>NW_006921643.1:6158790-6165945 GCF_000298275.1 Orycteropus afer afer | reverse complement strand
TGGCCAACTGACTAGAAGAGATCCATATTTGTACCCATTCCAAAGAAAGGTGATCCCACAGAATGTGGAAATTATCGAACAGTATCATTAATATCACACACAAGTAAAATCTTACTAAAGATAATTCAAAAACGGTTGCAGTAGTACATTGACAGGAAACTTCCAGAAATGCAAGCTGGATTCGGAAGAGGATGTGGAATGAGAGATATCGTTGCTCATGTCACATGGATCTTGGCTGAAAGCAAAGAATACCACGAAGATGTTTACTTGTGTTTTACTGACTATGCAAAAGCATTGGATTCTGTGGATTATAACAAATTATGGATAACATTGAGGAGAATGGGAATTCCAGAACACTTCATTGTACTCATGAGGAACCTGCACATAAGACCAGGAGGTTGTTGTTCAAATACAACAAGGGGACACTGCATGGTTTAAAATCAAGAAGGGAGTGTGTCAGGCTTGTATCCTTTCACCATACTTATTCAGTCTGTATGCTCAGCAAATAATCTGAGAAGCTGGACTATATGAAGAAGAACTTGTCATCAGGATTGCAGGAAGACTCATTACTAACCTGCGATATGCTGACAACACAAATTTGCTTGCTGAAAGGATGACTTGAAGCACTCAGTTACTGATGAAGATTGAAGACTACAGTCTGTAGTATGGACTACACTTCAATATAAAGAAAACAAAAATCCTCACAACTGGACCAATAAGCAGCAACATGATAAATGGAGAAAAGATTGAAGTTGTCAAAGACTTCATATTACTTGGTTCTACAATCAACACCAATAGAAGCAGCAGTCAAGATATCAGACAACGTATAGCATTGGGCAAATGTGCCGCAAAAGATCTCTTTTAAGTGCTGAAGAACAAAGATATCTCCTTGAAAACTAAGGTGTGCTTGACACAAGCCATGGTATTTTCAATTGCCTCATTTGCATGTGAGAGCTGGACAATGAATAAAGAAGACCGAAGTAGAGTCGATGTTTTTGAGTTGTGGTGTTGGTGAAGAATGCTGGAAGTACCATGGACCGCTAAAAGAGCTAACAAATCTCTCCTGGAGGAAGTGCAGCTGGAATGCTCCTTGGAAGTGAAATGGCCAGACTTCATCTCACCTACTTTGGTCATGTTGTCAGAAGGGACCATTACCTCGAGAAGGATATCATGCTTGGTAAAGTGGAGGGTCAACAAAAAAGGGGAAGGCCCTCAACAAGGTGGATTGACACAGTGGCTGCAACAATGGGCTCGGCTATAGCAATAATCATAGGGCTGGCACTGGACTGGGCAGTGTTTCGTTCTGCTGTGAATAGGGTTGCTATGAGTTGAAGACAGCTCAGTGGCACCTAACAACAATGGTGGATGTGAAGTGGTATCCCAGTATGCTCTTGATTTGCATTTCCCTGATTATTAATGCTTTTGAGCATCTTTTCATGTGTTTATTGACAATTTATACATCTTTTATGGGAAAAAAGTCTATTCAGATTTCTTGCCCATTTTAAAATTGGATTATTTTTATTATTGCTTTGTAAGAGTTCTTTATATAATTTAGATATAAGTCCCTTATCAGATATATGATTTACAAATGTTTTCTCCAATTCTGTGGATTGTCTTTTCATCTTTTTGATGATATCCTTGGACACATACAAATTTTAAATTTTTATGATGTCCAGTTTATCATTTTTTCTTTTGTTGCTTGTGCTTTTGGTATTATATCTAAGAAACTACTGCTTAATTCAAGGTCACAATGACTATGCCTATACTTTCTTCTAAGAATTTTATAGTTTTAGCTCTTATATTAAGGTCTTTGATTTATTCTGAGTTAATATTTACAAAGGATATGAGGTAAGGGTCCAAATTCATTCTTTTTCATGTGGATATCCTGTTGTCCTAGCTCCATTTGTTGAAAGAGTATTCTTTCCTCCATTGAATTGTCTTGGCACCCTTGTCAAAAATAAATTGACCATAATTTTGAAGGTTTGTTTCTGGATTATCTTCTATTCCATTGATCTATATATTTATCCTTATTCCAGTAGTATACTATGTTTATTACCGTAATGTGTAGTAAGTTTTGAAATCAGTAAGTATGAATCCTCCAACTTTGTTCTGTTTTTTTTTTATTTCCAAGATGTGTTGACTATTCTGCATTGCCTCCTACCATTCTTACCCCAAGGGACAAGCCTTCACCCACACCACTTCTTCCAAGGTACCCCTTATGGTAGCCTACAGCCCTAATCCTCAACCTCTCCAAGTGTCCTCTACTCTTCTGCTTTCCAAAGGAGCTACATGGACCTCCTTTTGGTTTGTCAAACATTCCAGCTTTCCTGCCTGAAGACCTTTGCACTCATATTCCCTTTGTCAACAACTCTCCACTTATCTCCCCTATTATTTCCAACGCTGACTTTTGTCATTCAGGTCTCTGCTCAAATTTTATCTCCTCAGAGAGGCCCTCACTAATCCGCAATCTCAAGTTGCCAACCACCAAACCCTCCCTCTCTCATTAACCTGTGTCATTGTACTTATCACTGTCTTGTGTATAAATTGTCATATTTATTTATTTTCTGTCTCCCCTTACTAGAATGGAAACTCCAAGAAAGCAGAGATCTAAAAATGAATTCCTATACTTCAAATACTGCCTTGCATATAATAGGTATTTAATATGTATCTGCTGAATGAATGAATCAATGAATCACTCAATCCCTGAGCAGCCCGTTTAGTGAGATTTAGCACCAAGGAGGGAGCTGAAAGACAGTAAACTAACCCTTAAACAAGGGATTGTTTTCCTTATATTCACCTTCATCTCTCATTTTGCAGCAGTCAGCGATCCGTCCCTTCTTTCATTCAAAGCTTTCCCCAAGACCTTCCTCCTAATGTCTACCTGTATTTGAAGTAGATACAGACACATTTCTGACTCTGCTATATTGCCCTTGGGGTGGGGGGAGATCAAATATGTCCCTGATCACAGTATAAATGGACAAGTATATGTGGTCACTAGAGAAGTAACATTTGCAAAGCAAAAATGTAAAGTGTTGGAAAGCATGAGGCACCAGACAAGAGGACAGAAGAACACAGAACTAAATGGGTAAGAACCCAGAAGCTCAGGGAGAATGAGAAACTCAGGCAGAGAGCACTGGGATTCACATTATAACAACTGTTGGGATGATTCCAATGCCCACCAAACTTTGAGAACCACTGTCCCTCAGGTACAGACTGGAAAAGATAAGGCCTAGGTTATTACTGTAAAGGGAATGAAAGAAAATTGCTCTCAACAATTGGAGAATAAACATTCTTTTCAACCACACACAGAACATTTATAAAAATTGACCACATGCCAGGCATAAATTTATGCTCACAAATGTCTAAGAATTGATACCAAATACATCATATTCTCTAACCAAAATACAATTAAGTTAGTAATCAGTTGTTGTTGTTATGTGCTGTCAAGTCATCCCCCGACTCATAGTGACCCCTCCTTGGGTTGCTGAGGCAGTATCACTACAGAAGTAGATTGCCCAACCTTCTTTTGAGAAGTGGCTGGTGGGTTTGAACCGTCAGCCTTCTGGTTAGCTGTTAAGTGCCTTAGGCACTATGCTACCAGATCTCCTAGCTACATAAGGATAATTAGGGAAAATAAAAAACACATGTTTAGAAATTTTAAAAATTAACTTCTCAGAAAACAAATGTGCTCTGTCAACTTTCAACCAAATCACAGGAAAAAGTGTTTTGTTTTGTTTTCTAAATGAATTTCTAAACAATTTGTGGGTCAAAGAAGAAATCATAATGGAAATCAGAAAAATACAAGTAAATGATAATGAGAATACTATGTATTAAAACTTGTGGAATGCAGCTAAAGTTGTACTTAGAAGGGAATTTATAGCTGTAAATGATTAAATTATGAAACAAGGCTCAAAATAATAAACTAAGAAGTTAAGAAAACAACAGAAGAAACCAAATAAATAAATAATGGAAGGAAATAATAAAGAGCAGAAATTAAGTAGAAAATATCAACAAAGGCAAACGTTAGTTATAAAATAGATTAATTGCTGACAAGAATAGCTAAGAACAAAAAGGAGAATGCACAAATAATATTAGAAGTGATAAAGGACCATAACTAAATGTGCTGCAGAGATTAAACAAATGATTAAAAAAAAAAAAATCCACTGCCATTGAGTTGGATCCTACTCATAGTGATCCCTCCTTGGGTTTCTGAGGCAGTATCACTATGGAAGTAGATTGCCTGATCTTCCTTTCAAGGAGTGGCTGATGGGTTTGAACTGCCAGCCTCTGGTTAGCAGTCAAATGCCTTAGGCACTACACCACCAGAGCTCCCAAACAAAAGATAAGGATAGTAAAAACCTGATGCCAATAAATGTAAACACTTAGGTAAAATGGATAGATCCCTAGGAAAATGTAATTCATCTTCCAGGACAATGGTGGAATAGACAGACAAGCTACACAGATCCTCTTCAACAAAGAAAAAAGAAACCAATTGACATAGATACAGAAGATAATCCTGGAGCCCTGAGCTTTGAAAGGAAGGATACAGAAGTGGATTAAATACCAACTAGTAGAAGAACCTGGATGGAAACAGTGAATAAGGAGACAAACAGAGCTGCAGATTGTCAGCTAGTCTGATGGCACAGTCAGTTTGAATATTTACAAGTGGTATTAAGATCTGGGCTGTAACCTAAAAATTAGCCCTGCTTGCCAAGGGCTGCATGGATAACTGCACTGGTGGCTGACAACTAAAAAGGGAAACAACAAAGAAAGACAAATTGAGGTGTGAACTTTAAGCTGTCTGGAGGTCACACCCATTCTGAATATTTAGGAGCAGTGAGGCCATTTTGGATATTTAAAGCAGCAGCGTTCAGATCCCAGTGACAAGGATAGCCTGGGCAACCACAATGGAGGCTGACTATTGGAAAGGTGAACTATTCCCCATTACTTTTATACCCCACACCCTCTTGGTGAATGGAGCTGCAGCCATGCCCAGCTCTACCCACCTTCTGGACCTCAAGAATTCCATTGCAGTCTGTGTGCTCTGATGGAGCTTAGGTGCCCTGCCCTGCCTTCTGCCCCAGATTTTTAAAATTGTTGTTGTTTGTTTTATTCTTTCTTTTCTTCCTTTTTACTTTTGTTCTCTCTTTTTCCCATCCCAGCTTCTAGTTTTGGGTTTTTTTTTTTTTTTCCCCTCTTCCCTTTTCTTGGTTCCCATCTTGTTTTTCTTTCTTTTGGTTCTTCCAATCCCTTGTTTCTCTTTTTGTATTTTTCTCTTTATTATTCTTTTACTCTAGCTTTTTTCTCTTATTACCCCTGCCCCAGATATTGGCTTTTCTCTCCCTCTTTTTCTATTTATATTTCTTTTGTCTTTTAAAAGTATTCTTTAAATATTTCTTCTCATTTATGTCTTTCCTTTTTTTTTTTTCTTTTTGGGGATTGTTCCTGTATATTTATGTGGTATGTGTGTTTTGTCCTCTTATTTCTACCATGTTGGTGGGGTTTTTTTGTCTGAGGGGGAGATGGCAACCTTGTTTTTACAACCCAACCATATCTGCACCTCCTGCAACCCCACCTACTGAGGGCCACCACTTGCTTCCACACCAACTGGCCAATAATACATGACAGGCAATACAAGCCTGACTCACCCTTAACTGCTCTTCAGAAACAGCTAATAGAGATCAGTACACCCCCTCTCATTCTCTATCACACCCACCAAGAGACAGGTGCTGAGTGCATAAGTGCTGCCAACTAGTGCATACAGGAGCACAGTACCCTGCTTACTCAGATATATCAAAACAAAACAAGGAAGAAAAAAAAACTTGGGTGAATCACACCAATAAGAAATCACCAATTAAATATAAATACAACAATGTCACAATGTCTTGGACACAACAGACCATCACAGACCACACAAAGAAGCAATATAAAGTAGTAGAAACAAGGGACCAGGATACAGACCCAGAACACATCCCTGAGGAAGAAGCAGCATTGGAACACCCTGATAGGAAATTGAAAAGAATTATATTTAGGTACCTTCAATGGATTGAGAGACAACTCAAGGAAAGCACTGATAAAATTAAGGAAAACACAGACAAAACCCTAGAACAATTTTGGAAGACAATGCAAGAACAAAATGACAAAATAAATGAAAAATTAGAAGTGATAAAAAAATCTACAGACAGAAATCCAGAATATTATTACTAAATATCAGAAATAGATAACATATTGAAGAGGCAAAGGAGTAAAATAGAATCAATGGAAGACAGAATTAGTGATATTAAAGACAAATACCTCAATACTATTTTGGTAAGGGATCAATCAGAAAAAAGATCAAAACAAAAAGAAGAAAGTCTAAGATTCATGTGGGATACAATCAAGATGAATAACCTACATGTAATTGGAATTCCAGAACAGGAAGAGACAAATAAAACCACAGAGAAAATTGTCAAAGATTTGTTGGAAGATAATTTCCCTGATACGATGAAGATGAGAATATATCCACTCAAGAAGTTCAACAAACCCCAAACAGGATACACTCCAAAAGAAAATCACCAAGACATATTATAATCAAACTCACTAAAACTGAAGACAAACAAAGAATCCTGAAACCATCATGGGAAAAACGAAAAGTTACCTACAAAAGGTAACCAATAAGCTTAAGCTCTGATTTCTCAGCAAAACCTTGCAAGTGACAATGTTATGATAACTTCTTGGCCACAGTCCTGCTTGTCCTCTTTTTTATTTTGATGTGAAGGTTTATGATTTTTCCTTTAAGTTACCTTGTGATTTATAATTTTCTTCCCAAGTTTAGAACACTCTGGTGGAATAGTGCCTAAGGCATTTGACTGCTAACCAGAAGGCTGGTGGTTCAAACCCACCAGCCACTCCTTGGAAGGAATATTGGGCAATCTACTTCCATAGAGATACTGCCTTGGAAACCCAACGAGGGGTCACTATGAGTTGGATCTGACTCGAAGGCAGTGGGTGAGTTTTTGAGAAGTTTAGAACAGTCCGTAGCATAGTGCCTAAGGCACTTGACTGCTAACCAGAAGGCTGGTCGTTCAAACCCACCAGCCACTCCTCGGAAGGAAGATGGGGCAATCTACTTCTGTAGTGATACTGCCTCGGAAACCCAAGGAGGGGTCACTATAA
>NW_006921643.1:6151632-6156911 GCF_000298275.1 Orycteropus afer afer | reverse complement strand
AAAAAAAAATTCTTGGTTGGAATTTTTTTTTCTTTCAGAATTTTATATATCTATATCTATATCATCCTATTGCCTTCTTGCCTGCATTGTTCCTTTCTTTTTTTTATTTGAGTGAAAGTTTACAGAGGAAATTCATTTTCCATACAGCATTTCATACATATTTTGTTTCATGACATTGACTGCAATTCCCCACAATGTAATGGCTCCATTCCCACTTCCTCGCCATAGTTCTTCCCTATATCCTTCCCTCCCATGCACTCCCACCCCAAGTCATCTCCCTGTGCAAACACTGCCCTTCTGTTCTCCCACAATTAATCACTCCAAAGAGTGTATCTACCTGATGTAAATGTTCACCTATATACCTGTCTATTGTTAGACTGAAAGCCACAGGAATAAATTCAATTCCAGACCTGAAGGGTGGCTAGGGGCCATAGTCTCAGGTGTCTCACCAAGCTCTATCAGACCAACAAACCTAGTCTTTTTTTTTTTTAGGATTTTGAGTTTTGTTCCATATTGTTCTCCCACTGTATACATGATCTCCTGAACCAATTTCCCTCTGAATGGTTGACAGTGGTAGCCGGGCACCATCTAGTTCTGGTCTCATGGTCACATAGGCTGAGGATTGCATGGTCTGCCAGTCCCTTGGACTAATTGTTTCCATGTGTCTTTGGTTTCCTTCATTCTTCTCTGCCTCTGGATGAGAAGAGACCCGTCGTTGCATCTAGATGGCTGCTTCCAAGCTTTTAAGATCCCAGTCACTACTTACCAAAGTATGATGTAGAACAATATTTTTGTGTAGTATGTTATGCCAACTGAGCTTGATGCCCCCTGTGACAATGGTCGCAAGCCCACAGGTCCAACTACTTGATCCCTCCGGGTAGCTTGCTATGGCCAAGAAGCCACCACAATCTTGCGCCTTCTCAGCTCTACTATACACCTGGACATTCTTACAGTGCATACAAATGTGCATGTAGAAATATTGTCTGCTAACCCTATATGGACACAGTACTTAGGGACCCTAATTTATGGCATAAATAGACTATCAAGCATAACCCAAAATCCACAGAAAGCAGAAGATAAACTAAATGATTGGGACCTTCTAAAAATTAAAAGTCTTCAGAAGACTTCTCCAAATGAGTAAAAAGAGAACCTACAGATTGGGAAAAAAATATTTGGCAACAACACACCTAACTAGGGATTTATCTCTAAAATTTATAGAAAACTCCAACACCTTCACAACAAAAAGACAAACAATACAATTCAAAAATGGGCAGAAGACATGAATAGACACTTCAATCAAAGAAGATATTCAGGCAGCCAACAAACACATGAAGAAATATTCACGATCATCAGCCGTTGTTGTTGTTGTTGTTATGTGCTGTCGAGTCGGCCCCGACTCATAGCGACCCCTCCTTGGGTTTCCGAGGCAGTATCACTACGGAAGTAGGATTGCCCAACCTTCCTTCCGAGGAGTGGCTGGTGGGTTTGAACCGCCAGCCGTCTGGTTAGCAGGCAAGTGTCTTAGCCACTATGCTACCAGTTAGAGAGATGCAAATCAAAACAACAATGAGATACCATTTCACCCCACCATTAATAGCAAAGTTCAACAAGATAGAGAATACAAATGCTGGCAAGGATGTGGAAAGATTGAGACTCTTATACACTGCTGGTGGGACTGTAAAATTATACAACCACTGTGGAAATTAGTATGGCGATTCCTTAAAAAATTAGAATTAGAAATACCATTTGATCCGGCAATCTCATTACTAGTTATATATCCTAAAGAAGTGAGAGCCAGGACAAGAACAGATATATGTACACACATGTTCATCGCAGCACTATTCACAATAGCAAAGAGATGGAAACAACCTAAGTGCCCATCAACAGAAGAATAGATAACCAAACCATGATACATACACACAAAGGAATATTATGCAACCATAAAGAGTAATGTAGAATCTGGAAAACACCGTATAACATGGATGAACTTGGAGGACATTATGTTGAGTGAAATGAATCAATCACAGAAGGACAAATATTGTGTTAGTTCACTCACTATTGTGAAAAGTCAAGAAAAGGTTTATATATGGAAAGAAACTTTGTTGGTTACCATGGATGGGAGGGGAGAGGAGGAAACACTGCTAAACAGGTAGAGAAAAGTATTGACTTAGGTGAAGAGAAGGGCAATGTACCAAAAGTTGAGTGATCAACATGGTGGTACTGAGGAAGAGGAAGAGATAGAGAGGTATAGGGGAGGTAGAGATAACAAAGATCTTGTCTGTACCTTTTACATGTACAGTACATGCATGTCTTTTGCATGTACAATACTGCATTATCAGTGATGGTAAGCATTGATCTACTGGTAGATGAATGGGTGAACAGGCTGAATGATCAGGTATGTCTAGGCAGAGGGAGTGTGCCCAAGACCATGTATAGGGTTGGCAGACGATGTTTCTATATGTGTATTTGTATGTACTGTAAGAATGTCAGGGTTTATAGTAGAGCTGACAAGGGGCAAGGTTGTGGTGACTTCTTGGCCACAGCCAGCTACTCTGAGGAAGTAACTGGACCCATGGGCCTGGGACCATTGTCATAGGGGACATCAAGCCCAATTGGCATAACGTGCTACACAAAAACTTTGTTCTACATCCTACTTCGGTGAGTAGCAACTGGGGTCTCAAAAGCTTGCAAGCAGCCATCTAGATGCAACGATGGGTCTCTCCTCATCCACAGCGAAGAAGAATGAAGAAAATCGAAGACACATGGAAACACTTTAGTCCAAGGGAGTAGAAGACCATGTGATCCTCTGCCTATATGACCATGAGACCAGAAGAATTAGATGGTGCCCAGCTACCACTGTCAACCACTTGGAAGGGAATCGATGGCAGGAGATCCTGGATAGAATAGGAAAACAATGTGGTACAAATCTCAAAATCATTAAAAAAAAAAAAAAAAGACTAGGTTTGCTAGTCTGATAGAGCCTGGTAAGACCCCTGAGACTATGGCCCGTAGTTACCCTTCAGGTCTGGAAATGTACTCACTCCTGCGGCTTCCAGCCAAACAACAGACAGGTATATGGGGTGAACATTTACATCAGGTAGATATGCTTCTTCGAGTGATCAGTCATGAGAGAACAGAAGGGCAGTGTTTTGCACAGGGAAATAACTCAGAGAGCGGGAGTGCATGGAAGGGAAGGACACAGAGAAGAGGTAACTTTGGGGAGGAAGTGGGAATGGAGCTGTTACATTGTGGGGAACTGCAGTCAATGTCATGAAAAAAACATGTATGAGCTGCTGTATGGAAGATGAGTTTACTCTGTAAACTTTCACCCAATCACAATTAAAAAAGAAAGAAAAAGAAGAAACACCAAAACAAACTGAGGAAGAAATAAAGATCCTAAAAACTTGATAACCACTGAAGACTTTGAATCAACTTAAGCTTTCCACAAAGCAGACACCAGGTCCAGATGGCTTCACTAGTGAATTCTTCTAGTCAATAGAAAACTGAGTAATTGACTTGTGGTAGAGCCATAGAATGGGGCACTACATGGCAATGAAAATAAAACACAGCTACATGCATCAACATGGTTGATTCTCAGATCAGTGCTGAGTAAGGAAGCTGCCACTGAAGAATTCATATAATTTGTATAACATTCAGAAACAGGCAAAATAATAAATACAGGAGGATAGATAAGTCTATGTTAAAATCTAAAGAAAAGCAAGAGAATAATTACACAAAATTTAGGATAGTGGTTAGGATAAAACTTAGGATCAATGTAACCAGACAGAGGCATCCAGAAGCTTCTAAAGTACTGGAAATATTCTTTCATAACTTAAGTGTTGGATACACAAGTGCTCTTTTTATTGTTATTCTTTAATTCTATTTCTAGGTATATACCCTGGAGAAATTCTAGCACTTGCAGAAAACATTTTATATACTCTTTTTTATATATGATACATTTTTCAATTTAAAAGGCATTTTAAGTATACTTAAAAATCATTAAAATGGCAAATACATATATATATTACCACAATAAAATTTATCCATAAAAGTAAGGCAAAGACAACAACAAAAACAAGAAGAAAATAGAAGAGAAGAAGTTTATGGAGATAAAATCATGAGTTCAATTTTGGACATATTAAACAGCGTTCTATGCAGATGACAAAAAGAATGAGGTACGTTTTCTGGTGTAGGAAGAATATCCAATGTATATTAAGTGATAAACATGTTGCTGGATTCTACAGTTTAATCCACTTTTAATAAAATATTAATATTTCCATTGAAATAAACTGAGCAATAATACACACTAAACTGCAAACACTAGTAACCTCTGGGGTGATTTTCATTTCAAAAGCATGCACTTCTGGAGTGTTTCAATATTTTGTTGTAATTTAATTCACTTTTGTGATCAGAAAGAAAAAAACAAAGATTAGTTTTGCATGTGAAAAAACTGTTTCAAACAGAAAAATACTTATCCTGGAAAGAGGGACTTTTTCTACTTTTGCAAGCACAAAAGAGTTCCCTGATAACTTCCTGGTTCTCTAAAACAGAGTTTGTAAGGACAGAAAGTACAAAATGGGAAAGGTTTCTGGGCTCAGATCCCTTTAACAGACAGACAGTAAATGGGACCAGCTCCGTCCCTCTGGCTCACCAACATCTACCTACACAGAAAATCTGCTTGTTCCTGCCATTCTCCACCCTCATGCAGGAGGGTGATCATGGTCTGGTCCAGATGCCTCCCAGTCCTGCCCCATTGTTCTAGGTCCCCAGCAGACTAAGCATCCGGCAGTTAGATCAAAAGCCAGCACTGTCCTAACTTCCTGGGTACCTGGTACCTGTGAACTGAGAGAAGACATGGTGAGGCCAGAGCAAGTGCTTGGACACAGTAGGAAAGGGATGATAGGGGATAAGTGAAGCCCAGGAGATTCTATTCTGAGATAACTGATTAATCATCCTGTCTACCGCTGCCCCAAAAACTTTCCATTACAAGCAGTGGGGGCTTTTGGGTTTCTTTGAAGGAGTTTGAAGAAGAGGGTGCTCTGTGGTCCAAGACAGAGTTCACTTAGGAGGGTCAAAAAGTTCCAGGCTTTTGTATTTGCTGTACCCTCTGCCAGAAGGAGTCCTGCTGGTGCTCTGGTTAAGCTCTTGGCTGCTAACTGAAAGTGGGTGGTTAGAACCCACTAGCTACTCCATGGGAAAAAGATGTGGCAGTTAGTTTCTATAAAGATGACAGTCTTGGAAACCCTATGGGGCAGTTCTACTCTGTTCTCTAGAGAATC
>NW_006921643.1:6093423-6151462 GCF_000298275.1 Orycteropus afer afer | reverse complement strand
ATTGCCCAACCTTCCTTCTGAGGAGTAGCTGGTGGGTTTGAACTGCCAGCCTCTGGTTAGGACTCAAATGCCTTAGGCCCTACGCCACCAGAACGCCTATCAATATACCTACAAGGCTAAAACTCTGTGCTAAATTACTTTTTGAACTTTTGCATGTGTGGAGCTCTGGTGGAACAGTGGTTAAGCATTTGGCTGCTAACCAAAAGTCTGTGGGTGGAATCCACCAGCCTCTCTGCAGGAGAAAGATGAGGACAGTGCTTCCATAAAGATTGAAGCCTTGGAACCCTATGGGTGGTTCTGCTCTGTCCTGTAGGATTACTACGAATCAGAATTGACTTGATGGCAGTGGGTAATGTGCTCTCTACAGAGCTGTCATTGTTACGCAATTACAGTGATGCTTTGAATCATGGCACACTGCTGTTTTCATTGCTGCTGGTGCTTTTATAGTCAATGATTTTGTCAAATTTTCTGGTGTTTTAGCTACAATACTGTGGTATGTAGTACTTGTGAATCTATATCAATAACTTCTTTTTAAATTTGTTGTTGTTGTTGTTTGCCGTCGAGTCAGTTCTGACTCATAGCGACCCCTCCTTGGGTTTCCGAGGCAGTATCACTACGGAAGTAGGATTGCCCAACCTTCCTTCCGAGGAGTGGCTGGTGGGTTTGAACTACCAGCCTTCTGGTGAACAGTCAAGTGCCTTAAGCACTATGCTACCAGAGCTCCTACTTTTTAAATAATAATCTTTATTGAATATTTACCACATATCTGAAGTAATCCTAAGTTGTATTTATTTACTTATTAATTCTTAAAATATGAGGAAGGAATGATATTAGCCTCACTTGCCAGTTGTCACTGATGATGAAAGATCTGCAAGATGAACACCTGCAACAAAGCTAATGATGAGAGAAAATTCATTGTTGTTGTTGTTAGATGCCATCAAGTCAGATCTGAATCATAGCAACACTGTGTACAACAGAACAAAGCACTGCCCAGTTCTGTACCATCCTCACAATCCTTGCTGTGCCTGAGCCCATAGTTGCAGCCATGGTGTCAGTCCATATGACTGAGGGTCTTCCTCTTTTTCTCTGACCATCTACTTTACCCAGCATGAAATCCTTCTCCAGGTACTGTTCCCTCCTGATAACATGACCAAATTATGAGAGAAAAAGTCTGGACATTCTTGCTTTTAAGGAGCATTCTGGCTGCACTTCTTCCAAGACAGATTTGTTTGTTCTTCTGGCAATCCTTGTTATATTCAATATTCTTCACCAACACCTTAGGCAATGGCTTTTTTGTTTGCTGTGTGCCCTCTGCCTAAAACATTATTCCTCCTTCTTGTCTTGGCTAGCTTCTATTCATACTTAAGATTTCATATTATGGACCACTTCCTCTTGGAAGCTCCGGTGGTGTAGTGCCTAAGGCATTTGACTGCTAACCAGAAGGCTGCCAGTTCAAACTCACCAGCCACTCCTCAGAAGGAAGACTGGGCAATCTACTTCCATAGAGACATCACCTTGGAAACCCAATAAGGGGTTGCTATGAGTCTAAATGACTCCACAGCAGTGAGTTTTTTTTTTTTTTTTTTTTTTCCTCTTGGGAGGTTTCCTGAACTCTCACCACTCAACCCTCATTACCCTCCAAGAAGGGGTTCTATGCCTCTCTGGTCCCATAGCCTGTGCTTCCCTCATCCAGCACTATGCCACGCTAGCAGTTGGCTATTTATATGTCTGACGCTGTCACTAGGATTCTAACTTCCT
Organism: Orycteropus afer afer; assembly: GCF_000298275.1. Taxonomy (NCBI): domain Eukaryota; kingdom Metazoa; phylum Chordata; class Mammalia; order Tubulidentata; family Orycteropodidae; genus Orycteropus; species Orycteropus afer. The sequence continues at coordinate 6,149,704 of NW_006921643.1, read as the reverse complement.
GAGGTCAGGGACCATGATAGTCTTACTTACCACTGTTATCTCTAGTACCTAGATACTCACATGACTAAACCAAACCAAACTCATTGCTGTCCAGTAGATTCCAACTCATGGAGACCTGGTGTGTTACAGAGTAGAACTGTGCTGCATAGTTTTCTCTCGGCTATAATCTTTACAAAAGCACATCTCCAGGCCGTTGTTTGGCAGCGTCACTGAGTTCAAACCACCAACCTTTCAGTTAGCAGCCATGCACAAACCACTTGTGCCACCCAGGGACCTTCTCACATGACAGGTCCTTATAATGCTTGATATATAAATGAATAAAACATGAATGAGTGGAGAGAGCAAGTGGCAGAGGATCCCTCCTCTGGTCTGAAGTGTGGTTCTCCATAGGTGAGGAGCCTCTGGGGCAATGGAAAGGAGCAGCAGGCTCTGTCCTTCCTCTCTCTCCTCCCCTTTTCTTCCCCTTCTGTCATTGCACCTTTCCTCCCCAAGCACCACATCCCCCGGTGGTGTAAGCTTGAGCTCCCTCTATTGGCCACACTTCAGAACCGCAGGGAGCCAAGCCCAGGTACCCCTGGCTTGTTCCACTCTTCCTTCTGGAAAGACCTTTCAACTCCTATCCTCACTCCAGGGTTCATGAGGGACTGGAGTATGAAGAAAAAACAGGGCTACCTCACATACAATACTGGATGTTTCCAGGTCTGAGGGAAGTGTTTCTTCACACCCTCACCTCATGCTCAGCTTCCTGGGGGTCTCCATTCCCAGATTTCTCCTACTCCAGTCAATTCACAGAGATATTGATTTCTGGAGCCTTTGGCTGATATATCAGGTCCGACTGTGGAAGAGTGATCCCAGGTGGGATGGGAATTGAAAAACAGAAAGAGACAAGCAGAGAAAAAGGGACCAAGAGTGACAGAGATACAAACCCACAGAGAGACAAAGATATAGATCAGGGCTGAGAAAGACAAACCACAAGGGTGTGTTCCCAGCCCTGTTCCACCCCCATGGGCTCATAGTAAACCAGGACTCCAGCCCAATGAGGAAAGATTTCCCTCACCCCATCAGTCTGCCTATAAAGGGGTAAATGGAGTGATGGTGTTCATCAGATCTTCAGGCCAAATGGAAATGTATCTGGATGGCAGGGTGGCTGCTGGACTACTCTGGGAACCAAGAAAGCTCTCCCGCCTCCCACTCCATCCCCTCAAAGAGCCCAGCCTGGTGCTCACATCCTCGCTGTCACTTCCACTGAATGAGTGCTCTGGCTCCAACCCCTTCTCAGGGATGCTCCGCTCCTCCTCTGGCATCAGCTCATCCAGCCAAAGAAGTTCCTGTGGCGAGAAGATCCACTCCAGTGCCTTTCGGACCCCCACTAGGCCCAGCAACTGCAGGAATAGAAACATAGCCCAGAACCGTCAGCAACAGCAGCAGGAACATTAATTCTGCCTACGTTTTGGGGCAGTTCCTATGTGCTGGGCTTTGCACATTGTTTCACTGAATGCTAACACAATGCTAAGAATTAGATACAATCATTAATTCCATTGTACAGAAAAGGGAACTGGTACTTGAAGAGACTAGTAACTTCCCAGAGGAAGCATGTTGGTCTTACTGCAAAGCCCATGGCCCTTAACCTCTTTAGTGAGTAAGAACAAGGTTAGAAATTACCTGTGTTATCAACTCAGTAACTAAGGTGTCAGCATTCCCTCTCCCAGGGCCTCAGTTTCCATATAGGCTTTATATCTCTACCTTGTGGTTGATCAGTGCAAAGTGAATTAGGTATCCCATCTAAGTGCATCCCTCACCCATCTTTCTTTGTTGTAGGATTCCCAACCTACGATTGCCCAGGTAGAGCCAGGGCAAATGAAATAGAGGATATAGATTTTTCCTTTTGTGAAGGCTTTGGCCATGCTTCCAGGGTCAGAGTCTCCCAGGAAACCCACAGAGATAGGGCCTACTTCCCAATCCCACCCCAAGTCACCATGAGGGGGAAGATGATGGCTGCCGGGGTAGACTTGATTGTCCAGAGCAGACCCAGACAGGCAAGCTGGATGGCTGTGAACAGATGGACTCTGCTCAGAGGCACATGCCGCAAGAGCAGCAGGTCTGGCTGGTGTTTTGCTGGCATCAACAATAGCTGCAACCTCTTCATGAACTGGGAACAGGAGGAGGAGACAAACAGAGCACTCAGGTAGCCTGGAGGGTGTCACTGTTAGTGATTCTCAGCTAGAAGTCTCCTTGACCCCCTTCTCACTCAGAATATAGCAGCATAGTCCCTGTGCCCAGGAGAGGAAGGAAGGGAGAGTGGGAGGGGAATTGGCAAGTGCCAGCAGGAGGTACTGGCGGGGAAAGAAAAGGAAGAGGACTTGGGTTGCTAGGTGATTTTAATGGGCTCACCTGGATACTGCTAAGTGCTGCCACCCCCATGTACAGGAAGATACCATACAGCACAGGCATCGGGATGAACTGGTAGAAATAAATGGAGAGTAGACAAAGGAGTTTGCTTCTGCCAGCCACCCAGACGCTCCACCTTAGGGACCTACTCTATCCCTCTAGCATCTAAGCCTGCCCAGGCCTTTCCTTTCCTTTCACACTTTGCATGCCTGATCTCATTGATACCTTACATCAATCAGGTGAGGCAAATTCTATTATTGTCTCCATTTTACAGATGGAAAAACTGAATTTCAGAGACCAAGCAACTTGCCCATTACCTGGCATACCTCTCCAATCTTGTCCATCGCAGTCCCTTCTATTCTCCATGCTCCCTCTCTACTGGCCTCCTTTCATGCCTCCAACATGCTTAGGCTGATGCCTACCTCTACCAAGGCTTTTTGCTTTGCTATTTCCCTTTGCCTAAAATGTTCCTCCCCTAGACCTTTGCATGGTCAGTTCCTTCTCATTACTCATGCTTCATCTCTTGACACCCAGAAAGGGCTTCCCTGACCACCCAATCTAAAGGAATCCCTCAGCCTAATCACTTTAAACACCCCCCCTTTTTTTTCCCACAAGTTATCACAGTCTGTAGATAGATAGGTAGGTAGACAGACAGACAGACAGACAGATAGATAGATAGATAGATAGGTAAAGCTTCACTGGTTTTGCTCCTCTAGGGAATCCAGACTAAGACAATCCATGTGAGGAAAAATACAAAACTCTGATAAAATAAATCAAAGATCTAAATAAACATGAAATATTCCATGATCATGGATAGGAAGACTCGTTATCATTAAGATGTTGGTTCTTCTGAACTCGATTTGTAAGTTCAACACAATCCCAATCAAAATCCCAGCAAGTTATTTTGTGTACATTGAAAAACTGATTCTAAAGTTTATATGCAAAGGCAAGAGATCCAGAATAGCCAACACAATACTGAGGAAGAACAAAGCTGGAGCATTGAACTATATGACTTCAAGAGTTACTATAAGGCTACATTGATCAAGATAGTGTGGACCTGTCACAACAATTGGTATCTATTCACCTGGAGCAACAGAGGAAGAAGAATCAAGAACAGGAGGAAGAAATGGAATGTGCGGCTAATTGCTTCCATGAACAAGTGCTTCCTTTGCTATGAGACCAGAACTGGATGGTTTCTGGCTGCCATTACTGAACATTTTGATAAAACACTGTATACAATAATCCTGATTAAAAGAGGGGTGTGATGAAAAAAAAAATGATCACAGTCTGGAATTATTTTTCAAATCTGCTTGCTCTCACTGGACTGCAAGGATGGGCATGTGGTATATTTTGATCACCACTGTATCATGCTTGACTATTAGCTGAAGAGTTGATAGTTTGAACCCACCAGGGATGCCTTGGAAGACAGGCCTGGTGATCTACTTCTGAAAGGGCACAGCCTTGAAAACCCTCTGGAGCAGTTCTACTCTGCACACATGGGGTCGCCATGAGTCGCGGAACTGACTCAATGGCAACCAACAACAATATCCTCAACACCTGAAACCATACCTGGCACATGGCTTAGGCTCAGGAAATATTTGCTAGATGAGAGTCACCTAGTTAGTAAGTGGCTGATCAGGTCCATCTGGCTCCTACTACTCCACTCTCACCCAACCTCTGTGACCTTTCCCTTCCGTAACGTCTTGTCATCTTGCCAGTGACTCCTGTCTAGCACTCTCCACATCCTCCTTGACTGCTTCACTGCCTCAGCTTGTTGAACTTTTCTGCTGTTACTTGTTAAGTAATTTATGTCCAAGCGCGCGCGCGTGTGTGTGTGGTTGTGTATGTTGCTGGCAGGGGCTTGGCTGCATATTCCTTTTCAGTGCCCACCTCCTCTCACCTCCCACTTCTCCCAGGTGCCTAACAGAGTCTTGCACACAGCAGGTGTTCTATAAACATCTGGTGAGGGAGAAGTGAGGGGGTTTTGCCTCAAAGTTTTCCTGGGATATGATGCTCAGACTTGGAGTCTAAGACTTGTTGAGAGGCTGGAGTAAGGTTAGTGCTTGGACCCTAGAAGGTGATGGGGCCCTGCTCTACTGGGTGAAAAACTCACTGGATAATAAGTTGGGTCTTCAGATAGATCTGAGTTCAAAACTGGCTCTCGGTGGGCCCTAGCAAGCTACTTAGCCTCCTTAACCTTCAGGTTCCTCATTTGTAAAGTTCATGTGTCTCCCAGGGTTAGTGTGAGGACTAAATGAGACCATATGTGAAGAAAACAATACAATACCTGGCAAACAGCAAGTGCTCAAGCATTGTCAGTTCTTGCTATATTCGTAATTTTCACTGCACTGACCCTGACCTCAGCCTGTCGAACAAAGTACCTTGAGCACAGGTGCCAGGAAGATGGAGACTCCTGTGAGAATGAACACCACCAGGCCTGTCAGTCTCTGCTCCCTATGGGATGAAGAGGGGGTGGCTAGCCAGAGTCCCCAGAGAGCCCCTGGGGCACCCCCTGGAGACTCTGACTGGACACTGCTACAGATGGCAACAGGGGGAACTAGAAGGATCCCCCAGTAGTTAAGCTGGCAGATAGAGGGCCTTAGCTTGGTGTGAAAAATTAGTGGAGAGGAGTGGGCAGGGCATTTCATCATGGGAGTCCCAGGCCTCTCCATGGGCTCAGGTTTGTAGATGCTCTTGTTTTTATTTTCATGGGAAACTAGCAATTTTTTTCATGGCCACAAAGACTCACATTTCACAGTTTACAAAGCTGACTTCACATACTTTAGACAGTGAAATTATATTTCCAAAGGTTATACAATCGTTCGTGTACTGGCTTGTTTTGTATCATCAATGATGAGCTTCCACACTGAGGAGATTATTGGGTGTCACTTTACCCTCGACCTCAGCCCTGGCTGCCTCCACCCTTAGATCAATGATGTCCCTTTTGAGCTCCACCTTCCCCAGCCCCCATAACCAGACTCAAAAGAGGAGGAAAGGGACAGATCTGCCTCAGCCATCTCAGACCCTAGAACCCACCCACTCACCCCAATGCCATGCTTATGGACAGTGAGACAGCCCTCTGGAGTCACCAGTTTAGAATTCAAGCTGCCAAAATAACTTTGTACTATGCTACCCCACCTTGCTGCCCACCTCTCACTCCAGCCCCCTGAACACTGGCCTCACCTGATGCCCAGGAAACGAGGGGACTCCCCAGGGGCACAGGCTTTGCTCTCCCTCCGAAGACTGTCCATGTGGGCCAGGGAAATGACAGTTGCCGAGACATACCAAGGCAGCCCAAGTGCCGAGGTGAATAGCATCAATACAGCCACACAGAAGAGGTCCAGGTGGAAGCCAGCCCCCTTCTGCAGGTAGTGGTGGAGATAATGAGGATGAAGCTAGAGGCCTGGGCCCTCTGTCCTCTTGGGGGAGGGGGGAAAAGCGGGAGCCAAGATCCCACCCTGGAGCTTCTGCCCCTTGGCCTAAGGGTCCAGGGCCTTACTGGGCAGGCCTTACCTGCAGTCTATACTCTGCGCGGTTAAGGATAACTGCTGTGATCTGCTGGTCCATGAAGATGAGGATAGACAACAGTAGGGCAGGCAGGGCTGCTGCCACACTCAGCCACCAGGGGTTGGCTCTAAAGGGTGACACCAGCCAGCTACGCCCAGAGAGGGTGGGCTGGGAGACAGCATCCCACGGACAGATTGGAAAGGGTCTTCCAAGAATGCCTCCTTACACACATACTCCAGCCCTGGCATTCCTTCATGAACCCACCCCTCCCAAGACATGATACTAGATAAGAACTGTGTGTGTGTATGTGTGTGTGTCTCTGTGTGTGTGGACACCTGCACGAGTGCATACATATGGTTCAAAGAATCCCAGTGCCCTAAAAGAGGGCAGAAGGAAGGAGTTGAAGCCAGGCTCTGGACTTTGGTTCTCAAGATCCCTCCTGCCCTGGAAAATGAGGAGGAGGAGGAGGAAAAGGCCTGCCTACACTTCACAAAGACCTCCTCCCTAGGCACCACCTCCCTCTCTTCCAGGGTAGGGCAACGCAAGCTCAGACCTGCTTTGGACTGGGACAGAGGCAGGACTGGGTGTGTCTGCATCTGCTCTGATTATAAGCGTCGGTGTGGGGGTGGGGGCCCAGTTGTAGCCTCTGGTTCTGAGCCTCTGAGGCTTCCCCGCTGCTGCCCTGTCTTGGGGAGAGGTAGTGGGGAGGACAAGTCTGAGAGTCAATGCTAACCCTTGTCCTGACCACTGACTGTCTGGGGAGGGTGCTCCAGCCCGAGTGTCATGTGGTCAAAGCCGGTGATAGAGGTACCAAAAAAACCAAACTCACTGTCACTGAGTTGATTCCAACTCATAACCACCCCCACTGGGTTTCCAAGGCTGTAAGTCATTCCACTCCCTTTCCCACTTGTAGAGAGGGCCTAAAGCCATGAGCCTCTCCCATCTTTCTTCCATGGAGAGGCTGGTGGGTTTGAGCCATCAACCTTTTGGTTAGCAGTCAAATGCCTTAACCACTACACCACCAGAGCTCCTTCAGAGCAGGTGATATGGGTACCAAAAAAAGAATGGGGAATAGTAGAGTGGGCAGTGCCAGGCTAAGAGTAGAGAGAACCTGTAATAATAGCTGACATTTATGGAGGTCATGGTATGTGCAAGATACTGTGATAAGTTGCTTTACACTATGATCTTCTCAAAACAATCAATCTAAGGGGTTGTTGTTGTTGTTGTTATGTGCCGTTGAGTTGGACCTGACTCATAGCGACCCCTCCTTGGGTTTCCGAGGCAGAATCACTATGGAAGTAGATTGCCCCATCTTCCTTCCGAGGAGTGGCTGGTGGGTTTGAACCACCAGCCTTCTGGTTAGCAGTCAAGTGCCTTAGGCACTACACTACCAGAGCTCCCAATCTAAGGGGTAGGCACTATTATTAGTTATTATTTCCATTTTATAGATGAAGATATTGAAGCTCAGAAATGTGGATTAACTTGTCTAAGATCACACAGCCAGGAAGCGGCAGAGCTGGAACTCAACCCTAGAACCAAATGACTAGACCCATGCTCTTAACCACTTACCTATAATAGTTATTGTGTATTCTGTACTCACCATGTCTGGTGTGGTACCTCATTTAATCCTCACAACTACGTGAGAACAATACTAGTATTATTCCTATTTTACGAGTGAGGAAACTGAAGCTTATAGGAGTAGAAGAGGGAAGGAATCTATGCATATTCCTCCTCGAGGGTCCTGCTGGCTTGCCTTGCCTTCCCTTCTGCTCACCCCCCAACTCCCAGCTCTTACCTTGAACTCTCTGGGCACCACAAGCTTTGGTGTGGCTAGGCCCAGGAAGGCATCAAGGCCACAGCCCAGCAGGATGGCCAAAACTGAGGAGAAGTCGCCGAGCACCTTGCGTACCTGGCCACACAATGGATGCTCAGAGTCAGCCCACCATCTTCTTCCTTCCACTCCCTTTCCCACTTATAGAGAGGGCCTAAAGCCATGAGCCTCTCCCACAGAAATAGCGGGGACACTCACCACAGACGGGAAGAAGCGGCTGGTCTTGATATGCTTCAGGGCCATAGCAAAGAGGAAAGAGGTAAGGAAAAGGAGGAGGGAGAAGAAGGTGATGTCTGGGACCATATGACAGCCAGGGCCACGAGGATGGCCTCCCCGCTGGGCACACTCAGGTGGGGGCAGCAATGATGCATTTATCAGACCTAAGTCCTGTATGGAGAGGTGGTCAGGGTGGTCATGGCAATGGAATGAACATCCCGCTCTCCTGACCCCACCTCATGCAGAGAGGGACCCATTGAGATGACAGGAGCCTAGGGTGGGAGGTCTCTAGCCATGGAAAATAGCCTATAGACTGGGAAGATCCAGGAACCACAGAATATTTTGTCCTCCATCCTTCTCAGACTCTCACCATGCTTAATATGTCACCAGTGTCTTTTGATCTTGTCTTTGTCCATTGAGACTCATTTTCTGAAAGTAGAGAAGAATTCAGGTGTATGTCTCCTGCCTTTGGAAACTTATCCAGTCCCACAGAAGCCTAATCTGAGAGAACTAAACGAATCACAGAACCAGAGGGTTCTTGGCTCTGACATACCTGTCTGTTGACTCCACTGCTACCAAGTGTGTGCTTCTTAGGTCATTCCCTCATGCCCTTCCACTCTTAAATTCTCTACCCATACATATCCCTGGTGCCCAGCACAAGACCTGGCAGAGAAGATGCTCAGCAAATGTTTGATGAATGGATATGCACATTGACTTGTTAGATTTACAAATCTATATGTTTCCCCCAGGGCCAGGACTGGTCTTGTTTATGCCTAGCATAGCATCTGGCACATGTTAGAGGGAACACTTCCCCAGTCCTGTTGTTTCAAGTATAATATTCCAAACCCCTCTGGGAGAAGAAGCTGATGTGCCAGGACTAGATCCTTCCTTTCTCTTCTCTTGGGAGTAAGCTGCCTGCATGGTGCATTTAGCTCTGCTTCTTTTGGGCAAGACTATCTCTCTCTAACACTGCCATGACTGGGTAGATGTGGTTGTGTGCCATCAAGTTGATTCCAATTCATAGCAATCCTATAGAACAGAGCAGAACTGCCCCATAGGGTTTCCTGGGCTGTAATCGTTGTCAAAGCAGACTGCCATATCTTTCTCCCACATAGCAGCTACTGAGTTCAAAATGCTGACTTTTCAGTTGGCAGCTGAGTGCTTACCATTGCGCCACCAGGGCTCCTGACTGAGTCAGTAAGTCTATCTAATTTTGGTTTCATTGTTAGGATGCCCATTCACCCATTGGTGTATGTAACCCATGTTCTTCTACGGTATTTATTGTCAGCAATAAAGAAGATATTAGGTCTCCTTCTGCCTACTCCATGGTCTTAGTTCTCAACTGATTCAGAACCTGAGTGGAAAGCAGTCCTGCTGGTTATTGGGTCCTCTCAAAGACCTCAACAGTTCTGTGCAAGTACTCATCATTTTGCTGGATATAACCAGGAATGGCCAGTGAGGGGATGATCCTTCCCCCTCCTGTACCTCTCCTACCTGGCCAATCTCCCTCACCCACCTCCTGGGCCTGGGAACTCGCAGAGACAGCCATAGACAGTGGACTCTGCTAGGGCAGGGCCAGGTCTTTGGATAGGATATGTATAGGCCAAGTTCAGCATTTTGCCCACGGCATCATAGATGAAGATGAGGCTGATGAGGGCACAGAAGCTTTCCTCCGTGAAGCGAGTGAAGTAGCGCACCAGCACACTGGCCTCTGTGGCCACCAACACCAGGCAAAAGGTGGCCACCCAGATACCCACCCATAATCGGAAGGGTAGGTAGTCCAGGCTGTAATCTCTGGGGGGTGAGAGATAGGCTGGACTCAGCAGGGCTGTTCTGCTCCCTACCTAACCCAGGTTAGGTGCCCCTCAAGCCAAACAAATAGCTCCCAACCTCCTCTATTGACCCAGGCAGGACCAGACCAAGGATGTAGCTAGTGAGGATTTGGTGAGGTGGGGAAGCTCTCCTACCTGCTAAAAGAGAAGAGCAGGTGCTCAAAGACCAGCACTGGCCCAGTGCTGCTAAGGATGGTGAGGGGCTGGCCGGCCATCAGGCAGAAGGCAGCTCCAGCGACTGCTGTGCCTAGGAAACTTTCCAGCACCCCCTGGAAGCCAACAAAGGCTCAGGAGCCCAAGCTTCTGGGGACCCTCTACAAATCCATCCAAAGTTCCATGGAAGGGCAAGGGCTGTACACCAAAGCTTGCAACCCACAGGCAGCTCCACCCACCTGGGCACCATCGGTGGCATCTCCCAGCAGCCCCCCAAAAGTGATGGCGTTGGTGACAGTGGCTAGGTAAATGTAGAGCACAGCGGAAACGCACTGGAGGTGCAGGGCGTCCAAGAAATCGCTGGGATACCACGAGGCCTTCCGGCGCACGTCCTGGACAAGGCCCCCAAACAGCCTCCCGCCCGTGGGTCCTCAGTGAACCGGGTTCCCATGCTCCCATCTACTTTCCTGTACCCGGGTGAGCCCCTCCCACAGAAGGCACACACCTCTGAGCCACTGTGACTCCTCCCCTACCCAGGAACCCAATCCTTGCTCTCACCCCAGCTTGCCTCACCTGCCAGTTCGCTGTAACTCCAGGTTCGGCGAGTGTGGTCCGTGGCCGTGCCTGTTCTCAGCCGCCGCCCCGGGAGGTACAGAGGGGTCTCTGATTTCCTGTAGTTGTGAAATGGGTCTGAACAGAAGGGAAAACCCACGTTAGCCGAGGGTCTCAAACCAGTCAGCGACTAGACACGAGAGTGCGTGACGCCCTGCCCCCTGGCGGCTGCTCAAGTTCCTGCCGGCCAGGGTAGTCTGACCGAAACAAGGCCTCTCACGAAGGAGGTCCGGGTCCTATTGTGCCATTCTTACAGATGGGACCGAAGGAATATGAGGCAATATACTTCCCTAAAGATTTACGGCCTTGGAAACTCAATGGAGGTCGCTATGAGTCGGAATCCACTCGATGGCAGTAGGTTTGGTGTTTTTGGTTTTACAGATGGGAAAGCGAGGCTCAGGGAGGAAGAGGCACTCTTTTGAGATCTCACATCGAGAGAGCTTGGAGCAGGACTCAGCGTGAGGTCTGCCTGACTCGAATCCAAAGATAGGTCCCTATGAGTTTCCTGAGACCCTAGCTCCTCCCCAACAGTAGAAGTAGACTGAAGACCTGTAGGGAAGGAACTGTATGGGATGATGGCCTTTGGGTACCTTTTATGCTGAGAGGGCAGACATTTGGGCGGCGGAATCCGGGCTGTCGGATCCCACCGACCTGGGGGGAGCACTGTCACTTCCTCTAGGAAGGCATCCAGGGCTGCCAGAAGGTCATGAAGGTTGCTGGCCCGACGAGCTGACCACTGGAATTGCTGCGAAAAGGGCATAAAACAGGTATACGTGCAGATCTGGACCCTTACATGTACTTTCTCAATCTCTAAACTACACACACACAAGTCACATAGGCAGGCAAGTCACTCAAGTATTCATTCATGCTTACATTCAGTGGCGTCACTGGGGGGGAGGGGTGTGTACCGCACCGGTGACATTGTCAGAGGGAGTGACACTAAAATGACCATAAAATCTTTGCGGACTGTTTTGGCAGACATTTATTATTATTTCTTAAAACATCCCTGTTTTTGCTTTTATAACAACAATTTTTTGTTATTGTAACAAAAACATTTTTTGTAAGCCCACCTTCCTTGTATCAATATACCCACAAGGCTAAAGGTCTATGCTAATTTACTTTTTGAATTTTCTAATGCGTTCTGGTCAGAGCTGTCATTATCCAATTACAAGGAAGCTTTGAGTCACGTGGTTTCATCTGCAGGTGCTAAAAGCACTTGCTGTTTGTTGCTGCTGGTGTTTTTATAGTCACTGGTTTTGTCAAATGTTCTGATGTTTTAGCTACAATATTGTAGTAATTAGTATTTGTGAACCTATATCAATAACTTTTTTGAGAATGAAGTAGTCATTAAAGGAAAAGAAGGAGAAAAAAATTTTAAAAAGGCTTCTGCTAAGTTACTAATAATGTAACTAATAATGTAATTCAATGTAGAACAACTTTTCAAAACAATTTTGTTGTTAGTATTCATATAATCTAGTAACTATATTTAAGCAATTTACAGCTATCTGTATCACATACTATTCTATAATTAAAATTGACAATAAATTTAATTAAGAATTTTATATGGTCTTGTATGTGCTGTAAGAATGTCCAGGTGTATAGTAGAGCTGACAAGGTTGTGGTGACTTCTTAGCCACAGCTAGCTACCGTGAGGGAGTGAGTAGTTGGACCTGTGGGCTCAGGACCATGGTCACAGGGGACATCAAGCTCGATTGATAACATACTACACAAAAACATTGTTCTACATCCTGCTTTGGTGAGTAGTGACTGGGGTCTTAAAAACTTGCAAGGGAACATCTAGATGCTATGATGGGTCTCTCCTTGTCCAGATCAAAGGAGAATGAAGAAAATCAAAGACACATGGAAACAATTAGTCCAAGGGACTAGTAGACCATGTGATCCTCAGCCTATATGACCATGAGACCAGAAGAACCAGATGGTGCCTGGCTACCACTCTCAGCCACTCAGAGGGGGATTGGTGCAGGAGACTGGATAGAGTGGGAGAACAATGTGGAACAAAACTCAAAAACATAAAATAAAATAAAGACCAGGGTTGCTGGTCTGATAGAGCCTGGTGAGACCTCTGAGACTATGGCCCCTCATCACCCTTAAGGTCTGGACTGAACGTACTCCTGCGGCTTCCAGCCAAACAATAGACAGGCATATGGACTGAACATTTACATAAGATAGACACACTCCTTGGCGTGATCAATCATGGGAGAACAGAAGGGCAGTGTTTGCACAGGGAGACAGCTGCCGGGGGTCGGGGGGAGTACATGGGAGGGAAGGACATAGGGAAGAGGTAATGATGGGGAGGAAGTGGGAAGAGAACTGTTACATTGTGGGGAATTGCAGTCACTGTCATGAAACAAAATGTGTATGACCTGCTGTATGGAAAATGAATTTGCTCTGTCAACTTTCAACCAAATCATTATAAAAATTAAAAAAACAACAAAAGAAAGTTATATATGGTCTGGTAAAGGAGGTAGTCCATGTAGAGATAGGGTGACACCATGAGTTACCACGCTGGGTAACACCAGCCCTAGTGATGCCACTGCTTGTATTCATTCACTTATTCATTCATTGAGTATTGAGCACCTACTGTGTGCTAGCATTCTGCTAGATAATGGGCTACAGTAGTGACCAAGGAAACCTCACTCCTCAAACTCACACAGTGCCACAACCTGCCTCCTTGCTGCATTCAGTCACCCAGACAGAGGGCAACATATGTACTCACGCAAGCCTCTGCATACCACATGCCTGTCCAGCTCACCAGGTCACTGAGGAGGACTGCGGCTGCCCGGCCCAGCTCATGGAAGCTCCTTCCCAGCACTGGGGGGCCAAGTAGGAGACAGAAAAATCTGAGGAAGGAACCAGGCCCCAGAGAAGGTCAGAAGCTGCTTTCCCACAAGGCAGTCCTGATATCTGAGGCTCAGCTCTGACCTCCCTGCCCAGCCCTGAACACACACATCTACTTTTCAGCCCAGACCACTGCCCTCCTGAACACCATCCTCTACAACCCTCAGAGAACTGGATCCAGAAACCCACAGTTCCCCTCCCCAGTAAAGGCCCACCCAAATAGCCTTACCTGCAGGGCAGGGGCACCTCGGTAAGGGGCCCCAGCACCACTGGATCCCGCAGCCGCACAAAGGCCCCCAGTGGCTGTGCCAGAAAGCCCAGCTCTCCGGCCAGCACAGCCCCTGCCTCGGCCCCTGGAGGCAGCTTCTGTCTTAGGGGGTTCTGATGCTGGGTGGGTGTCGAGGGAGATAGAGGATGAGAGGTTACTGGGGAGGGGGATATTGATAGGATCTTGGCTGATGAGGGGTCTGATGGAGGGTGGGTCTCTGTTAATCCCTGATCCTTCTCCCAGCTGTGCCCAAGGATAAGACACAAACCTGTTCCTTCAGGAGGGCTTCCTCATCATGAGAAGCCTTTCTTGAGTGGGGTGAGCCTACAAGACAGGATTATGCAGTGATTAATTAAGAGCACAAGCTTTGGGATGGATCCACCAGGGCTCCCTGACCAACTTTGCCATGGATAAACTATGAGACCTTCCCCTCTCTGGGCCTCTGTTTTCTCATCACTAATATGGGCATAATCAGGGTGTTACCTTACAGGGTGGTTGTATAGATTAAATGAGGTACTGTGTGTAAAGCTCCTGGCAACAGTGCCTAGCCAAGTACATCCCTTTGCATAGCCATGACTGTTAGGATTCCAGCCCCTCCATTCTTCTTCCACTACCATTATCCCTGGCTTTCCCTAGCCAATGAGTTCTGAGCTGAGATTTGAGTGAGGCTGGGCCACTTCTGGCCTAGGAAGGTGCAGGGGAGATCTGGGGTCCTTCCACCCCAAGGAGGGGTCTCTCACCTCGCCAGGGCTTGGTGCCTGTGTTCTGGATGTGGTGCTGGGGTTTCTGCAGCAGCAAAGCCTGCAGCTGCCCTTTGAGCTCTGGGCTCAGTGACTCCACACCGGTCACCTGCTCTGGGGAACCAACATGAGGCTCAAATCCCTTCCTGAGGGTTCCCTGCCCCAGCAATCTCCCCTTTTCCTTCTCCCCTAGGCTCCTTTCCCTCTGGGAGTCCCAGGGAATGCAAGGGCCAGGGAACTTGCTCCTCCACTCAGCTTTTTCATTGCCATACTGTAACAGAGATGGAGAATCCAAAGGGTGGGATGAGGTGGGCTCAGGAAGATTCTGAGACTTTGGGGGAATGTCATAGCTCCCAGGGTCCTCCCTGCAAAGGCTTCCTTCATACCTATGAGCTCCAGGAGGCTCTGGGCTGGGCAGTCCAGTAGTATAAGACCCTCGGACAGCAGGCTACGGAGCTTCTGGAGAGTGGGCAGTGCCAGGGTGGGCACATGAGGGGCACTCCACCGGCCTGCACCCACCTCCAATTTCTCCTCAAACAGCACCCACCTGTTGGGGAAGGGGGTGGAGGGTGTTATTGGGAACATCTCTCCCAGGTCCAAGAGTAGGGACACAGGGGAGCCAGAGAAGGTGAGACATTGGGAGAATCCTGAGCCCCTAGTGGTGCAGACTATACTCCTCCCTGGGTAGTCCCCTTTATCTTGGGTCTTGGGAAAGTAAAAACTAGACTGCAGACAAGGCTGGGCATCATGAAGGGTGAGGCTCTGAAATAAGAAAACAGAGAGTTGTCCTGAGTTGGGGTGGAGGGAGCCCACAAGAGGAACTGGGGATCATGAAGGAGGCCCTGCTGGGGAAGGGGAAGAATGTCATAAAGTTGGCCTGGATCCCACTCACCTGCCTGTCTCCCTCCACTCCAGAGCCTGGGGCCAGCCCAGTAGTTCATTCAGTTGAATGAAGAGCAGAGGGTCCTTGGGTACCTCCAGTTCCCTGCTGCCTGTATCTAAGGGCCCATCAGGGCTGGGGCCAGTGCCAAGGCCACTATCCAGCTGCCCTGCGGGAACATTTTCAGAAGCACTAGGAGCTTCAAACTCTTCCTGACCTGGCAGCTTCATCTTGGTGAGGTGCTCACAGAATCTTGGGACTAGGGCAGTCCTGGGTTCTGAAGCCAGGGGCTCTCGGGTAGGCCGCATTTATAAAGCACCTCTCACCATAGAACAACACAAACAGAGCAACAAGTCCTGCTGATTCCAGAGCAGACCAGGTCACCTCCTCCTCCTGCCTGCCACCTCTCATCTCCACCCAAGAGTATTTGAACCACCAGCATGGCCTTTCCCAGGCTCCAGAAATGCCCAACCTAGGACCAAGGTGTATATTGTTCATCTCCTGTAGGATCAGATCTGACCCCATCACATGTTGTGTGTAAACAGTAGTAAGGGGCTGACCTGGGTCTAAGGGCCGACACCCCCAGATTATGCTGCCCCCTGCCTTGTATCATATACAAACAACAAACACCCGGGACTGTTTTGGGTGTCACCAATGCAGACTGGGGGGGGGGGTCACAGACATACCCATTTGAACAAACAGGGACCCAATAACTATTGAGCAAGCTACTTCTGTGGAGATTGTTGTTGTTGTTGTTGTTAAGTGCCGTTGAGTCGTTTCCGACTCATAGCGACCCCAGGCACGGAGATACTGCCTCAGAAACCCAAGGAGGGGTCGCTATGAGTTGAATCGACTTGAAGGCAGTGAGTTTGGTTTATTTTATTTGGCTTGAATGGAAGCCAGGTGGCATAAGGAAGACAGCAGAGAGAGGCCCTGCCCATTAAATGATGGAAAATGGAGGCAGTTCATAGTGAACACAATGCCTGATTCTTAAATTGCTGTGTCCAGTAACTTCTGATAATTCCCCAAATTAGCAGCACCCCTAGGGTCGGCTCCTCTAACTCAGCTCCCAGTGATGATGGAAAAGGTTGTATGTGAAACATTCCTGAGATAAATGAACAAAGGGAAGTGTGGCCTGCTAGCAAGTGCTGCTGGGTCTACCTTCAAAATAGACCCAGAATCCCACCACATCTCCCTGCCTCCACCACTACTCCCCTGATCCATGTTGCCATAATTTCTCACCTGAATTATTTCAATAGCCATCTAGTCTCTTGAATAATCTCCCTCCTTCCACTCTTCCTTCTTTCCCTCAAAGTCCATTTTCCACACAGCAGCCAAAGAGGTCCTTTTAAAAGGTAATCAAGCCACGTTACTCTACTGCTCAAAACTCACAAAATGCATTCCCATTGCTCCTAGAAGAAGGCCCCTAGGTGATGCATTTGGTTTGCACTCGATTGCTAACCTGAAGATTGGTGGTTCTAATGTACCCAGCAGCACCACGGAAGACAGGTCTGACAATCTGCTTCCATTAATATTACAGCCAAGAAAATCCTGTGGCCCGGTTTTGCTCTGCAGCACATGGGGCTGCCATGAGTCAGAACCCACTTGCTTCAACTAACTCCTAGAGGATATGTCAGTCTCTTGTCATGGCTTACAGAATCCATAGTCTGGGCCAGCCCACCTCTCTGACCACATCTCATACCATTCTCCCTAGTTTACTCCTTTCTAGCCACAGTAGTCTTCTGTCTGTTATGCAAAGCATGTTCCTGCCTGAGGGTCCTTGCCCTTTCCTCTACCTGGCATGCTTTTACCCCACTTTACAACTGTCTCCCTGTCCCCTGGGTCTCATTTCAGAGGTCACCTTCTCAAGGAAACCTTCCATTTCTGTTCTCTAAGTTTCTCTGTGAGTCACTCTCCATCACATTTCTATTTTATTTCCTTCCTAGTTACTCGGACACACATGAGGTTGCTATGAGTTGGAATCGGTGGCAAGGCAACTAACGACAACAGTTGTCACTACTAGTAACTATCTCATTTATTTATTTATTTATCCTTTATTGCCTGCTCCCTACACACACACACAGAGAGAGAGAGAGAGAGAGAGAAATATACTGTCTACAGAGCAGGTATCTTATCTGTCTTCTTCACCGTTGCCCCTAGAGTGGTGCCTGGCACTTAGTGGCTCTCAATAAATACTTACTCTATGAGTGCATAGTGAGGGGAGGGGGAAGAGGTGGGAAAGGAGTCGCACTTCTCCTGGAGGCCACACGAGGGTGCTCCTCTCCAAGGACTGGACCTCTGGGGCCCCTCCCTTGGGCCTGGCTGTGGCGTTTGCCCCAAGACTACCCACCAGGGTGCCAAGATGGCAAGATGGCAGGAAAGTGTCTTTAATTCTCCTTGCCTGGTCCACCAAGGACTGGCCTGGTTAGGTGGGAGCACAACAGGGGAATGGGAAAGGGAAGGCCAATTGGACTTACCTGAACATGGGTCAACCCCAGCTGTTTACCAGGGACCTGAGAAATGAGAACCAGGCCAGCCCTCTCCACCAGCTTGTGGTGTGGACACAAACTTGCTTCAAGTCCAAGGAGGCCCCTGGGCAGGAGTTAGAGGAGTGAGTCATTATATTACCAGTTGGGGGTGGTGGTGATGGTGCTGGTCTGCAGGGGAAGTTGATTTCAGTTCCAGGAGGAATACAAACTAGCCTAGGGCCTGAGAGGGCAGGTAACCTCTATAAAACTACCCCTTCCCCTTCAAGAATGTGCAAACGTTAAGAGAAATGACTAAAGGGAGATTGAGAAGGTTGGGGAGCACTGACTTGGCATGTACTCCACACCAGAAATCAAAGTGTCTTCACCTCCCTGCTCTGTGACTCTAGCCAACCTGGCTCCCAGGGCTGCCTGCAGTAGAAGGCCATCATGGATTTACCCTCTCACAACCCTATACTACATACACTTCCACCTTTTGGGTCCTGGGGGCCCTGAGCTCGGCGGATTAATGAGGGATATGAGTGGGAACCCCAGGTTCCCCCATGGGCACCAGCCCTCCCAGACAGGGCCCAGTGGAGGTGTATTGTGAGAGCAAAGAGCCCAGGAGTGGGGGCTGGAAAAAACCCTGGCCTGGCAGTCTAAAAATTGGGTTGTCGTTCTGGTTCAGTCATAGATTTACTGAGTGTCCTTGAGCAACACTTCCACTCTCAACCAGCTTTAGTTTTCATACCTGTAAACTGAGAAAGTTGGGGTAAATGATTTGCAAGTTTCAGGCAAAACATACCTTTGTGCAGTGCACTGAGCTGGACCCAGAAGGGAAGGGAGTGGTTAGGTCGGGAACATCAGGCTGCCTGCATGTAAAGCCTGGCTTGATCACTTTCAAGCAAGTGAGGGAGAGATTTATCTTAGCTGAGCCTGGGTCCTCTTATCTACAAAATGGCAATAATAAAGGTGCCCACTTCATAGTCTTCTTTCAGTGAGATAATGCATGTGAAAGGCCTGTTACATAAGAAACACAATGAAGACAGACAATTATTATCATATTATATCATTAACTAGGAAACTAGACACTTCTAGCATAAGGAAGAGAGGAGCTACACTGAAACCACTGCGTTAAGCGCATCATCTCATATAATCCTTACAACAAGCTTTTCTTTTTCTAAAACTTTTAATTTTGAAATAATTATAGACTCACAAGAAATTGCAAAAATAATGCAGAGAGGTCCCACCATACCCATCATCCAGCTTCCCCCAGTGTTAACTAAATCTTACATGTTGTTGTTGTTGTTTGCCATCGAGTAGGCCCCGACTCATAGCGACCCCTCCTTGGGTTTCCGAGGCAGTATCGCTACAGAAGTAGATTGCCCAACCTTCCTTCCAAGGAGTGGCTGGTGGGTTTGAACCACCAGCCTTCTGGTAAGCAGTCAAGTGCCTTAGGCACTATGCTACCAGAGCTCCTAAATCTTACATAGTAATAGTATAATATCAAAACCAAGAAATTGACATGGATACAATACTTTTAACTAGACTACAGACCTTATTCAGACTTTACCAGTTTTTACATGCACTCATTTGTGTGTGTGTGGTTTTATTAAAATTATCACATGTATAGATTTACTTACAGCAAACTTTTTTTTTTTAATTGTGATTTGGGTGAAAGTTTACAGAGCAAATTCACTTTCCATACAGCAGTTCACATACACTGACTACAATTTACCCCAATGCAACAGCTCCCCTCCCACTTCCTGCCTATAGTTACCTCTTCCCTGTGTCCATCCCTCCATACACTCTTGCCCCCTGAGCTGTCTCCCTGTGCATAAGCAGCCCTTCTTTCTTCCATGATTGTTCTCTCCAAGGAGTGTATCTACCTCAGGTAAATGTTCAACTCATATGCCTGCCTTTTGTTTGGCTGGAAGCCACAGGTGTGGGTCCAATTTCAGACCTGACAGGCAGCTAAGGGCCATAGTCTTAGTGGTTCTACCAGGTTCTATAAGACCAGCAAACCTGACCCCCGCTTTGTATTTTCCAAATGATTTTGAGTTTTATTCCACACTGTTCTCTCTCTCTATCCAGGATCTCCTACATAGATCCCCCTCCGAGTGGTTGACAGTGGTAGCTGGGCACCATCTAGTTCTTCCGGTCTCATAGTCGTATAGGCTGTGGACGCATGGTGTACCAATCACTTGGACTAATTGTTTCCATGAATCTTTGGTTTTCTTCATTCTTCTTTGCTCTGGACGAGGAGAGATCCATCATTGCATCTAGATGGCTGCTTGCAAGATTTTAAGATCCCAGTTGCTGCTCGCCAAACACTTACAGCAAACTTTTAAGTGACTTACAATACTTTTTAGAGGAAAGGCACCAAAGGAAGACATGGATTTTGGAGGAAGACCTGATTCTGCCTCCCTGGGTATGTGTCTTTGGCCAAAATGCTCAACTTCCCTAAGCTTTGGTTTTCTCTTCCATATAATGATAGTGATAATACTTAGAACAATGCCTAAAATGTAGTGACCACTTAATCCATTTAAGCTATTGTTTTTTTAAGAAAGCACATTTTGAAACATGACATAATGTATAGAAACAATTCATAATTGTTATAGAAAGAAAGAGAAGAGGACTATAAGAATGAAAAAAGGTGAGGGGGGCACAAAAGAAATTATTCATAATGCCATTTCCCTGAGATAACCATTGCTAATAATTTTACTCACAACAAAATGTTGAGGTAGATTTCATTATCCCCACTTACTTGTGAGAACACTGAGGTTCAGAAAGGTTAAGCAATTTGCTGTGGTCACTGAGCTTGTGAGTGGGGAGCTAAGATTTAAAACACACTCATGCCTTCAGGAGCTCACAACTGGAAGCAGACAGGTGGATGAGAACATAAGTTCAAGGAGGACTGGGATAACCAGCAACCACAGGGTACTGAGAAGCTCTGATGGTATAGTGCCTAAGGCGTTTGACTGTTAACCAGAAGGCTAGGGGTTCAAACCCTCTCCTTGGAAGGAAGATTGGACAATCTATTTCTGTAGAGATACTGCCCTTGACGTTAGTGACTTTGATTTTTTTTTTTTTTTTGGCTGGATGCTGAGTACTTGCTACATTCTAGGCCTTTTGCTGACTATCTCAGTGAGCTTTCACAATAGTGCCTTGAGGCAAGTATGATTCCATTTCTGAATGCGCAAACTGAAGTGTCAGAGAGGTATCTTGCCCAAGGTCAGAGCTAGAGGCTGTGGACCCTGGATTCAAACGGAGTTTGATACCTCAGCCAGAGCTTCATATTCCCTGCTTTAAACCCAGACAATGTGCTAGGGGACTGTATGTGGAGGGTGAGTCTTTGCAGTAGGAGCTTTGAGCTTCTCTGACCCTAGAGCTAGGGTGCCCTTTCCTGACCTCATCTCAACTCCAAACCACCAAGATCCAGCCAAGACTTGGGGTGAGCCTTGACAGCTGAAGCTTGCTTCTACTTCTCACAGTCCCTACACCCCATCTGGAGTTGAAGGCTGTAAGCCTTTGAAGAGAAAGAGGAAGGGGCTTCAAAGAGATGGAATCTGAAGGTCAGGGTCAGCTGAGCCCAACATAAATAGCCTTAACTCAGGCTTTCCAGGCCCCTTGGATCTAGACTTCCAGACTTAGGAAGTACTGGGAGGGAAACTACAGGTGCATGATGTTTCTGAGTTTCATACTTATTATTTGTGTTTTCCATTTCTCCAGAAAAGATTTAAAGGTGGTTTACAACAAAAGACATAGATATAAGTAATTTTTAAAGAATGACTAAAGAGCTCCATGATAAAACTGAAGTGGAAAAAAAAGAAATGATTGTCTGCAAGAAATTAGGCTAGGGATGCTTCCTTTAAAAGCTGGAAATAGAAATACCACATGATCCAGCATCCCACTACTAGGTACATATCCTAGAGAAATAAGAGCCATGACATGAACAGATGAATGCATACCCATGTTCATTGCAGCACTATTCACCATAGCAAAAAGATGGAAATAACCTAAATGCCTATCAATGGAGGAATGGATCAACAAACCATGGTACATACACACAATGGAATACTATGAATTGTTGAAGAACAATGATGAATCTTCGAAACATCTCATAACATGGATGAACTTAGAGTTCATTATGCTGAGTGAAGTTAGTCAATCACAAAAAGACAAATATTGTATGAGACCACTATTGTGAAAAGTCAAGGGTCTCAAGAAAAAAATATATTCTTTGATGGTTACCAGAGATGAGTGAGGACAGGAGGGTAAACCACTAACTAGAGGGTTGACCCATACTAACTTGGGTGAAGGAAAAAAAAAACAAAAAACATGGGCTAGGGATAATCACTACAACTGAGCACCAGAACTTAACTGTGCGCTTCCTGGCAGGAGAAGCAAAAAGGAAACAGGCATTCCACACCTGCCATACTTCTAAAATAGAAGTATCCATATCAGATAGTCACAAGAACCAAACTTCCAAACAATAAACTCCAAGAGGAATTTATTACAAAGGGAATTTAGGGGAGTTAGAACAGGAACTCTGGTGGCATAGTGGATAAGGCATTTGGCTGCCAACCAGAAGGCTGGTTGTTCAAGCCTACCAGCTGCTCTGGTGGAAGGAAAATGGGGCAATCTACTTCTGTAAAGAGTTACAGCCTTGGAAACCCAATGGGGGTCACTATGAGTTGGAATCGACTCAATGGCAGTTTTTTTTGGGGGGGGTTATGGAATAGATAGTATCTAGAACAGCACTTTAACAAAAGATACAGAAAGGCTTTTCATGTATCTTTTGTATCATTGGTTCTCACCTTCAACATCAATATTTCTTTTTCATAACAAATATTTTCAACATTCCTTTAACATCCTGAAATGAAATTCACAGATATACTATCTGCACACTTACTCTTTAAAACAATTAATAATAATAAATCAATACCTTAATTAAAATAAAAACCAAAATGCCAAACTCTGCCATCAAGTTAAATCTGACTCGTAGAGACTCCTCCTTGGGTTTCTGGGATGATATCTCTTTGGAAGTAGATTGCCCAATCTTCCTTCTGAGGGGTGGCTGGTGGGTTTGAACCACCAGCCTTCTGTTAGCAATGAAACGCCTCAGGTGCTGCTCCACCAGAGCTCCCATCAATAACTCTGATACCACCAAAACAAATCATTCCCACTAATTTCATTCCTAGAAAAGTCAATACAAAAACTCTTTTTATAGTTTTATGAAAATTGGAGATAGTTCTGCACTCAAATAATTATAAGCAAGTTTTTCACTTATATGAATGTTTGGCTGCACATTCAAAAGCAGCGTGGAAGGTGGGGCAATTCTTTCCCATCCCTGAAATGCCAGTAAAAACAAAACAAAACAAAAAACCAGAACCTGTTGCTGCCGAATTGATTTGGACTCATAGCAAACTTATAGGATA
Organism: Orycteropus afer afer; assembly: GCF_000298275.1. Lineage (NCBI taxonomy): Eukaryota > Metazoa > Chordata > Mammalia > Tubulidentata > Orycteropodidae > Orycteropus > Orycteropus afer. The sequence continues at coordinate 6,126,512 of NW_006921643.1, read as the reverse complement.
GAGCAGAACTGCCACATCTTTCTCCTGTGGAGCATCTAGTGGGTTCAAACTGCTTACCTTTCAGGTAGCAGCCAAGTGCTGAACCACCCACCAGGGCTCCAATTACTGACAATCAAAAACTCCCCACAAATTCCTAGAATGCCCTCTAGGGGGCAGTCCCTCTTTCTTTGAGAACCATTGTCTTAGATCAACTGTTATTTAAAAGAAGAGAGAGCAAACGGGTAATGTTGAATTGTTCTGTGACCATATTTCTTAAGAGGAAATGAATTTATACATTCCTAGTACAGAAATGGGATCTGACCCCATTCTAAGGCTGAGCAAGGGGAAGTTAATAATAGTACTGACCTATTTATATAGGGCTTTCCATTTTACCATGCACTTTCAGAGATGCTATCTCTTTCAATTGTTCAAAAAATCCTTAAGTAGATTGTTATTCCTCCCATTTAGAGATGAGGAAGCTGAGGCAAGGAGAGAAAGGTTACCATGTTCTGCAGATCAGATGCTGTCAGTTATCAGAGAATTGCCTCAGCAAGCCTTTTGACAGCAGCCTGATAGCAAATAATTCATGATGGACAACACTGGCCAGGGCCTGAATATAGAACAATTGTTTCAACACCTTGTTTTGCACATGAGGAAACAAACTGAAGCTTAAAGGGAGAGATGGGTTGTGTGAGGAGTCAGGAATCATTGCCCTTCTGCTTTGCATCCAGATGGCAGAAAGGGCAAAGTCTTGGGTCCAGAGATCATAGACTCTCAAAGTCACAGAAATGGACCCAGAAATGGAAATGAGTAGCTTGGAGTCCAGGCTTGATCCAGGCTCATTGTGAGTGACATCTTCTAGAAATGGGAATGGAATCCCTGATTCTCTTCCTCCCAAACCCCTCCCTGCCCTATCCATTATTATTCTTCATCCTTTTCATATGGATCCTGGCCCCAAACAAGCAGATATCAGAGCCTGTCCATCCCTGGGTGTGCACGAAGCCTTATCTGACACTCTCGCCAGGGGCCTGCAGTCAGTGTAGGAAGTGGGAGGGGATGCTACAGGACAGACTTGAGTTCAAATCCAACTGCACTTTCCAAACAGCCTGATCAGCTGGCTCAGAATGGGGATGGAGACTGAAGGGGAGGAGAGAAGCCCTCCTGGAGCAAGGAGCAATGACTCCTCACCCTCAGCTTCCACTTTGGGTAACTCTGGGCTGGGCTCATGGCCACCTGAGGCTGGAAGTCCTTCCACAGAGGCTTCCCTTCCCTAACCCTCTCTCCACACTCAGCCTTCTTCCCTCGCCCAGCACAGCTCTGGATTTGCTTAGGACTCTCACTTTTCCTGGTCAGAACAGGAGAAGGCAGCTGAAGCCTATGGAGCAAATGGAGCAGCACGTGGATCCCTGTGCTCTGAGCCAGAGATGCTTTCTTGGATGGAGGTTTCCAAAACTCTAATGGCCTTGCAGACCCATTGCATAGCCAAGCATGGCTACCTCCCAGCAGGAACGGGCCACTGCAACTCTGCGGTGGCTGACCCATGATAAAAGCAGCACTTCATTTAAGTTCCCTCTAAAAAAGTAAATAAAGCATATATGGTTTCAACAAAATAAAAACATTTTTTAAAGAAGCATTTGTTCATATAAAAGCTGTCATCGAATGCACACCTATTATGCATCATCTATCATATTCTGTCTCATAACATACAATCTGATTTAACCATCATGATATTAACCATGAGTTAAATAGTATTATTGTCCCCATTTACTATATAGGTCAGAGATGTTGAACAACATGTCCAAAGTTAGAAACCTAAAAAAAATAGAAACAAAATTTGGACTCATGGCTGTTTGACTTTTGAGAGTGCACACATTTCACTAGCTGGCCTGCTGCTCTTACCTAATCCTCCTTCCAGCCTAAACGAGGTGAGGTTATGATGCCCCTGGACAGATGGAGGGACTGAAGCTCAGTAGAGCTGATGACGTTACTGTCTATACAAGCAGAGAGAGGGTGCTCATTCATTTTCAGGGTAATGTTGAGCTTAAGAGCATACCAAACCCAAACCAAACTCACTGTCATCAAGTCAATTCTGACTCAGGTCAGAAGGATCCACATTGAGGCAGAGACACGCACTTGCTCAGTGGCCTTGGTCTATTACTTACCTCTCATAGCCTCAACCCTTTAAAATGGGGATGATAATATCCATTTCTAGTGTTAGGGCTGTTGTGAAAACCTAGCAAGATAATGCATGTGCAGTGTTGAGCACACAGGAACCGTCATTACTTCAAGCTTCTCTGCCTCTCCCTGAGAGTTTAGATTTGGTTCAGATTTTGTTATCCTGGTTGATTATGTAGACCAGTAGTTCCTGAACTTGGCCGATGTCAGAATGACCTGCCTAAAGAACAAATGCTCAGACCCCACCCCAGGAGATTTTGATTAAGGACTAGGATAGGGCCTGAACCTTTTCATTTTTAACAACTTTCCAGGTAATTCTAATGCACAACCAGGTTTGTGGGAACTAATTTACCAGTGTAGACATCTAAGCCACAGTGGAGAAAGGATGCAGGTTGTTCTTCTCCAACTCCCCTTTCTTGTCAATATCAGCACTCATTTCCCTAGTCCCTTCTCTTGGCTCCCCTAGTCAAGGACTCTACCCGTGACCTAGCAGTAAGTCAGTGGCACTTAGAATTCCATGGAACCTGTCTCTCTGGAAGCCTGGGAACCCAAAACAGGGCTGGAAGCAGGATGCCAGAGTTTCTGTCGGATTTGGCCCCTCCTGACTCACTGATGGCCCATAGCCAGTCAGTCTCTGCTAAAAGGGCAGGGAGGCACCATCTTCTGACCTCCTCTAACCGCACAAAAGGAAGACAGAATCACCATCAGTAGCTCAAGGACTATTCCTGCAAGGCCAGACATGCTGCCTCCCTCCAGCCCTTTCACCAACTGTTCTTCCCAAAGCACCCACCTCTTCTCTCCTGGGTTTGATAATTCACTGCAGTGGCCACACCGAACTCACAGACTATGGGGTTTATTAGGGAAGAACTAGATTACAATTTAAGTTTAGGAAAAATGCTCAGTCTCTCTCTGCCCACTGTCTTTCACCCAACAGTCTCTCTCCCAGCAGTGCATGTCTCTTGCGTCTCTTTCCCAGCAGCACGTGTCTCTCAGGAGCACATTCCTTCTCAGCAGTACATCCTTCTCACCCAGTAGTCAGAGAGATATCTGCCTCTAGGAGGCCTCCTTTTGAGCCTGGCAGAGTGTCCAAACTAGCCAATCATAACATCAGAATACTAAGCACCTGAGAGAGAGCGAACCTCCCAGAACACTGCTTTGTGCTACGCCCAACAGAAATACCCCAGGTGGATAACATTTACAATCAGGAGCTCCTCAGTTGCTCACAGCAAATTCCACAACGGAATTTACAAAGACTTATGGTTAGAAAAGCCATACCAGGTAATTTAGCACACCGCAGTCTCCAAGCCTCAGTTTGCTTATGGTCAGTGGACAGTCAAGGAAAGCAGAGCTGCCCATTTGTTCCCACATCTTGTTGCCACAGAGTCTTGGCACTATTTGCACAGTGTGGAATGCTTTTGCCATGGATCTTCACAAGGCTGCTTCTTCCTTGTCATTCAGGCCCCACAGCTTACATGTCACCTGTGCAGAGAGTCCCTTGCTAATCAATCACCAAATCTAAAGTGTCATCCCAGGCAGTGGGACACATCATCCTGTAGTTCATCATGTATTTTCATTTTTATCTCAGCATTTATCACTATAGGTCTCTGGGTGGCGCAAATGGTTGACCACTAACCTAAAGGTTGGTGGTTAGAACTCCACCTAGCAGTGCTGTGGAAGGGATTGACTCAACTCAAATCCTCCTTCCAGCCTAAACGAGGTGAGTTATGATTCCCCTGGACAGATGGAGGGACTGAGCCTCAGTAGAGCTGATGATGTTACTGTCTGGATAATGGATAAGGGTTATTTATCACTATAAAAGCCAATACCAAACCCATTGCCATAGGATATGATTTTTCCTTATTTGTTTACTTAATGTTTTGCCTATCTCCCTGCTATAAAATGTAGCTCCATTGAAGCAGCTCTTTGACCATCTTGCTTACTGCTGTGTCCCCAGTGCCTAAAATAAGTTCAGTGAAGATTTGTGGAATAAGTGAATTAATGAAGTTTACTTAGCAAGAATTGTGATTTTTTTTTTTTTTTGGTCAGAGTATATTCGAGATTCTGAAGAGAAATGACTGCCTCAAATCGCCAATTCAAGCCTTTTGGTCTTCTTCTACCAGGCCCTTCCCATAAAACCTGGCTGACACACAAACCTGGCTGGGGTGAGGCTCCTAGGTGTGATGAAAGTTCGGAGTTGCCCCACGAATGGGACTGAGGTTGATGTGGGGGTGAGAAGGCGGAAGGATAGTGCATTTGAAGAGGAAGGCAGGCTGGAACAGGAGAGCAGGGTGTGAACCTGGTGGGGAGGGTGATTTGGCTGTGTGTCAGGAAGAGTTTCTCTCCACCCTTCCCTGGGGGCTGTGGGGGTGCTGACCCCAAGGTGGCTTCTTTTGGGGAAGCAGGTAGTCAAGCAGCTGCTGAAGAAAGACAAAGGTGTGGCCTGGGCAGTGACCATCTGCTGAGGTCCTATGCCAGATACTGAACACCCAAAGGATTAATCCCACGGTGGCATGTGGCCAAATAGGTGACAGTTGAGCTTCCGCCTGAAACCAGCACAACCACAACACAGAGCCCCAGACTCACCCTAGGGGTGAGCAAGGGGCCTGGAGAAGGGTGAGAAAAGGGACTTCAACCTGGATTTGGGACTTCTAAGGAAATGGTCAGGATAGAATACTTGGTGATAATAATAATAGGTCATGGTTATTGAGAATTTATAATACGCTGGCACTATACCAACTATATGTGCTCACCTGTTCAATCCTCAAAGTGTTCTACCAAGTAGGCATTATTATTACTAGTCCCATTTGTTGTTGTTGTTGTTATGTTCCCCCAAGTCAGCCCCAACTCATAGCAACCCCTCCTTGAGTGAGGCAGTATCACTACAGAAGTAGATTGCCCAACCTTCTTTTCAAGGAGTAGCTGGTGGGTTTGAACCCCCAGCCTTCTGGTTAGCAGTCAAATGCCTTAGGTACTACATTACCAGAAACTGAGGCTCAGTGAGATTAACTATCTTTTCCAAGGCTACACAGTAAATGGCAAAACCAGGGTTCAAACTCTACTTTGTAGTGATTTTTATGTAAACCTAGGGCTGGGGAAGATTGTTGGGGCAAGTTAGGAGGGCAGAGTCAGACTGACCCCTGCAAAAGTGGGAGGAAGGGCTGTGGGATACGGTGCATGAATATCAGACCTGTTTTTATGCCAAATCTAGCAAGTGGCTCTATCTGGCACAACTAGAGGACTTTGAATGCCAATCCAGCCCTGTGTCAAACAACTCCCTCCCCTGTACAGCACCCATGGAATGAGTTCTGGTGGTCAGTGGTTCAAACCCACCAGACACTCTGTGGAAGGAAGATGAGGCAGTCAGCCTTCGTAAAGATTTACAGACTTGGAAACCCAATGGGGATTGCTGTGAGTCGGAACCAACTTGATGGCAGTTGAGTTTTGAGTGAGTACACACCTGGAGGCTAAAATTCTTCACTGAGAGAGTATTTTCTTTGGGTCATGATATTGATTCCAGAAGACCCCTGTGAAAATACATGGGGTGGAAGAGAAACACATTAGTCTGCTGGCACCTGTTGGGTCCTAGAGGAGAGGGGCTCAGTTTTAATCTTGGGGAAGAAGGTGATATTCAAGGGCAAGGAAAAGTCTGAGGTTTGTTCCACAATCTGTGTCTCTGTAATCCCAGAAAGTTGGAAATTATAATCTATGGTTAAAAAATCCTAATGGAGACTGTCCCCTGGGGGAAGGTGAGGGGAAGCCACTGCAGTGGCTGGAAGAATACCAACTTCCTTTGCTTTTGCTGGAAATAATACCAAGTGCCAGCAACGGCAACTCTGTGGCTACTGCAGGCTCAGACCTGCTGGCACTCGTGTGTCTAATTTCTAAATGATAAATTATTATTTACTATTCACTATTTTGAGGAGTCCTGGTGGTTAAGGCATTTGGCTGCTAACCAAAAGTCAGTGGTTAAAACCCACTAGCCGCTTCACGGAATGAGGAAGAGGCAGTCTGCTTCAGTAAAGATTTACAGCCTTGGAAACCCAATAGGGGTCGCTATGAGTTAGAATCGACTTGAAGGCAGTGAGTTTGGTATTTGATTCGCGATTTATTATTTACTATTCAGGTAAAAAGTGGGCTTCTGAAACTCAGGGTGACACAAGTAGAGACCCCTGGTTTGGAGGAGGGACAATCCGATGGACTAGGCTCGGAAAAGGGAAGGAACGAGGCGGGGGCGTGGAGGCGGGGTGGGGTGGCCAAGGGCAGCGCTCAACTGGGCAATCTCAAGGCTGTATAGCGCGACTGGCATTTGGGAAAGGTAGAAACTGGTCCCGGCCACCTGCCGGTCAGCGGCCCTGCCCACTGTCAGGCCGCGGCTGCCCTGGCTTGGGACCAAAATATGTGAGCGCCACCCCCTTCACTGCCCCCTTTTCCCCCGCCGCGCCCGCAGGGTCGGGGGCTGCGCGGCCGGCGCCGGGAGCCGGGCGGGCGTCCCAGCACAGAGTTGGAAGGAGGAGGGGGAGCGGGGGCGGCGCTGGGTGGGGCGGAGCTTCGGCGCCTCCAGAGCCTTATTCCTGGCCGCGCGCGGTGGAGCGCTCAGTCAGCCCAGGGAGCTGCGCGCGGCACGGACCTTGTCACCCTGACAGAGACGCAGGGATTCCAGTGAACCGACGAACAGAGTAAGCAGACAGAGGCACAGCGGCCGCGAGCACAGCACAGGTTAGAGCCAGGCTTGCACCGAGAGGCCCGCAGCAGACAGTGCCGAGCCGAATCTCCTGCGTTCCATCCGCCCCGCTCCCTTGCCAGCACCCGGTTGCCGCCGCCTCCAAAGTGATTGCTGCCACACCGTCCTTCTCCAGGCTCGGGAACATGAAGCTGCTGCCGTCGGTGGTGCTGAAGCTCCTTTTGGCTACAGGTAAGAGGGCTGCCAACGCCCCGGGAGGTCGGGGGGATGGGGAGCGCTGTGCTGGGGAAACCGGGGAAGGTCGCTCGCTGCAGCGCCCCCGGCACGGGCCACTTGGTGGGGCCCGTGCGCCCTGGTGGGCGGGCGCGGGCCTTGGTGCGTGGAGGCCGGGTGTCCAGGCGGGGGTCTGATATGGCCTTGCCCCTCGCCCGCAGTGCTCTCGGCGTTAGTGACAGGAGAGAGCCTGGAGCGAATTCGGAGAGGGCTGACGGCCGGAACCAGCAACCTGGACCCTCCCACTGGATCCACTGACCAGCTGCTGACCCCAGGAGATGTCCGGGGCCGGGAAGTCTTGGACTTGGATGAGGCAAACCTGGACCTTTTCAGAGGTAGATGTGGGGGCCGCCCATCCTTGGACCCTGGCGGACAGTTGGATAATAAGTGGACAAGAGATCCGCGCTATTTGGGGATCCCTGTGGGTTGGGAGATATTCCTGGAGGACCTCTAGAAAGAGCCTATTGACCTGACAGGGGAACTGGAGGACCTGGGCATATGGGTCCCTCCTGCTGTCTTGCCCTTGGGTCTCACCTACTGAATTCCTGTGTATCTGGTACTTTGGGGAAAATTGATAGTGGAAAGGTGTCTGAGGTTGGTATAGTCCTCTGAGATAAACTGGGTTGTAGGAATTCAGAATGGTTGAGAATGCTTTCCTCAGAGTTCCTATGTATAAATGGGAACAAGTCCTAAGTCGCACATCAAATGATAGTTATCTGTATAATATGCTATGGAGATGCACATAGTAGGTGTGTAGTGTTAGTCTCCTTTACCCAGCTGTCTTCAGATTAGGGCAACAGAAGAGAAAGAGGAACCTTTGGCCACCCTAGGTGAGGTCAACATCTCCTGTGGGAGGATATGAATGGTCGGTCCCTAGATGGCTGTATTGAAACACTTGCTGGATGTCTACAAATCCTCCCCCAAAGTCCAGAGACATCCTGACCACTTTGAGTCCCTGATACTCCAAAGGAGGAAAGGCCAGGTGGGATCCTCCAACCAGCATAAGTGGCTGTGGCTGGGTACAGGCATAGGGGCAGAGTTCAGAGCCTCAGGCAATGCCCACTTCCCTGCTCCCAGGCACCTGCAATGATTGTCTTGAGGGTGGAACAGATACTGAGCCCAGGAGCTCTGGAATTACTTTATTTGGTTGGAAAGATACCTACCTGTTGTAGCTCCACCTGCTTCTCAGCTATCCTTCTCTCTCCTTGCTCAGAGTTTCCTTTAGGTGCTGTCTTCTGCTTCTTATATAAATCAAGGGTCTGCTCTGAAGCTGAGCCTGGGCTCCCTCCCCTCGTTCTTTTACGGTGGTCCTGTGGGGTCACCTCTGGCCCAAACAGCCTATATTCTCTTGGCCCTCTCCTCCTAGGCTGGGCAGGGCTGGGCTGTGACTCACCCCCCAACCACACGGCTGCTCCTCATACCTCTGCAGACCTGACTCACTGCTCCCTCTCCCTGGCAGGAACCTGGCTGTCACCCTGCCACTCTCTCCCTCCCCTCTCTGAATGGCTTGGCTCTCCTGACTCAATTTCCACAGTTTTGATAACCTGGGTTCCTCTGAGCACCTGTCTTACCTTCTGAACTATGGAGGGGCCTGGGACTAGCAAATAAGTAGGGCTGCTGACACCTGCCTCTCTTCCCTGCCCTTAGCTTTGCTGGGCAATGATTATTTTTCAGAGTTGGGGGTTCTGTCACCTAAAATAAACTACTATTTCATAAGTGCCTATTGTGTTCTGGTAATTTGACATGTTATCCTGGTTAATTTATTCCTTGTAGCAACCCTTTTATGTAGGTCCTCTGCTATCCACATTTTACCAAGGAGAACATTGAGGTTCAGAGAGGTTAAATGACTTGTCCAAAGTCTCATGGCTGTGACTGGAGTATACCTTTACTGACTTCAGAATCATTTGCTATAGTTTTTCTTCATTGTCTCAATCCTGGCACAGTATCTCAGGTGCTGTAGACTTATAGAGGGAGAGGGAGAGGCAGCTGGGTATGAGGCAGCTTGAAGTGTGGCAAAGAACATCAGATGTAGAATCCAGAGAGTAGACCCTACATGACCTCAGGCAAGTCACTCTGGCTTTTGAGACCTTGAGTTTTTCATCTGAAAATGGGAAGTTTATTATATTCTTTGAAGTTACTTCTAGCTTGAGGATTCTAAGTCTCCTATCTCATATATCATCCATATCCATCTGCCAAACACATAGCTATAACCATGGGGAGTGGGCATCTTTTTCCTCCTGGGAGCAGGGAAGTGTGGGGAAACCAGGTCCAGACCCCTAGGCTGATGAGTATAGCCATAGCCCATGGTAAGTCCTAGCTGGATGTCTGGGTGAGTTTTTTTTTTCTTCCCCCTGTCTCTCTGAAGCCTGGAAAGAAGGGAGAACTCATTGTTGTTCCAGTTCCTTCTGGACAATTCTTTACTTTCCATCTCTCAAGCCCTTGTACACATTGAACCCCCCCCCCCCTTCTAGAGAGCTATAAACAGGACATTGGGAATAAATGAAAATGGACCATCGAGAGAAGTAGATGAGCTGTAAAGGGCACAGAGCAGGGTAAATATTTTGCTTGAAGTGAAAGAAGACTAACCAGAGACAATCTAGTTCTGCCCTGGGCTCGTGGTACCCTGAAGCTAATAGGTGCCACCTGAAGACATGAGCACTATTCTTATTTTAAGAATACCTCAACCTACCTCAACCTCCAAGTACCTTTTCCAAAAGCAATTTTTGTCTCTGACACTGTCTTCCTGCAAATGGGTCACTGAGTGCAGCATCAGGAAATGAGACTGATTAAAGCCAAAATAGAACCAAATGAGGGTGGTGGGCAGTGTGGTGGAGGTGAGGTTGGTAGGATTGCCCAATGAGCTGCAGTCACTTGATAGAAGCTCAGAGTGAGGTTCTTAGTTTGTGAAATGCCTTCCTTGGAACCCATCATCGCCTCTGCTTCCTTCTGAGGTTCCTGCTTTATGGCACTATGCCCAGTCTTCCTTCAGCCTTTGAGAAGCACTGAGCCATGGGGTCTTTTCAGACCTCTGATTGCAGGTGGGATCAAATGGAGCAAATTGCCTCCAAATGCTGTGCAGCTCTGATTCTGTCCCCCAAGGAGAGTCAAGAGTCTTACCAGAGTGCTTTTTTTTTTTTCTTTTTTTTCCCTGCAGTTGCTTTCTCCTCCAAGCCGCAAGCTCTGGCCACACCAAGCAAAGAGGAATATGGGAAAAGAAAGAAGAAGGGCAAAGGGCAAGGGAAGAAGAGAGACCCTTGTCTTCGAAAATACAAGGACTTCTGCATCCACGGAGAATGCAAATATGTGAAGGAGCTCCGGGCTCCGTCTTGCATGTAAGTGTCCTCTCCCTTGGGCTGACTCTCATCAGCATGCTCTTTGTCAGCCACATGGCTGTTCCTCGTTGTCACTGTTTCTTGAATTCATTAATCTACCCAGTTTCTTCACAGCCTCTCTGCGGAAGTTGGGAGGAGGAGAAATACTTTTAGTCAGCGGAAGGGCCCCCCCCCCCATCAAATGCAATTTCCTGTGGTATGGGTTTATGACGCTTTTGCATCCTTGGGGACATTTCCTGCTTGCCCAGAAATGTGCATGTAGCTAGGAAAGCTGGCATATGAAGGCAAGTCCTTCATTCTTGCCCCATGCCCTACTCTGGATGGAAGAAGGCATTAGAAAACATGGCAGAATGGGCTTCCTGTGTAAAGTGGAGCTCCTGTGGTTGTCTTTTTCAAACCCTGTAAGCATATACAAGGTGCTTTTGGACACATGCTGGGTAGGTGTGTGCATACTTGGGAATGTATGCACATTAATTAATAAGCAAATCTGGGTTGGTTCTAAAGCATGGCAGGACTGTACAAAGAACAATCATAATGGGAGCAGAGAAAACCCCTTCTCCCTTCTTCACCCTGGCGAGGGCTGGGGGTGAGGACATGGAGGGTATTGGCTTTTGGCCATGGGCTGAAAGGATACTTTCTTTATGCAGGATTAATAGGAGATGGAACCTGACCTAGCAGACATCAACCCCTACTTAGGCAGTATCACCCCTTCCCTGGGCAGGGGTGTGGGTGGAGGAGCTGTAGATTCCTGGCTGCTCTGCTAGACCAAGCCCAACAAGTGACTGCCTTGGCAGCCCCTCAGGGATGACGGCACTGCCATGCTTTCTGGCAGGCATAATGTTGCCACTGTGCCTGAGGCCAACACCCCACGTCAGGCTGCAAACATTCACTCTCTTCCTCTGGGCACAAGGTCCTCATGGAGAGACTAGGAGCCTTGTGGCCTGGGAGACTCTGGACAAGAACAGGAGATTACCGGATGCACATTGCCTCCTGATCTGTCAAGAAGCTGGCTGCCTGTGATTGGCACGGATCCCTTGGCTTTTTGAAGCTTCCTTGTCCCCTCTGATTGCACACAGCTGAGCTGCCTGGTATTGGACAGACAGACCCTTCGCTCCTCACCATGTCCTTGGTCATTTGTGTATCTTCTCCTATAACATCTTTGTTAAGACCTTGGTATTGAATGGGTTGTTTGGGAGTGGCATAGGGAGTCCCCATATTATCTCTTTCAGGGTCTTGGGACAGGGAGGAAATGTTTGTCTTAAATTTGTAAAACGGCATCATTAGCACTGGGTAGAGGCCATGATTCTAAGGGTAGTCAGGATGGATTGAGGTCAAGAATCTGTCTGGGCTGAATTAGTCCAGGGCATTAGTGGATGGATATGGGACTTCAGTGCTTGACAGCACTTTTGTAGGGCTCTTCTCCCAGAGTACGGGGCTCCGGATCATCTTATCCCAGAACACCTAGATAAGGGTGCCTAGAGCCAACTTCCCAGTGGCCCTAGGGGTAGCGATCATAGCTGTAAAAGTAGCTCCTCTCCTTTGCCCCAGAGCCTTACAGTTTCCATTTATTATGACTTGAACCCAACAGATAGGTCTTATGTACTTACTTGATGCCAGACTATGCTAGGTAGTAGTTGTTGTTGTTATGTGCCGTCGAGTCAGCCCTGACTCATAGCGTCCCCTCCTTGGGTTTCCAAGGCAGTATCACTACGGAAGTAGGATTGCCCAACCTTCCTTCCGAGGAGTGGCTGGTGGGTTTGAACCACCAGCCTTCTGGTTAAGTCAAGTGCCTTAGCCACTATGCTACCAGAGCTCCTTGCTAGGTAGCAGGGAGATGTAATTAGTCTCTTGGGATTCTCAAAAGCTCTTTGCTAGGCAGACATGGCTTGCTATCTCCACTTGAAAATTAAGGTAACTTGAACCAGAAATGGGAAGTGATTTCCTTGTGATCAATAGCTAAATAAGTGGATAGAAACAGGGCAGGAACTCAGATGCCTAACTCCCAGTCCAGCATGCTTTTTGTTACCCCAGGCTGCACTAAATGTTGGTCTGCCTAGGCAAGATTTTATAGACGGCAGCTGTGGTCCAAGAGATCTCTGAAGACTTTTACTAGCCTAACAGTATAATAATTTGATTTGAAGACTCTGCTTCTCTCTTCTCTGGCTGGGCAGAATTTTCAAGGGGCTAGATTCCTTCTCTGGTCTGGCTTATTCCTGCCTTCTGCTTCCAACCCTGGATTTTCAGGGCAGAAGGCAGCAAGAAGACACAGGCTTCTGGTATGGGGAGCAAGGTATCTAGGCATCTACATCTGGGGGCCCTTTGTGGATCCTTCCTGCTTCCAGACCCAGGAACCACTAGCCAGGCTGTGTCCAGGTTGGTGTGGTGAGCTTGAGGCTAGCCAGTTTCCTAAACCAGCCCTTTAGAGACATCACTGTCAGGAAAACCCTTCTGTGTCATTAGCCAAAATCACCCTCAGGGAACAATTCCTTAGGTTCCTGACTGGTGAAAACCTGGTGAAACCTTGTTTATTAGGTAATCCACCCCTGGTGACCAGAAATTGGCAGCAAAGTTATCCTGTGGCTGGAAGAAGTTTTGGGGTAGCTGGGCGGAGGAGGACTCAGAGCTGGAATAAGGGCCTGGGGGTTTCATTTTGCCTCACTGCCTAGCTGCACAGAGCCTCTTGGCAGAGAATCCTCTGGGAATGGCAAACCCCTTTCTTTTTGGCTCCATCTGGTTTCAGTAGCCCATTTCATAATACTCTAAAAAGGTAGGCATTCCTGTGTTTCACATGGAGAAACCAACATTTGGAAAGGTGAAGTGACTTGTCCAAGATGACCTGGCTAGAAATAGCAGCAGAACCAGTCTGGAATTCAAGTATTTTGAGTCCCCCTATCAAATAGTACCCCCTCCACCTCCTGGGGTAGGAGTGAGAAGCTCAGTTTGGAATATGTCTCTGGACCCTAGAGGGTTCTTGCTTCTGTTGTAATACAAGTTCTGAAATGGGTCACAGACATGGGTAAGAGGAACGTGTCCCAGTTTGATGGGCAGCTGGCTCTGGGCAAGACACATGATCTCACCCCCACCCTGGGATGCTTGGAATGTACTCATCCCTCCCCCCCCCCCAACTCCCTGGGGAAGCCAGGAGTTGTCTGCAAAGGGGAGGAGGGGTAGGTAATATTAGGATGTTTACATTATTATCCTTTTGACTCAGGGTGGGGGTGGGGGTAGAGGGATTATGTAACTGAATTGTGGGGCTCTGAGGCCAACCTTTATTTCTGTCATCTTAGTAACTACCTGTGGGGTTTGAATGATGGGCTGGAAGTGAAAAACAGACTCAACTTCTCCCCCTGAGAGCATAGTCTCTGAAGCCATCCAGGCTGTGGGGTTGAATCCTGGCTCTGCCACTCACTAGCTGTGTAGCCTAGGCAAGTTATGTAAAGAAGTAAAGCCTCAGTCTCATCTTTAAAATGAGAAAAGTAACTCCTTCATAGATATGATTTCAAGGGGAAATGAAATGATCCTTGTAAAGCAGTTAGCACAGAGTATGTGGTGCGTCGCAAGCCTTTAATGTTAGCTATTTATTATTGTTAATTTTTAATAATAATCAATAACGTTAATAATAATACAGTCAGAGAGCAGGGCCAGACATCCCCAGGAATCCATCAGATGAGTTTTTCCTTGAGGTAATCTACACTGTTCAGAGTGGAAAGAATCATGACCTTGGAATCTGTCAAAACTTGTTTCTGGTCTTGGCCCTGCTGCTTCCTAGTGAAACTTGGCAAATCACTGAATCTCTCTGACCCTTTCAGTCTGTGGAATAGGTCTGTAACCTGCCTACCAGGGTGTTATGAGGCCCAGTTGAGCTGGTAGAGATGGGTAACCAAAACCTACTGCCATCAAGTCGATTCTAACTCATAGCGACCATATAGAACAGAGTAGAACTGCCCCATAGAGTTTTCATGACTGTAAATCTTTATGGAAACAGACTGCCTCATCCTTCTCCTGCAGAGCCACTGGTGTGTTCCAACCACCGACCTTTTGGTTAGCAGCCAAATGCTTTAACCATGGCACCACTGGAACTTCTTTATAATATGGGTAAAAAAAACAAACAAAAAAACTCACTGTTGTTGAGTCGATTCTGACTCATAGCGACCTCCTTTGGGTTTCCAAGGTGGTAAATCTTTATGGAAGTAGATTGCCCAGTCTTCCTTCCACAGAGTGGCTGGTGGGTTTGAACTGTCAACCTTCTAGTTAGTAGTGAAATGCCTTAGGCACTATGCCACCAGAACTCCTTATAGATATATGGGTAGTGTCTTATAAACTGTAAACTGCTATGCACAGGTGATTTTACAGGCATGCTCCTGGCATCTTGTTCCATGTCCTGGCACGATAGAGTTATTGTTATGCCTGCCTGGGCCAATGGAGCAGATGCCTAGAGAGCCTGAACAAGGAACTATATGCCCTGTGCTGTGTGTGTCTTAGGCTAGGGTTGCAGAGATAGACTCTGACCTATGTTTATCCTGCACTGTAATGGTGCACAAAGCATCTAGGAGGAGCTGGGACTGGGAGAGGGGTAGGCAGAAAGGTAGGAAGAGGGACACAGTTCTCCTCAGCCATGCTTAGGCCAATGCCCAGATGCCTAGTCTCCACTGCTGCCAGGTCTGGACTAGTCTGCTCCTTAAGAGCTTTCTTGGTATCCACTTCAGCAGGAAGAAGGAATTCCTCACTCTGAGGCACCAGGTATATAATCTCCTTCCCAGGAAAAGCTCAGCTCAGAATAGAGGGCTACCAGTAATGTCAGATTACCCATTAATAAGCAAGGTAAGCACAGTCTTACCTGTGCCTACTTATGAATGTGTCATGAACAATTTCCAATTTTTTTTTTTACACATCAAAGATTCTGCTTCTAGGTATAGTTGGCATCTGTCTCTCTCCCAACCCCAGAGTACCTTCCTGCAGAATTGAAGTTTCTTTTCAAATTTATAATCCCTGATAGGCATGGCGTACCCAGGAAGCAAAGTAAGTCCAGGCTTACTTGTGCTTACTTAGTATTCTGCAGTGAACAATTTCATGTGGGTTTCATCTGTGGTGAAGCCTTGTTTATTGGGTAATCCACCCCTGGTTACCAGAAGCCAGTGACCTGAAGTCCCCAGGCAGACAATGCCACCTCACCTCTGGCTGGAGGTAGGCAGTTGTGGGGCTGTAAGTAGGCAACACACTGAGCTCAGAGTCAGACAAGCACACCCATGTTTCTGCTCTACCATGGAACTTTGGGAAAACAATTCTGCCTTTCTATAAAATGGGGCTTCTGGCTACATCAAAGGGTCTTCGAAGGGATCAGATAAAGGAAGGGATGTGAATGTACTTGTTCAACTGTAAGCACTTCCAAGTCTTCTTTAGAGCTTCAAGGAAATACTTTGCATTAGAATCATAGAGGCAGTTGCCATATGATTTATTTCCTGAGCAAGAAGAACCCCGCAGAGGGCTTGTTTCTGACATTCTTACACACTCTAACAAAGCAGCTGGGCAGGGAGATATTATCTTAGTTGGTTTGCTTGGTTTGTAGGGAATAAGGCCTGATATTCTAGTGCTCAAAGGCTAAAGGCTCCTACATCCAAGAGGAGCTGGGAGTTAAAGGAAGGGAACTTGAGAAAAATGACTCTTGGCAAAGGGACAGAGCCTATTAATAGGTTGGGCAGTGGTGGAGAGGACTGGACATCAGAACATTGATGGGAAGGCTGGTTTATTTCTGGATTAGGGTGTTGAGGAGCCTCACTATACAGACGGATACTGAATCCCCTCACTCAACCCACCAACTCTTATGCCTAACTCCTCTTAAGTGGCTTCAACAGATTGTCTTCACATACATGTAATAAATCAGTCACACATGGAACATATCTAACTGAAAGCTTCAAATTCTTCCTCACTTTTTCCCTGCCTGGAGCAGGACTCTCAGGCCAGAGAACCAGAGAGACTGGTAGAAGAGGAAGGCATAGCGGGAAGGAGAAAGGCCAGGGAGCATTCAGAGGGTATTTTAAAAACAAATCTCTTATCAAAGAAGAAAGATAGAGGAAGGCATAGATCATGGTCAGGGGTTGATAGGCTAGAAGTGTGAGGAATGGGATTTGGTTGGGCCACTGCCAAGAGAGAGAAGCCAAACTACTAATTCTAACTCCTTGTTCTGTCTTGAACCAGCTGCCAGCCAGGTTATCATGGAGAGAGGTGCCATGGGCTGAGCCTACCAGTGGAAAACCGCTTGTATTCGTATGATCATACAACCATCCTGGCCGTGGTGGCCGTGGTGCTGTCTTCTGTCTGTCTGCTCGTCATTGTGGGGCTACTCATGTTTAGGTGAGTGTTTGGGGCCCCTGCAGACTGTTTCTGCAAATTATTCCATTCTTCCTCCTCCTGGGTCTTCTGGCTAGTGATCACATGAATCCTCCACCTCCCCAAATCCTGGGCTAAGGATCTGACTGACTCCTGGGTGCAGGTTCTCCAAGATCTTGATTACTTTGTATGACATGAGTCCAGTGTCTAGAGCCCATGGCACAGCTTGCCAGGCCACAGCAGGTTCTACTTTTCACAGGAGTTCCTGCCTCAATAGCCTAGCAACAACCCATGGAGCCACCTACTTACACATTTCTCTCTTCTGGCTATGTTCTTTGATGACATTAGTATATAACTTGGTAGTTAAGGCATGAATAAGTGCTATTTGTATACCCTTCCAATTCTGAGTCATCTGGACTGTAGGCCATGCTTCTAATCCAGGTTATGTTTGAGGTCGAGGGTGACCCACCAAGTGGTCTATACCTGTTTCCAAGCACTGCAATTCAATTGCTGTGAGACTTGGAATGAATCATCTCATCTTTCTGAGGATTATGCTCTTTCAGTGATTGTAATCTCTGTCCATCTGCCTCAAGGAAGTGTGAGGATACAGTGAATGAAGAGAAAGCTCTTTATAAATTATAGCCTGCTGTCAGAAACAGGCATCCCTCTGGGAAGTTGGTCTTTGACCAGGAGTTTGTTGAGCTGTCAGATCCTCTGAGCCTTCCAACGAGTAGAGTGAACTACTGCGCCAGAGTTTTTAGGAATGACTTGCTCTGAGACCTGCATCCTGCGTCTCAGTTTCTCCTCTGTCATAGCAAACAGGTCTTGCTCACAAAACTTGTTTTCCTCAGGTACCACAGGAGAGGAGGTTATGATGTGGAAAATGAAGAGAAGGTGAAGTTGGGCATGACTAATTCTCACTGAGAGAGACCTGCACTGAAGGTAATGGTTCATCCTTTACCCCATGGCACCATCACCACCTTTCCTGGATCTGTTTCATGGAGTGCTGAATTCTTTTGACCTAAGGGTTGGGAAATGGGAGGCAGGCTGCTCTTTAGTCAGCAACACATTGCAGAGTTGTTTTTTTTAAAAATGTTATGAGTGCTTTAGGAGCTCTGGTAGCATAGTGCCTAAGGCACTTGTCTGCTAACCAGAAGGCTGGCGGTTCAAACCCATCAGCCACTCCTCAGAAGGAAGGTTGGGCAATCCTATTTCCGTAGTGATACTGCCTTGGAAACCCAAGGAGGGGTCGCTATGAGTCGGGGTCAACTCAACGGCAAATAACAACAACATGGGTGCTTTATCCCTACTTAGAGTAAAAGTTTCTAGAGAGATAATCAGGAGAGATGTCTGAGAAAACAGTTTCTCCCTCCCTTATCCCTTCTCCTTCTCTTCCACCCCAGGCGATCTTTCCACTTCATCTTTTAAAATGGGACCTGGGAGATTTGGGGCCTTAAATGCCTTCTTGTTGTGCTTTAGGAATCAGCTGGGGACTGCTACCTCTGAGAAGATACAACTTGATCACAGACTCTGCAGAGGGGAAGAACTTCATAACTAGTCATGAAGACTTCTTCATCCCCAGTTGCTATGTAGATTGGGCCTCCCGTAATTGCTTTGCCAAAATACCAGAGCCTTCAAGTGCCAAACACAAGATGTCTGATGGGATCTGGGTCAGAAGAAAGCAAAAGTGAGGGCCCTTCATGCCCTTCTGATTCCCCTCCACCAAACCCCACTTATCCCCCATACATTTGTTTAAACACTTATCTTCTGGATTAAAATGCCAGTTAAATTCCAAATGCTCCAGGATCTTTGACTGAACAAAAAAGAAAAAGAAGAAAGATGAAGAAGTAGAGATTTGTGGACTAGAAGAAAACAACAGAGATTGAGAAGCCATGTAGGCAAGTATCCTCCAAGGGATCTGCCATTTGGACCCTCCAGCGCTGGATTTGATGAGCTAACTGTGAAATATCATAAGCCCAAGAACTCTGAATTTTGGGACTTCTGCCCAGATGGAAAAATAACAACTATTTTTTTTTTATTTGTTTGTTTGTAAAATGCCTTTTAAATTATATATTTATTTTATTGTATGTATGTTAATTTATTTAGTTTTTAACAATCTAACAATAATATTTCAAGTGCCTAGACTGTTACTTTGGCAATTTCCTGGCCTTCCATCCCGCATCCCCCATCAAATGGCTCAATGCCACACTGCTCTGCCACAAATCTGAGTGGCTCTGTGATCCATCTGTAGTAATTATCTATATTTCTGAAGATCTTCCTTGATCAGAGTGCTGCAGGGGGAGTTATATACGGTCAGGATGTAGGAGTTAACTTTGTCGGATCCACTCTATGAGTTGGACTGCAGTCTTGCCTAGGCAATTTTGTCTACCGTGTGTGTTTTGAAAGCTGAAGGTGCTGATGTCAAGGTGTAACAGATATCGGTGTTTCCCCATATCCTTTTCCTCCCAAATCTCAGAAGAGGTTGGGCTCCCAGGCCTGCAGCTTTCCTGGCCCTTCCCCGCCATAGCCCTGGGCCAAAGAGTAGGAGCTCACTCTCCTTTATGTCAAAACATTTCTTTTACTCCTGCCATTCTTCTGGTGCTACTCCAAGCAGGGGTCCATACAGCAGAGGACAGCTAGGGAAGCTATCAGTAAAGAAAAAGGCTAAGGAGGAACAGGAGACATTGGAGCTGACTGTTCTTGTTAATTGATTACCTGCCAATTTCTACAGAGAAGGTTGGAGGTGGGGAAGGCTTTGGGTAAACCCACCCCGTCACCAAAACTATAAAGGTATGCTGTCTTGTTCCCCTCTGGAAGTTTCTGGTGCCATTTCTGAACTGTTACAACCTGTATTTCCAAACCTGGTTCATATTTATACTTTGCAATTCAAATAAAGATAACCCTTACTCCACAGATTTCTGTCTGCTTGTTTTAACTGGGGACTGGTTTAACATAGGTAATTTTTTAAGTCCTGAGTGGGTATTAGACTCTATGCTAAGCCTATTTATTTGCACTGTTTCAATATCCCCAACAACACTGTGATGGAAGTACTATTATTATCTCTATTCAGAGGAGGAAACCTAGGCTCAGTGGTTATATAACTTGCCTGAGTTACCACACACAGTTGGTAAATGACAGAGCTGGGACTCAGACCCTGATAGTCTGACTCCAATTATATTACTTCTGAGACATGAGAGAATAGAGTTTTCACATAGGAAGTTTGGCTGGCTGTAACTGGGAAAAACATCTGTTTAACCAACAGGGCCTGGATCAAGATCTGGTTCTGTGGTATATATGCAAGCAGGCATTGTTTCTGGCGAAAAATTGTCTTTGATTTCCCTCTCATGCTCCACAGCCAATCCATCAGCAAATCTTGTCAGCCCTACCTTAAGACCATGTCCTGTATGTAACCGCGTCTCATCACTGGTACTACCATCACTCCAGTCCAATTCACTGTCACCTCTTGTCTGGAATCTTGGTGATAGCCTCTGTCTCCCTTCTTCCACATTGCTCCCCTAGAGTCTTATTTCCAACATAATAGCCAGAGTGATCATTTAAAAACATCATTTAGATCTTCTCTCCAGGCCTTCCCCGATCACCCTATTATATAAACACAACATTCCTCCCCCATCTCAATCTTATTCTCTCCATCTTGTGCTATGGGTTGAATTGTGTTCCCCAAAAATATGTGTTATAAATCCTAATCTCTATGCCTGTGGTTGTAATCCTATTTAGGATTGGGTTGTCTTTGTTATGTTAATGAGAAGATTATATAAGGTGTGAGTCAATCTCTTTTGAGATATAAAAAGAGATTAAATCAATGAGTGGAGGAGAGATGGGCTAAGATAGGTGTCAAGACACATGGAGATCTCCAAGGAACCAGGAAGCAGAATCTGAAGAGACAAGGACCTTTCTCTAGAGCTGACAGAGAAAACCTTCCCTAGAACTGGTGCTCTGAATTCAGACTTCAAGCCTTCTGAACTGGAGAAAATAAATTTGTTTGTTAAAGCCAAGCATTTGTGGTATTTCTGCTATAGCAGTGTAGATAACTAAGATCGCTTCCTTTATTTTTCTCTATAACACTACCACAACTGTTGTGGTAGTTGTTGTTATTTGCCATCGAGTCAGACCCAAATCACAGCGACCCCTCCTTGGGTTTCCAAGGCAGTATCACTACGGAAGTAGATTGCCCCATCTTCCTTCCGAGGAGTGGCTGGTGGGTTTGAACCACCAACCTTCTGATTAGCAGTCAAGTGCCTTAGGCACTATGCTACCAGAGCTCCCACATTTTAGTAGGAAGTACTATAAAAAATAAATAAAATAATAAATATATATATACTACCACCACTAATATATTTATTTTTTATTGTAAAAAAATAATTTATTGTGATTGAGTTGTAGGCTCTCAATGTTTGTTACATGGACAAATGAATCAATATAAGAAACAAAATCCAATTAAAGTCCAGCAAGTGGACAGGCACATGCTTTAGTGCTGCTCTGGAAGCGTTTAGAAAATGCTTAGAGAATGGCTCTGTTAGGACAGTGGTTAGTGATGACAGAATGAAAGTGCAGTTTGGGGCAGGTTGGGTGGCTAGGGTGTTCTAGATGGATTGGAGGTGGAATGATCCATTGGCAAGCCATTGAACTAGTATGCCGGACTGACCCTTTGTTATCCTTTCCTCTTGAAGAATTGTGACATTCTGAAGTTTCTCTGAAAGCACACAGAGAGATTAGTATTTACTTTGAATTTTCTTTCAAAATGTTGGGCAGCAGAAACTACCAAGCTGAACATATGTAAATTCTACAAGTCAGCAAGAGATATACCCAAGAGAAATGAGTACACATGCTCACCAAAAGAGATGAACAAGAATGAGCTTAGCAGTAGTATTTATAACTAAAAGCTGGAAATTACCCAAATACCCATTAGTGGTAAAATGAATAAATAAATTGTGGTATATCCATATAACGAAATACTACATAGCAATATGGATGCATCTCACAGCCTAGCGCCAAATGAAAGAACCCAGACAGGAAAGGGTACATCCTGTATGATTCCGTTTATTTAAAATTAAAAAATAGGTAAAACTAATCTATGTGAAAGAAATCAGGGTAGAGATTCCTGTTGGGATGGAGCAGAAGGGGGACTTCAGGGGTTCTGATAGTGTTATGTTCCATGATCTGAGAGCTGCCCTCATGGGTGTATTCACTTTGTGAAAACTGTTCATCAAGTATGACGTGTGCAGGTATCTGTCTGTATCATATTTCAATTAAAAGTTAAAAAAAAAAACTTGGATAGAGGACTCTTTTGCCATTTGCATTACATAAAATTTTATTTGTAAGTACCAGTGTGTTATTTTGGTACCAGAGAAAATCATAAAATGTCAGAAATCACTATGGGGTGGCCAGTTACTTTGAATTGTCCGTGAGCTCCCTTTCCTGCTTCCAAGCTTTAAGCCTTCTGCCCTCACGCTGGGCTGGGCTTTTCCAAGAATACTTTGTTTCTCAAGCTAATGTTTCCTGCAGGTTTTGGGCTTCCTGCCTTTCAGCTGCTCTGTCCTGCCCTTGTGGCTGATGAGAGCTCCCTTTGGCATCTGTTGGCTGATGCAGTGTCCCTGGGAACCTCTGAACTTGCAGCCACTTCTCAAGATTGTTCAACAGTAGAAATCTTGCCTCTTCTCTGTGGACTTCCCTTTAAGCTTCTGTTGAGACATTTTAAAAAATACTGTTCATAACAATCATTATTAGAGTGATAAATATTTAATATTCATGGAGTGGTCACAATGCACAGGGCTTCATGCTTTATAGGCATTATCTCATTTAAGTCCCACCAAACCTAGGAGGTAGGTGCTTTTACTATACCCATATAATAAATAAGGAAATTGAGTCTCAGAGAAAGTAAATGATTTGTCTAATTTAAGTGATAAGGGCAGAATTGAAACTGGGAGCTCCTGAGTGTGCACTCTGACCACTAAGCTACATTCCTAAATATATTCTCTATGACAGACTTGTTTTCGCTTCTTTCCATATCCAGAGATACTATGGTGAAGAAATCATATGAAAGGGACCTTAGAGAGCAACTCCTTAGAGCTCAAGAATTTCTCTCTCTCAATTTATAGTCATGAAAGATACCTTATCAGGGAGCAGTGGAAGGAATAGGAGTGCAGACTTACCCAAATTTGGGTCTGAGTCCAGGCCCCACTGCTAACTGGGGGAATGCCCTCATGCACAATAACCTGTCTCCCTGTCTATAAAGTAGAGATATTAAAATTATGGCCCTTGAATGCTTGCAAAAAATTATGTGTTTGAATACAGTGTCTACCCCAGAGCCAGGCACCTTCCAGATGCTCAGCAATGTTGGCTATCTGAAGCAACCCATCCAAGGAGCTAATCAGCAGCACATCTAAGATTGAAACCTAGGCCTTTGGTTCCTAATCCACAATTCTTTCCTTAGAAAGACATAAGGCTTTTCAATCACTGTATTTATATTTTAATGTCAACTTCAGTTTCAGGGGTGCTCTGAAGGGTCTTAGTAAGCATCTGTGAATTTAAGAAGCCGTGGAACAGCAACTCTGTCCAAAAATATCACTTCTGCTCAGCTGGCCTGATGTTCTTCCTTTTCTCAACAATGCCTGAAATCGAAACTTTCTGTTTGAAGATGCAAATACTCCTAGGAATAGTTACGCAATAAGTGGCTGGCATTTTTTGTTGCTGTAATTCATTTTAATTTCATTCATTCAGCAAATATTTATGGAGCTTCTATATCACTGTCTAGATGAGATGCATGGTCTGAATGGAATGGAAGTGGGAAGAGAAAAGAAGTGATTTTAGAGCAAGAGCATTAATCTGTTCATTAAAAATATTTACTGGGCACTTATTATGTGCCAAGTAGTATTCCAGTGCAAAAATGGCAAGGAGGCCACATGTTCTGACCTCCTCTAATCTCACAAGAGGAAGACAGGGTTACCAGCAGTAACCCAAGGCCTATTACTGCAAGGTCAGACATGCTGCCTCCTTCCAGCCCTTTCTCCAACCATTCTTCCCAGAGCACCCACCACCTCTCTCCTGGGTTCGATAATTCACTGCAGTGGCCACACAGAACTCACAGATTACGAGGTTTATTAGGGAAGCACCAGGCTACAACTCAAGTTCAGGAAGAACGCTCAGTCTCTCTCCCAGCCCAACGTCCCTCAGCCAAGAGTCTCTCACAGTCTCTTCCCTCAGCAGTGCTGGTCCCTCGATGTCTCACTCAGCAATGCATGTCTCTTGCATCTCTTTCCCAGCAACGCGTGTCTCAGGAGCCCGTGTCTCTCTCAGCAGCACGTCTTCCTCAACCAGCAGTCAGAGAGAGTTCTGCCTCTAGGAGACCTCCTTTTGAGCCCCGGCAGGGTGGTCAAACTAGCCAATTATAGCATCAGAACTCTAAGCACCTGAGAGAGAGTGGGCACCTCCCAGAACATTGTTTTGTGCCACTCCCAACAGAAATACTCCAGGTGGACACCTTCAGCAATCAGGAGCTCCTCAGCTGCTCATAGCAAATCCCACCTTGGAGTTTACAAAGACTTATGGGTAGAAAAGCCACACTAAGTAATTTACTACACTGCATCCAATCACTGGAGAAGAAAAATGGACAAGACTGATACATGGAATACATGTGTAAATAAAGAAGTAGAATAATTTCATAAATAAGTAACACATAGACACATATACTACACACACACACACACACAGAGTTATATGCTAAAGAATCAGTGGGGACAGAATTATTTTACATAAGTGGCTCAAGGAAGGTGTCTCTAGGAGCTGATATCTGAACTAAGACAAGAAGGCATCAGACATACAAAAGCCCTGAGGGGCTTTTATGCCTGCAATATAGTCATCCAAGGTTGAAGAGGTAGGCAAGGACCAGATGATGTAGGACCTTGTAGGCCATGGTAAATTTGGAAGTCAATGTATGTTTTGAGCAGGGGAGTGATATGATTTGATTTAGAACTATGACTCTGCTAAGCAAAAGGGATCTAGGGGCCAAAAGTTGAAGAAGAAAGACCAGTTAGGAGAACTTTGCAGTTGTCCAAGCAAGAGATGATGGTACTGGGATTAGCATGATAGCAGAAGAGGTGATGAGAAAAGGTCAGATTCAGGGTATGTTTTGGAGGAATTAGCTATAGGACATGCGGATGGGTTGAATGTGCGTGCTGGGAAAGGAAGAAGAATCAAGGATGAATTCTTAGATTTTAGCCTAAAAACTGAATAAGCAACGTTTGTGTCATCAGGATGGGGAGGAATGGGGAAAGGAGCACAAGGACCACGGAAATCAAGAATTCTTCTGTGGACATGTTAAGTCCATATGGGATGAAAGACAGTATCACCTTCAGAGAGTGCAATGGAAGAGAGGGGCATGCAAGGTGGAGGGAAAAAAGATGAAGGGGATATATAAGAAGAAACTGAAGACAGAAAAAAATGACACCTGACATTCGCATAACATTCACAGTTCTAAAGCGTATTTCCGTTATATCATCTTATTTAATCCTCACAATACTCTGGGGAGTTGAGTAATATTATTATGCCCAGTTTAATGGATGAGGGCTGTGAGGTACAGAGGAGTGAAGTAACTTGCACAAGGCTGCTATTGTTGTTGTTTTTGTTATGTGCCGTCGAGTCGGACCCGACTCGTAGCGACCCCTCCTTGGGTTTCCAAGGCAGTGTCACTACGGAAGTAGATTGCCCGGTCTTCCTTCTGAGGAGTGGCTAGTGAGTTTGAACCACTAGCCTTCTGGTTAGCAGTCAAGTGCCTTAGGTAATTTTGCTTGATGTTGATCTTGTCCATGAGGACCTAGGCTCCTATACTGACCACCATTCACCAAAGAGAAAGGAAAAGACAAGGCTCTATGCTTTCCTCTTTGACTGGTGGAGAGGTACCCAGGCCAGGCCAAGCCTCCATGGAACAGTGCACCAAGCAGTGTCACTTCCACAGCATCAACTCTGGAGAAAGGAAAAAGACTAAGTTTGTCCGAGAGCAGGGGAGGAACTTAGAATTGCCCTTTCTCGTGGTGAGTTTCCAGAGTGTCAGGCCACCACCAAATTCATATAATTTGGAGGTTGCATGGTTTGGTTTTCTTTTTAAACCTTTTTTAATTGCACTTTTTTTTTTTTTTTTTTTTGATTGCCCTTTTGATTGATGGAGAAGAGAATGGAGACCTCTTAGCTCACTGCCACCCACACAGCTATGAAGGAAGCCAGCTGCCCTCTTGCTCTGTAGAGAACATCCCTCCCTCCCTCCCTCCTCAAATCTTGGCTATTACTAACCAACAGAACATCTAAGGAAAAGGGCTCCTTTCAGGGCTGGAGTGCAGTAGTTAGTGGTTCATAGCTCGTGTGGGAGGTTTCCCCAAAGACAGATGATGTGGCTGTAGGAACCAGACAGGCGGGAAGAATTAAGTCACCCTTTTCCCCAACTCTTATTTTCTTACCTAACCTAGAAGTCATTGAGTTTGTTTCCCTATAATGAGAAACCCCCACTGCTGTCAAGTTGGATCTGACTTATAGTGACCCCTCCTTGGGTTTCCGAGGCAGTATCACTAAAGAAGTAGATTGCCCAACCTTCCTTCTGAGGAGTGGCTGGTGGGCTTGAACCACCAGCCTTCTGGTTAGCAGTCAAATGCCTTAGGCACTACGCCACCAGAGGAACTAGTTTTATTTCTACTGTCTTCTAGTTCTTGACAGAGGGCAGACCTCAATGGGAATATGAAAGAAGGAAGAAGCTACTACCTGGTTTTTCTGTCACACCACTAGGGCATCTGGGTTAAGGTTGAGTAAGTAAACTGTGCGAGTACACTAGGCTCTCTAGGAAGGCCTGACTTCTGTTTATTTGTGGGTGGTAAGGGGTGTGTAGGGTGGCCATGGGAGCACTGTGCTTGGTAAAGGGGCCCTGAGTAGGTCCATTTGGGGATAAGTGTTCTTTCCTGCAAAGTGGATGCAACTCTAGGTCCTGAGACTATAGGGCTAAGAAGTCTGACCCAAGTTCAACCCTGCAGACACAGACATTCTTTTCCAGGTGTGTTTGGACACCTTTTGGAGAAAGTCTTCCACCCACCCCTAGTCTCAGCTGAGTTAGTCACTCCTCATCTGTGCTGCCATGGCACCAAGCTTAGACAATGCAAGGAAAATAAATTCTCTTCCCACAGCAGTTTTGGGTTTCTTCTTCTGTGGTTTTCATCGTGCTATATTGTCATTGTCTGTTTGCATCTCCATTTTTACCTCTGTGAACTCTTGAAGGTCATAGAGCATATCCTTTTCAACATCCTGCACCTTGTATCCCCTGCACCCATAGCACATCATGTTGTTGTTGTTGTTATGTGCCGTCAAGTAGGCCCCGACTCATAGCGACCCCTCCTTGGGTTTCCGAGGCAGTATCACTACGGAAGTAGATTGTCCCATCTTCCTTCCGAGCAGTGGCTGGTGGGTTTGAACCACCAGCCTTCTGGTTAGCAGTCAAGTGCCTTAGGCACTATGCTACCAGAGCTCCTTAGCACATCATAGGCACTCAATAAATGCAAGAATGAATGGACAATTGAATAAGTGGATGAATGCATGAATACATGAATGCATGAAAATATTGCATGTAGGTTAAGAGTTTAGGCTGTGGATCAGACAAAGCTGGGTTCAAACTCCAACCATGCCATTTGCTGGTTGTATAATGATTGCATAATGCATAATGAAAGGTCATCTAACCTTTCTAACTCTCAGTATACTTCTCAGCTTGTTGTGAGGATTACAGTGTACATAAAGCATTAAGCACAGTGTCTGGCACAGAGTAAGTTCTCAATACATGATTGCTATTAGTATTAATAAGCTCTAACTTCTAACCTTTTACTGGTTTTTACTGTTGTGGGTCTTATTTGTACTACTCTTCCAGATTCTAGACAAAGCAGGGTCTTTGCCAGATTCAATGTTCAGTATGTGGGCTGCCCCAATGGTACAAGCTTGGGTCAGGCTGTGCAACTGGGTGCAGCACAGGACTTTGCTGAGAAGGGGAAACTGTGACAAGGGGCCTGTCTGAAGCTGGGCAAACAGGTCACCCACCACTCACATTATCTCAGGCCTTCTTTGCAGGCTGGTGTTCTCAGGAAAATGAGAACAGTGTTGCATTTAATATGATGACAGTCACATCAAATATGTGACCTTTTCCTAGGAAGCTTGGTTTCCATAGTGAGTGGGGTTCACACTCTCTCTCAAGCCATGCTCTATGTTTCATGCCTTTGCTCTGGATTCTGGAATGTGATGGCTGTGGCTCCAGCAGCTGGAGGGGAACATCTGCCTTGGGGGGTTCCCTCCCCACTATCTCCAGGTTGGGGGAGGGGCTGAGTTGGCTTCCTGGGTTGTCTGATGCCCACACCAGCCCTTTAACCAGGAAGGATTTGGGATCAGACAGTGACACTATCCCTCCCACTCCTTACTCCTACACACACCCTTAAGGGCTCACAGCTAACTGGCTGCCAAGCTGGGGAGAAAGAAGGGGCCTTTTTCTGTGAACCCCCGTCTCAGGCAGAGGCCCCGACCAGGCCCCGACCCTTGGCAGGCTAGGCTGAGTGAGAGAGCCTGCCTTCCTGGCCTTGGCAGAGCGTGTGTTTGGGCCTGGTCTCAGCAGCTGACAGAACAGGAGCTGAATGCCCAATGCGTCTGCCAAAGCTTGCTAACTTCTTTCTTGTTTCCCTGAGCTATGCAAACGGAGGCCACTGAGGAATGCAGCAACTAACCTCCCCACCACTCGCTTCCCTCCTCCCTCTTCCCTTGGCCTATGCTCTCCCAAACCCCAAGGCTGGAGTCACACCAGAAAAATGCAGAGGAAGAAAGAAATCCCCCAATGTGTCATGACATTTCCGAATGCTGCTCAGAAACAAGAAAAGTGGGAGGGGGAGGGTGGAGGTGATGTGGTCATAACTAAAGGCCTGTGACTGCTTAGCCTGGTGGCCTCCCTAAGGCAGATCACCTGCTTCCTTGGGCTCTGTTTCCTCATTAATAAGTGGAGGCGAATCATCCTGACTCAGATTACAGAGAAACTCAGAGAATTAACTGTTTGATTTCATCAAAGAACACTTATTTTCCTAAGAGGCTGCTGAGAGATGCATCATTGCACTTAAGTTGGCAGTTATTGATCTAGTTCACTAGTCACATGTATTCATTTCACAGACATATATTGATGCCTACTTTGTTGGGTTGGGCTTTTGGTTGTTATAGAGGTAGGAATACAAGGGTGAACAGGATTAAGGCCCTGCCTTCTAGGAGTTTGCACTCTAAGAGGAAAGACAGACAATTGAACAAATCACAACAATTGAGTGTCAAGAAAGTTTTGATGGGCAATTGGAGGTGCCAGTTTACCAAACCTGGTCCAGGGGTCAGAGAGGTACTTCCCTAAGGAAGTGAATTCAAGCTAAGGGCTGAAAGATGAGCAGAAGAGACAGTCAGAGAGGAGAAGGAGGATGGTATGCATAAGGAACTGAAATGAGTTTGGTGTGGAAGGAGTGTAGACAGCCGGATTGGGGTCAGCAGAAGAGCTGCAGAGGTAGGCAGGGCCAGATCATGCAGGGCCTTGAAGACTGTGTCAAATGATTTGAACAGGATCCTCAAGGCTATGGGGAATCAGCATAGAGTTTTAAGTGAATGTGGGTGGGGTTAGGTGATCAGATGTATTTTTGGGTAGGTGACCAAGGCTGCAGTGTGGAGAATGGACTAGATGGGTAGGTATAGGAGACAGGTTAGTTGGCAGCTGTCATAGTATCTATAAGTAGCCCTGGTGGTACAATGGTTAAGCACTTGGCTGCTAACCAAAAGGTCTGTGGTTCAAACCCACCAGCCACTCCATGGGAGAAAAGAACTGATGATCTGCTCCTATAAAGATTACAGCCAAGGAAACCCTACGGGGCAATTCTACTCTGTCCTACAGGGTCACTATGATTAAGAATCAACTCAACAGCACACAACAGTATCTAAGCAAGATCTGATGGTGATGGCAGTGGAGAAGAAGAGAAGTATATAAGTTCAAGAGATATATAGGAGGCATATGGAGGGTGAGAGAAAGGAAAAAAACTAAAGGATGACTGAGTTTCAGACAAGAATGCCTGGGTGGAAGGTGGGCCACTCAAGAGAAGGAACAGCTGGTTGGGAGTGAAGATAGTGAGCCTAATTTTGGCCACATTAAGTCTAAAGTGATGACCATCATGTCAATAGGGATATCCTGTGTCTAGTTGTAGTGTTAGGTCTGGAACCCAGGGGAGGGCTATGGGCTGAAGAGGTGTCCGTGGCCTGGAGAGAGTAAAGGAATTGCTAGTTAAGATAATGCTGGCTGCTCTCCTAGATAAACCTCCAGCCTCCCTGGCCTATCACAGTAATTTATTTCTTCCTCACATAAAATTCAAAATGGATTTTCCTAATAAAAAGGTGGTTCTTCTTCAAGTAGTGATTCAGAGACCAAGGCCCTTTCATCTTGTATCTCTGCCATCTTCAAAGCACGGCTTCCAAAGCTCACTGTGATGGGGATAGAACATGGAGGATCATGCGTGGGAGAGTCTATTACTTCCATTTACATTCTGCTGGAAAATTTTCATCACATAGTCACACTTAACTATAAGGGGAGTAGGAAAATATAGTCTAGCTGGATGAGGAAATGAGTTTGGCAACCATCTGGCCATTCCTGCCATAGGAAGCCCCAGGAGTGGATAAGATCACTTGGCAACTCTAGGGCTCTCATTTTCAGGTGCCTACGCAGGCACAGGGCAGACAGAAGTGAAGATGAGCCACTCCTTCCTCTCCTAAGATTCATGTTCCTAGAGGCCAACAGGAGAGGATAGTCCCAAATCATTTTGGTTCTTCCTGAAATCTGAGTAGACCTTCAGGGTAAAATGGCAAATAATGCTGAAAGTAACATGGACTGCTAAAAGAACTAACAAATCTGTCCTGGAAGAAGTGCAGCCAGAATGTTCCTTGGAAGCGAGAATGGCCAGACTTCGTCTCACCTACTTTGGTCATGTCATCAGAAGGGACCATTCTCTGGAGAAGGATGTTATGCTTGGTCAAGTGGAGGGTCAGTGAAAAAGGAGAAGGCCCTCAACAAGATGGATTGGCACAGTGACTGCAGTGATGGGCTCAGGTATAGGAGGGATCATGAGGCTGGCATAGCACCAGGCAGTGTTTCATTCTGCTATACTATATAGGGTCGTTATGAGTCGGAGATGACTCGACAGCACCTAAAAACAAGAGCAATAATCAGGGTAAAGTGATTCTGCAGTAGTCAGTTGTATTAGCTCTGACACAGGGGACCATGGCCCTTCCCTGAAACTGGCTGCCATTCACCCTTACTTCACTTTCCTTCATCCAAACAAGAATTTACTGAGCATCTACTATGTGTTGGTTACAGTCAGGTTCTTAAAATGCACCAATGAACAAATTCCTATTAATTTGCTTATTTGTTTATTGTTTATCTCTCCCACCAGAATGTAAGTTTCATAAGTAGGATCTGGGTCTCATCTTGTTCACCACTGTACCCCCAGCATCCAGAATAATGCCAAGCACGGAGTTCTGGAAATAATTTACAAATAAATGAATGGTTGAATGAAGACCCTCTGGGAGGTCACAGATCATAACAAGTATAATGAGTGCTATGAAAGAATAAGAAGAGCATGCCATGGGGCTGGCCTCCAGGAAAGTCCTCCAAGGAAGTCCTGAGGAAGAGTTTTGAGTTTAGGGTTATAGAATAAGTAGGTGACAGGCAGACGGAAGAGAAATGGCTGACAGCAAACAAGTTCAGGGCATGGAGACACAAAGAAGTCCAGTGTGGCTGGAGCCTAGAGGGGAAGGAAGGAAGAAGTGCTGCAAGGTGAGACAGAAGGGCAGGCAGGGACCAGACTGCATATGACCTTGAGGGACTCCTAAGCCTCTGTATGTTGTCCTGAGGGTGCATCACTCAGCAGCTTCTTTGACATGCAGCCATGATATTTCAGGACATAATTCAAAGAATATCATTTTCTTTACCTTATTAGTAATTCCCACTGCCTTGGCTCAATTAATATTTGAACTGGGGCCAGAATTAATCCTCCTGACCCTACTTCCCATGAAGAGTTCTCTTTTCTTTTTTATCAAAACAGGTGTCCCTCTCTTCTGAAGTGAGTAGGGACATGAGCAACTGTCCCAATGTGCTTGGTGCTTTTGCATCAAGTCTGGAAGGTTGCCATTATTATTCCTATTTTATAGAGGAGGAAACTGAGTATAAAAATGAATGAGAATATGCAGTAAGTTTCAAGTGATGTGCATCTTTCTTGACTAGAGTTTTTTAGGAAAACTCTAACAACTCCAAATTGCTCTCGGTATCTCACAATGCACAAAGTACAGACATCACAGATAGAAATGGGATGAGATCTTGTCTTACGCTATTCTGCTTCTCTTACATGTGAACTCTAAAATAACACATTGAGGCAAATATTCAATGTGAAAAATGTCTATTTCCAAAAAAGAAATTAGGTGGTAGTTGCTTTACAAAAGCATTTCTCATTTCATCTTCAGACTTTTCAAGTGTTGTGTACCCTTGGAATATTCGAGAAAAGAGTCTCTTTGTATATTTTGATTTGTATCTAACACTTTCAGAAACTAATTTATTACATAGAGTAGATAGACAAGTAAATGTTTAAGCAATGCTTTGGAAATATTAACAGGTTAGGTCAACAGCCTAAGATGTTTAAACAAGGTACCTTAATAGTGTTCAAACTAGCTGTGGACAAAGAAGTGTACATTAATGCTTTAGATTCAACAGTCTCCAACTGGGTTATATAAAGTGATTTGGTTGATGCTAGTGAAACCCACAAGTGGTGGCAAGTAGATAAGATATTTTTCTTCTGAAATGGTTCATGTTTATCCACTGTTTGATACCAGCTGCACAATGATTTTCCTAAGATATGTTTTGGCAGCCCTAAACCTTGGAGATGGGAGCTCTGGTGGCGTAGTGCCTAAGGCATTTGACTGCTAACCAGAAGCCTGGCAAACTCACCAGCCACTCCTTGGAAGGAAGGTTGGGCAATCTACTTCTGTAGTGATACCACCTCAGAAACCCCAGGAGGGGTTGCTGAGTCAAATTGACTCGACAGCAGTGAGTTTGGTTTTTCGGTTTATACCTTGGAGACTTTCTTTCTTTGTTTTTATTTTATTATTTTATTTTATTTTGATTTGGGTGAAGATTTACAGAGCAAATTCACTTTTCATACAGCAGTTCACATATACTTTGTCTCATGTCATTGACCACAGTTTACCACAATGCAACAGCTCCCCTCCCACTTCCT
>NW_006921643.1:6085510-6093323 GCF_000298275.1 Orycteropus afer afer | reverse complement strand
ATTGACCACAGTTTACCACAATGCAACAGCTCCCCTCCCACTTCCTCCCCATAGTTACCTCTTCCCAGTGTCCATCCCTCCATACTCTTCTGCCCCCTGAGCTGTCTCCCTGTGCATAAGCAGCCCTTCCTTCTCCCATAATTGTTCTCCTTGGAGACTTTCTTACCTTTGGAAAGTTACTAAGCCTGCAGAAAAGATCTTAATATTGCCCTAACACACCCAAAGCTTTCCCATCCCTCCCACAGCCACTCAGAGAATATTAAAGCTGCTGGAATTTGAGAACAGAATTGCAAAGGCTCCAATAGTCAGATGAGTCAGGTTAGACAAGTACCTAGTCAGAAAGTGTTCACTGAGGACTTCCCGGATGCTCAGCATGGGAATCCAGAAAGTGAAACATCATCCCCGCCCTCAAGCAGTTCATAGTCTACTGGAGGAGGCAGACAGACAAGGGAACCTAGAATTTCAGCACAGTGTGAGAAGTTGCTCTCACAGAAGTATAAACCAAGAGTTTGGGAAGCACAGGAGCAACAATAGAGTCTACTGTGTGCTCAGCACCGGGTGGGGGCATAGAAGATGTTCACGAGCTGGCAGTTTAGATATTGACCCAATCTCTCTGCTCTTTCAACACTGTTTCCTTTGTTCATTCCATCAACATCTATAAATTGCTGACTATGTGTCAGGTACTATGAATACTTGTAAAAACCCATTGTCATTGAGCCAATTCTGAATCCTAGTGACCCTATAGGACAGAGTAGAACTGCCTTCCAAGATTTCCAAGTCTATAATCTTTACGGAAACAGACTGTTATATCTTTCTCCAATGGAGTGACTGGTGGATTCAAATCACTAAACTTTCAGTTAGCAGCCAAGTGCTTACATTGTGCCACCAGAGCTCCTGGTAAGGATATAACAATGAACAAATAGACACAGTACCCACCCTCAGTCTAGTGGAGGAGACAGCTACTTAATAAACAATCATATACACCCACAAAATACATAGACTATCTCTGGACAGATACATAAGTGATAATGGTATTTGTCTGTAGGAAAGAGAACTAAGAATCAGGGGATCAGGAACAGGAAGATAATTCTCTTTTCCTGTTACATCATTTTTACTGTTTGCATTTTATGTGTGAGTATTATACGATTTTTTAAAAAATGAAATAAGTTTAAAAATAATCACACAAATAATTATGCTATCAAAAAGTGTGAAAATACCATGAAAGAAAAGTTCAAGGTGCTCTGAGAAAGTCTAACAAGGATACAATTACTTTCAATTGGGAAGTCAGTTAAAGGTTTCTTTATGAAAAGACCATTGAAATTGAAACTATAGGTTTAGATGTAGGTGGCTAGGCAGAGTGTGGGGAATCCATGACAATCACCTTGTCCTAGGTATGACTTTGAGGGTGGGAAAACCTTCCTCTGTGCTGGTACTTTTTGGTTCCTATTTATGAAATGAATGTGAAACTTTGTCCAGAATTCAGCCTAACTCCATTGTATTCCTCTTCCTGTGCTAACCAAAACCAAAACCCAAACTCACTGCTGTCAAGTAAGATCCGACTCACAGTGACCCTCCTTGGGTTTCTGAGGTGGTGTCACTATAGAAGTAGATTGCCTGATCGGACCATGATTTTTTTCTGCTTGGGGTGAGTTGAGGTGATAGGGACAGAGGTATATCTAAGGTATAGTAGGTATGGCAAGTGCTTTGGGTGCCATTTGAAGTCGGTGGGGAGGGAGACACTGAGAAGTTTCTGCTAACCTAGTACTGCCCATTCCTCAAGCACAGTAGACATCCAGAGACATAGGGAGGGAGGGCAGAGGAGGGTAGTTGCTCTGGGACCCAAGTCCAAAGGAGTGCCATATAGGTACAGAATGACATTCTGAGGTGCCACAAATATGAAAGACACCTGACTGAGGTAGCTGAACAAGAAGGGAGGAAGGTGTCTCTGCTGATGCATTGCTGCTATCAATATCTTTTCATCTTGACATTGGGGGTGTGTGTGTGTGAAATTTAGAGGTTATCTTGGGTGCTCATTACCTTCCTTAGGTCCCTGGATGGGACATGGAGTCATTACTAGGCCTTTGACTTCCCTGACTTGATTCCTTTCCTATTCTAGGGCAGAGTCTCCTGCTCTAGGCTCTCACCTCTGGCAGGCCCCACACCTCCACTTTCTCCGGTGAGAAATAACCTACCTTCATCTGTTATGCAGGTTGAAATCATCAAGACTGATTGAAAATATTCACTTTCTTTGGACTTTTTCATAAACAGATTGAGTCAGATGTGGCAAGGTGCCTGGGAAAAGCACCATCTCCTGCTAGTGACAACTCACTTCCTTTCCTTGCAGGGTTTCCTATGACTGTTTCATTCAGTAGGCACAGCTAAGTCCCCTTTCCCTCCTAGAAAGGTTTAAGTCTATAACCTTATTTTGTCAGCTGCAAGGGCTACCTCATGGTTTCTTGGCAAATGTGTCACTTTGGAAGGATCCCTCCCAGTCTTGGTCCCTGGGAGCCCTCCCAGAGCTACCACAAGTCTTACAAATACCTCATCTGTTTTGGTTACCTAGTGCTGCTCTGACAAGAATATATCACAAATGGGATGGCCTTAACAAACAGGAGTTTATTTTCTCACAATTTGGAGGCTTTAAGTCCAAGTTCAAAATGCCAGGCTCCAGGGGCTGGGTGAAAGCCCCTCGACCTTGGGCTTCAGCTCTGCCTCTTGCTCCTGGCCCATTGAAGCTAGAGACATCTCTTCACTTAGGCAGCTAGTGGCTGCTGAGACTAACAAGCCCAAGGTTGACAAGTGAAAAGGCACAGTCCTGATGTTACCAAACCACATGGCAGGCCATTAACTCAAGTCCATTGTAAGTCCCAAGGTCAGCAGAGCATGGCAGGCTGCTGAACAATGAATTACACAGCTACATGCAGGGTCCAAGTGTGCCCTAAGCTAGAGACCATTCCCAAAGCTGCTTCTTTTATATGGGAAGCAGACCACATACCCAAAGCAGCTACTCAGCTACTTGTGGTAGATCCCACCATGGTGTTGATTGCCAGTCTCATCATGAGGAATAACTACCACCAGCTTCCCAGGCACTCAACCAGACCCAGCCAAGTTGACACACAAACATAATCACCACACCATCCAATCCCATACTGCTCCCAGGCAAACCACTGGGCAGAATTTTTTTCAAAGGAAACAGGTGCAGGCTGTCCCTTTTTTCAGGATATGAAGAGGTAGCCCACTTGGAAAGACCCTTAAAAGCCTTCAATTCTGTTTAATTCAATTCAGTATTCTCAGAGGTTTTCCACAGGCCAGAGTGTCTCCAGGGACACATAACCACTTATTCTAACTATACTTGGGTAAGGTGACTGTGAGCTTAAGTGAAGAATCTGGAGACATTCAAGCCAGGATGACACAAAAATGTGTGTGTGAGAGACAGAGTAAAACAAAACAAATCAGAATGCAATATGTTTATAATAGTAGTGCCTAAGGCATTTGACTGCTAGCCAGAAGGCTGCTGGTTCAAATCCACCAGCCACTCCTCAGAAGGAAGATTGGGCAATCTCCTTCATAGTGATATCATCTTGGAAATCCAAGGGGTCACTATGAGTCGGATCTGACTCCACAGCAGTGAGTTTGGTTTCTTTTTCTTTTTCTTTTTAACAGCAAATGCAATGTTCCAGGCATCATTATAAATACTCAGCATATATTCATTCATTTAATCCTCACAGTGATGCCATAAGGCAGGTATTACACTGTATCATCCCCCTTTTTCACATGGGGAAACTGAGATACAGTCACACAACCACTGATCTTTGTCACTATAGATTTGTTTGCATTTTCTAGAATTTTATATAAGTGAAACTATACAATATGAACTCTTTTTTTGATCTGGCTTATTTCAGTCAGCACACTTTTGAAAAAATGAATAGACCAGCAATATATATGCACTGCCCTACCTCAAGGGTATATAAACTCTCCAACACTATGTCATAATTTAATCTGCAGGGACATTGATCACCTTTCTTTTCCAGAAGACATCACACTGGTCTATTACTTTGATGACATTATGCTAGTTGGACCTAGTAAGGAAGAAGTATCAATGACTCTAGATGTGTTGGTAAGACATTTGCATGCCTCATCCACCACCCTCTGCCATCAAGTTGATTCCAACTCACAGCGACCCATAGGGTTTCCAAGGCTGTAAATCTTTGTGGGAGTATGTTCATTCATCTTCCTTCCTCAGAGCATCTGGTGGGTTTGAACTGCTTACCTTCTAGCAGCCAAAAGTCTTAACCACTGTACCAACAGAGTTCATTATTTGCATGCCAGAAGGTGGGAAATTAATCCAACCAAAATTCAGATGATTCCACCTCAGCAAAATTTCTAGGGTTGCAGTGGTGTGGGGCATGTCAAGATATTCCTTCTAAAATGAAGGTTAAGTAGTTATATCTGGCTCCTCCTACAACTGAAAACAGGCAGAACACCTGGTGGGCTTCTCTGGATTTTGGAGGCAACACGTCCTTCATTTGTGTATGCTACCCCAGTCTATTATCTAGTGACTCAAAAAGGTGCTAGATTTTTTGGGGGTGAGGTGGGGTGAGGTCTAGAATAACAGAAGGCTTTGCAACACATGCAGGCTGCCATGCAAGCCACTCTGCCACTTGGGCCATATGATCTCGCTGATCCAATGGCACTTGAAGTGTCAGTGGCAGATAGAGATGCTATTTGGAGTCTTTGGCAGACCCTATTGGTGAATCACAGCACAGATCCTTAGAATTTTGGAGCAAGGTCCTGCCAACCTCTGCAGATAACTACTCTTCTTTTGAGAAACAGCTTTTAGCTGAATGCCTAATCATGTGGCTCTAAGTCACCAAGGAAGCTGAGCTGTCCATCATGAACTGGGTGTTGTCTGACCCGTAGAGTCAGAAAGTTGGATGTTCACAGTAGCACTCCATCATTAAATGGAAGTGGTACATATGGGACTGAGCTCAAGCAGGACCTAAAGGCACAAGTAAGTTGCATGAGGAAGTGGCCTAAATGCCCATGGTCTCCACTCTTGGTCGCATTGCTTTCTCTCTCCCACTCTGCATCTATGGCCTCATGGGGAGTTCCTTATGATCAACTGAGTGAAGAAGAGAAAATTCATGCCTCTTTTACAGGTGGTTCTGTGTGATATGCAGGCACACCACTTGAAAGTGAACAGTGACAGCACTGTATCCCCTTTCTGGGACCTCTTTGGAGGACAGTGGTAAAGGGGAATCCTCCCAATGGGCAGAACTTCAAGTATTGCACCTGGTTGTTCACTTTTCTTGGAAGGAGAAATGGCTAGATATGCAATTTTATACTGATTCATGGGTTGTGGCCCATGGTTTGGCTGGATAGTCAGGGACTTGTAAGGAACATTGATGACAAGGAGGTATGAGTGAGAGGTATGTGTATAGACCTCTCTGCATGGCCCAAAGAAGTGAAGATATTTGTGCCTCACATGAATGCTTATCAAGGGTGACCTCAGCAGAGGAGGATATTAACAATCAAGTAGACAAGATGACACATTCTGTGGAAACCAGTTATCTTCTTTCTCCAGCCATTCTTGCATTGTTCAATGGCCTCATGAACAAAGTGGCCATGGTGGTAGGGATGGAAGTTATGCATGGGCTCAGCAACATAGACTTCCACTAACCAAGGATAGCTTGGCTACAGCCACTGCTGAGTGCCCAGTCTGTCAGCAGCAGAGACCAACACTAAGTTCAGCATTTTGTTCTTAAAAGACTAGACACTTACTCTGGATATGGATTTGCCTTCCTTGCATACAATACTTCTGCCAAAACTACCATCTGTGGACTTACAGAATGCCTTATCCACCATCATGCTATTCCACACAGCATTGCCTTTGATCAAGGGACTCATTTCACAGCAAATGAAGTGTGGCAATGGGTCCATGCTCATAGAATTCACTTGTCTTACCATGTTACTCATCACTCTGAAGCAGATGGCTTGACAGAACAATTGAATGGTCTTCTAATGACACAGTTACAGTGCCAGCCAGGTGACAATACCTTGTAGGGTTGGGGCAATGTTCTCCAGGAGGCTATATATGCTCTAAACCTGCATCCAATATCTGGTGCTATTTCTCTAATAGCCAGAATCCCTGGGTCCAGAAACCAAGGGTGGAAATTGGAGTGACACCACTCACTAGTACCCCAGTGACCCATTTGAAAATTTTTTGCTTCCTGTGCCTGTCTTCTGCAGGTCTGGACACCTGGAGACACAACACTGATACCATTGAACTGTAAGTTAAGAATGACACTCTCATGCCTCTGAATCAACAGAAAAAGAAGGGAGTTATGGTATTGTCTGGTGTTATTCATCCTGATTTCCAAGGGGAAATTGGATTGATACATCACGGAAGTAAAGAAGAGTATGTATGGAATACAAGAGACTCCTTAGGACATCTTTTAGTACTACTGTGCCCTGTGATTAAAGACAATGGAAAACCACAGCAATCCAATTGTGACAGGACTAATAGTGGTTCAGTCCCTTCAGGAATGAAGGTCTGGGTCACCCCACCAGGCAGAGAACTGTAACAAGCAGAGGTGCTTGCTGAGGGCAAAGGGAATATGGAATGGGTGGGGGAAGTAAGTAGGTCTAAATACCAACTATGACTATGCAATCAGTTGCAGAAATGAGAACTGTGATTGTTACGAGTATTTTTTCCTGGTATGTGTGCATCAAATATTTTTTATTTCTTCACTTTTAAAATATAAGATATAAATGGGGCTAATGCATTTTTGGTTGTATGCATTTTTGGCTGTATCATGTTAGCTGCAAGTGGGTCTTTATAATTGTCTTTATTCAGAAATTATGTATGATTTCAAGAGAAGTGTAC
The DNA here is from genome assembly GCF_000298275.1 of Orycteropus afer afer. Taxonomy (NCBI): domain Eukaryota; kingdom Metazoa; phylum Chordata; class Mammalia; order Tubulidentata; family Orycteropodidae; genus Orycteropus; species Orycteropus afer. Next base: position 6,086,437 of record NW_006921643.1, on the reverse strand, counting down.
AGATGCCAAGTGGACAAGTGGTGGACTGTGATAGTTAAATCAACTTGACTGGGCCATGATTCTAAGTGGTTTGGCAGTAATGTTGCAGTTTGTCAGTTACAAAACGCTATAATCATCCCTCATGATGAGCTCTGATATAATGTAATCACCTCCATGATAAGATCTGCCATGAGCAGCTAATCAGCTGAAATGGAGTTTCCTCAGGGGTGTGGTCTGGATCCAATATACATAGAGAGTCTGACAAAGCTCTCTGTCTTTTTGCTCACTCTGGGTCCTGCATTGGGGGTTGTCATCATCTGATCTCAGGTTCTTGAGAACTGAACAAATGACATGTAGTAATGCTTGCCAATCTTGGGGTTTGTTAGACTCCACAGCCTGTGAACCAGTAGCCTGTGTCTGACCTGCCAGTCTTGGGTTCATCAGCCACTGCAGCTATGTGAGTCAGGAGAAGCCTGATGTCTGACCCATGGAGTTGGGGCTTGCCAACCACATGAGCCATTTCCTTGAGATAAATGTCTCCCTCTATATGCACATATTTAAGCCTCACTGGTTTTGCTTCTCTAGAGAACCTAGCCTAAGACATCCCCTTTCACACTGTTTCTCTTATTATAAACATCTTGCGTTTGTGTGGTACATTTATTGTAATTGATAACCCAGTATTGATACATTATTATTAATAAAAGTCTATAGTTTACATTAGGGTTTACTCTTTGTGCTGTACAGTCCTATGGGTTTTGACAAATGTATAATGTCATGTGTCCACCTCTATAGCATCATGCAGAATAGTTTCACTCCCCCCCTGCAAAAACGACAAGGAGGCCACATGTTCTGACCTCCTCTAACCCTACAAGGGGAAGGCAGGATTACCAGCAGTAACCCAAGGACTATTACTGCAAGGCCAGACATGCTGCCTCCCTCCAGCCCTTT
>NW_006921643.1:6084316-6085266 GCF_000298275.1 Orycteropus afer afer | reverse complement strand
CAGTGGGTTTTTATAGTTTTGCCTTTTCCAAAATGTCTTATAGTTGGAATCATACAATGTTGGTGTATTTATTTTGACATTATAAATAATTGTCATTCCTCTCTTTCCTTTGTTATTCCTCACCCTTCCCCATATCCATTCCTTCACTAAGTTCAATAAACTCTACCTGAATCCATCTGTTGTTGTTGTTATGTGCTGTTAAGTTGGGCCCGACTCGTAGCGACCCCTCCTTGGGTTTCCGAGGCAGTATCACTATGGAAGTAGATTGTCCCATCTTCCCTCCAAGGAGTGGCTGATGGGTTTGAATCGCCAGCCTTTTGGTTAGCAGTCAAGTGCCTTAGGCACTAGGCAATCCATCTACTTCTCTTATCTCCACTGCCATCATCCTAGTCCAGACCACCATTATCTTTCTGCAATAGTTGCCAAACTGGTTTCTCTGCTTCCACTCTTGTTCTCGCCAATCCACCTTCCAGTAAGAATCCACAGTGATTGATTTAAAATAGCTTTCAGATTATATCAATCTCCTGCTTGAAATCACTCGGTGTCTTCCAATCACACTCAAAATAACATTCTAATCCCTGGTCTGGCCTCTGTAGTCATCTGCTACCACTCTCCCCATTCAGGCATACTGACTTCTTTCTTTCTGCTCTTCAAACATGCCAAGCCTGTTCCATGTTCTTCCTATTCCCTCTGTCTAGAATGCTTTTTTCCTGGCTGTATGCATAGTTGGCTTATTCTCATTTTTCAAGTCTCATCTCAGATGTTATATCCTCAGATGAAACGCAAATGCTCTGCCATCGACTCAGATCTGACTTATGGCGACCGCTCCTTGGGTTTCCGAGATGGTATCACTACGGTCTCACCTATTTTGGTCATGTTGTAAGGAGGGACCATTCCCTGGAGAAGGATGTCATGCTTGGTAGGGTGGAGGGTCGACGAAAGAGGGGGAG
>NW_006921643.1:6082429-6084216 GCF_000298275.1 Orycteropus afer afer | reverse complement strand
GTTTGAACTAACAGCCTTCTGGTTAGAAGTCAAATGCCTTAGGCACTACACTACCAGAGGGCCTCCCAAAACTAAGTGTCTTCCACTTAGTCAGTCTCTAACTAAATTGCTGTTTTCCTCCTTAATAATAGTTGCTAATAACTGAGATTCTTTGTTTGCATGATTATTGCTTGTCTTTCCCCACTAGAATAAACATTGCATTTCATTACATTACCAGTGGAATGTATGCTCCACTAGATCATGGAGTTTATCTTGTTGTTGCTATACCATGAGGGACTAGAACAGTGCATAGGATATAGGAGATGTTTAATAAATAATTGTAGAATGAATAAATAACCTTCTTGAGCATGGGTAAGCAGATCTGAGAGATACAAATGGTTTGTGCTGACTACTAACCTAACGATTGGCAGTTCAAACCCATCCAGTGGCACCTCAGAAGAGAGGTCTGGTAATGTGCTTTCATTAAGATTACAGCAAAGAAAACTCTGTGGAGCAGTTCTACTCTCACACATATGGGGTTGCCATGATTTGGAACTGACTTGATGGCAAAGACCTCAAGTTAAGCAGACCTAAATTGAACCTCAGAAGTTCATTTCTGTACCAGTGAAGCCTTGAGTGTGAAATCATTTTTTTTTTTTTTTTTTTTTTTTACAAAAATAGAGAAACAGGTACATCATGATTATTCCCCCAGACAAGTGTCCAAGGGTTCCAAACTCTTCAGGGCTTTCAGAGGCAGTCTCTTCTTGTCATTCTGGAAATTCAGAGAGAAAAATAGAATAACTTATTTATTTTAAAGATCTAAGTAGAAGAAAGAAATAGAAACATATTTTAGTGGCTTCCAGTACATAAGTGTATATCCCCTACTGCCAACATTATATTCAGGGCAAGTTTCATTGTTCCCCAAATTTGCTTCACTCATGTTATTTCAAGAATTAACACAAAACTGGTCTGGAACCATCAGTTTCATAGGGCTTTGACAGAAATGAAGCCACCCTCTGGGATGTTCTTGCAGCCCAATACATGCTGACACTGAAGATGGGTTCATCATAAAAAGTTTACTAGTTATATGAGGAAATTAACTGTCACCAAAGAGACCCAACAAATGCCACCAATGGAAAGATTTACATCTAAAAACTTCAGTTGATAAGACAATCTTAAATAAATTTTTAAACAGTTATGTTCATTATGTTTTAATTGTGTTCACTATTAGATAAGAATATGTTATTACCATAGTCTCAGGGCACATCAAGATCAATTGGCATAACATAGACCACAAAGACAATGTTCTACATCCTACTTTGCTGAGAAACAACTGAAGTTTTAGAAGCTTGTGAGTGGCCATCTAAGGTGCAACTATTGGTCTTTCCCCATTCAAACCAAAAAGAGTGAAGATAATCAAAGATGCATGGAAATAATTAAACCAAAGGACTAAAGGACCACTTGAACGTCAGCCTCTACAACCCCGAAACCAGAAAAGTAGATGGTGACTGGCTACTACTTCCAAGCACTCTGAAAAAGATCACAATAAAAAGTCCTGGATAGAGAGAAATGTGGAACAAAACTTAAAATTATGAAGAAGACCAATCTCACTGGTCTGATAGAGATTGGTGGGACTCTGGAGACTATGGTCTTTAGTCACCATTCAAGCCTGGAACTGAACTCACCCCTGTGGCTCAACTTTCAGCCAAACAATGTTGTTGTTGTTAAGTGCCGTCGAGTCGTTTCCAACTCATAGCGACCCCATGCACAGCAGAACGAAACACTGCCCTATCCCGCGCCAGCCCCAC
>NW_006921643.1:6062769-6078744 GCF_000298275.1 Orycteropus afer afer | reverse complement strand
AAAGTGTTCAGTGCAGATCAGTGAGTAAGCACCAGCCCGCCCGTGCTTACCTTGCTCCCGGGGACCCGGTCCCTCTCAGAGAGGGTAACAAGGGAGCCGTCTGAGCACTAGTGACTGGGTTTTACCCCTTTCTCCTGCTCTTCCGGCCTGCTACTCTGTGCTACGCCCATGCTTACCTTGCTCCCGGGGACCCGGTCCAGCCAAACAATAGACAGACCTATAAGCTGTGCAGTAACACCAGGAAGGTAGACACTCATTAGAACAATCAACCATGTGAGATCAAAAGGGCTGCATTTGCTCAGTAATAAAGCTCAAAAAATAGGGAGAGATAGGAAAGAAGTAGGAATGGAAACTGGAAACATGAGGAAGTGGAAAGAGTGCTATTACATTGTGGGGATTGCAATTAATGTCACAAAGCAAAATGTTTATGAATTGTTGAATGCAAAACCAATTTGCTCTGTAAACTTTCACCCAATCACAATACAAAGTAAAAAAAAAAAGAATATGCTATTGTCAAAAATAAAAGACCAGGTGGATTTGATAAAGGACCAAATAACATATTAAGAATTAAGAATATAGTCACTAATATTATCTAAAAATAAAAACAAAATTATTTTTAAGAAGAACATAGTCATTGGAATAATTCATGGATAGTTTAAACAGTAACCTAGAATAGCTGAAGAGAGTATTAGTAAATTGGAGGAGAATGCTGAAGAACAACTCAGAATTCACACAGAGGAGAGAGATAATGTCTTAGCTGGGTTCTCTAGAGAAGCTAAATCTGTGAAAAAAAAAATATACATACATGTATATGTACATGTATACAGAAAGAGAGAGAGGGAGAGAGAGAGAAGGAGAGAGAGAGAGAGAGGGAGAGAGAGAGAGAGAGAGAGAAATTTATCTCAAGGAAATGACTCATGCAGTTGTAGAGGCTGGCAAGTCCTAAGTCTGTGGGTCAAACATCAAGCTGAAAGCTTCTCCTAATTCCTGCATCTGCAGGAGCTGTGGTGTTGGTGAAGCATGCTGAAAGTGCCACGGACTGCTAAAGGAACTAACAGGTCTGTCCTGAAGGAAGTACAGCCACAATCCTCCTTGGAGGTGAGAATGGCCAGACTTCATCTCACATACTTTGGTCATGTTGTCACAAGGGACCATTCCCTGGAGAAGGAACTCAAGACTAGCAGGCAATACAGCAGGCCACTTGTTCAAGTTCAGATGATGAGCCACATGCAGGGTCTTGAACAAAAAGCCAGAGACCTTTCCAAGAGCTTTTCCATATATATTGGAAGCACATCATGCCCCATCCTTTCAACTGATTGACTGCTCATAGCAGATCTCATTATGGAATTGATTACATTATATTAGATCTCATTGTTGGGAATAACGACATCATAACTGCTAAACCACTTAAAATCATGGTCCAGCAAAGTTGACACACAACCTTAACTATCACAGATAAAAAACAAACAAACAAAAACTCACTGCTGTTGAGTTGAATCTGACTCATAGCAACCCCTACTTGGTTTTCAAAGTGGTGTCACTATGGAAGTAGATTAAGGCATTTGACTGCTAACCAAAATACTGGTGGTTCAAACCCACCAGCCACTCCTCAGAAGGAAGATTGGGCAATCTACTTCCAAAGAATACCATAGAATTCCATAGAATACAGTCTGCAGTATGGATTACACCTCAATATAAAGAAAACAAAAATCCTCACAACTGGACCTATAAGCAGCATCACGATAAATGGAGAAAAGATTGAGGTTGTCAAAGACTTCACATTGCTTGGTTCTACAATTGACATGAGTGGAAACAGCAGTCAGGACACCAGACAACGTATATAGCAATGGGCAAATCAGCTGCAAAGGACCTCTTTCAAGTGCTGAAGAGCAAAGATGTCTCCTTGAGGACTAAGATATGCCTGACACAAGCCATGGTATTTTCAATTGCCTCATATCCACGTGAGAGCTGGACAATGAATAAGGAAGACCGAAGAAGAGTTGATGCTTTTGAGCTGTGGTGTTGGTGAAGAATGCTGAAAGTACCGTGGACTGCTAAAAGAACTAACAGCTCTGTCTTGGAGGAAGTGCTTCCACAATGCTCCTTGGAGATGAGAATGGCCAGACTTCATCTCACATACTTTGGTCATGTTATCAGAAGAGACCATTCCCTGGAGAAGGATGTCATGCTTAGTAAGGTGGAGGGTCGACGAAAGAGGGGAAGGCCCTCAACGAGGTGGATTGACACAGTGGTGGTGGTGATGGGCTCAAGTGTAGCAAGAATTGTGGAGCTGACTCAGGACCAGGCGGTGTTTCTTTCTACTGTGCATAAGGTTGCTATGAGTCAGACATGACTTGATGGCACTTAACAACAACAACAACGTCCATAGAGATACTGCTTCAGAAACCCAGGGTGGGAGTGGGGGTCCTTTTTGAGTCAAATCAACTCCATGGCAGTGAGGTTTTTTTTTTGTTGTTGTTTGTTTGTTTAATCAGTTGTACTGGTGGTGCAGTGGTTAAAGTGTTGTTGTTGTTGTTGTTATGTGCCTTTGAGTCAGACCCAACTCATAGCGACCACTCCTTGGATTTTTGAGGTAGTATCACTATGGAAGTAGATTGCCCAACCTTCCTTCTGAGGAGTTGCTGATGGGTTTGAACTGCTAGCCTTCTGGTTAGCAGTCAAGTGCCTTAGACACTATGCTACCAGAGCTCCTGGTTAAAGTGTTAGGCTGCTAAAAAAAAAGTTGGTGGCTCATACTCACCAGCTGCTCTGTGGCAGAAAGTTGTGGCAGCCTGCTTCTGTAAAGATTTACAGCCTTGAAAACCCTATAGGATAGTTCTATAGGAAGTCCTATAGGGTCACTGTGATAGTTAAAGTTGTATGTCAGCTTCGCTGGGGTATGATTAGCAGTTGTGATATAGACATCGCCCATGATGAGATTTGATCTCATCAAATGTAATCACCTCTGTGAGGAGACCTGCTATGAGCAACCAATTAGTTGAAAGGGAGTTTTCCTTTGAGGAGTGGTCTGCTTCCAACATGTATGGAAAATGAGATTTGATCTCATCAATGTAGTCACCTCTGTGAGGAGACCTGCTATGAGCAACCAATTAGTTGAAAGGGAGTTTTCCTTCGAGGAGTGGTCTGCTTCCAACATGTATGGAAAAGCTCTGGCAAAGCTCTCTGTTTTTTGCTCAATCTGGATCCTGTATCTGATTCATCATCATATCTGGTTCTTGGACTTAAACCAGTGGCTTGCTGATCTTGGGATTGTTGCCTTCGCAGCCTGTGAGCCAACAGTCTGCCATCTTACCTGCCATTCTTGGATTCATCAGCGTCCATAGCCAGCAGCCTGCTGTATTTCTGGCTGATCTTGTGTTCATTGGCCTGTGCAGCTATGTGAGTCAGGAAAACCTTCCAGCTTGAGATTTGACCCACAGACTTGGAACTTACCAGCCTCTACATCTAGGTGAGCCATTTCCTCAAGATAAATTTCTTTCTCTTCCTCTCTCTCTGTATGTAAGTATCACTAGCCTTGGAACACATATGAGACTGTTCTACTCTGTCTTACAGGGTCACTATAAGTTGAGATTGACTCAGTGACACTGGTTTGGTTTTTTGTTTGGGTTTTGCTTCTCTAGAGAACTCAGCCGAAGATATTCACTATGAATTGGAGTCAACTTGACATCAATGAACTGTTTTGACTTGTATATGCCATTGAGTTGGACCCGACTCATAACGACCACTCCTTGGGTTTCTGAGGTGATATCACTACAGAAGTAGATTGCCCAACCTTCCTTCCTAGGAGTGGCTGGTGGGTTTGAACCTCCAGCCTTCTGGTTAGCAGTCAAGTGCCTTAGGCACTACACTACCAGAGCTCCTTGTTTTGGCTTAGTGTTTTTTAAATAAGTGGTATACCTCTTATGCATGTGAGAGCTGGACAATGACTGAGAAAGACTGAAGAAGAGTTGATGCTTTTGAGCTGTGGTGTTGGAGAAGAACTCTAAGAGTACCATGGTCTGCTAAAAGGACTAACAAATCTGTCCTGGAAGAAGTGTAGCTGGAATGCTCCTTGGAAGCAAGAATGGCCATACTTTGTCTCACCTACTTTGGTCATGTTGTCAGAAGGAACCATATCCTGGAGAAAGATATCATGCTGGGTAAAACGGAGGGTCAACAAAGGAGGGGAAGGCCCTCAACAAGATGGATTGACACAGTGACTGCAACAATTCGGTCAGATATAGCAAGGATTGTGAGGCTGGCACAGGACTGGGCTGTGTTTTGTTCTGCTGTGCATAGGGTCGCTATGAGTAGGAGATAACTCGACGGCACCTAACAACACCTGTTAAAAGCTGAATTGGCAAAAGTTGTGTGATAGATGTAAGGTTGGGTTGCCGATGCTGAGAGAAACCAGATCAGAGAAATAGAAAAGGAGAATTTATTTAAGAGATGCAAGCATCAAAGCAAATGGGTTGACTCTCCACACTAGACAGACTAACCAACGATTGTCTGAGTTTGGGTCTTTTATTCTTTCTTTCTGAATTCTTCATTTATTTGACTCAGGGTTTAAGACGTCATAGGGTTTAGTCAGCCAAGTCCCGCGATTGGCCTGTTGCTTCCTTTCGTTCAGCTTGTTTCTTCCTTGTGGTCATGGTGCCCCTATAAGATAATTTTTTACAAGAGTCAGACAGTAGTCACTAACTATTTTCAGAAGGCTGATAGTCCGGATTTTTTTTTTTTTTGTAACATTCCATTGTGGCTGAGTATAAATTATTGTGAGGTTTTTATTAACCCTTCAACAGATATGGGAGCTCTGGTAGCATAGTGCCTAAGGCATTTGACATATTTCAAACAATGACAAAGGAAAAAGAAAAGTAGCTGCTGAGGCTGCTTATGCATATCCAAACACTTTATGGGATTTGGTTCCTTAGGTTTAGGGTCATGGTTTCATGAGACATCCCAGTTAATTGGCTAATATCACATTTAGTGCTTTTATTTTACCCCCAGTACACTGTGTAGTTGATGCCTGGGGTCTTAGGTCTTAAAAGCTTGCAAGTGCTCATCCAAGGTACAACAATTGGTCTATATTTGCCTGGAGCAACAGAGGAAGGAGAGTCAGGAATAGGAGGCTAATTGCCTCCATGAACAACTACCTCCTTTGCCATGAGAGTAGAATTGGATGGTGCCTGGCTACCATTACTGAATATTTTGATCAAGGATTCTATAGAAGATACTTAAACAAAAGGGGAGAGGTGCAGAGCAGAATTTCAAATTTTCATGGAATCTAGACTTTCTGGAGCCACAAAGGCTGGATGAACTCTTGAAACTATTGCCCCGAGATAATCTTTAAACCTTAAGCCAAAAATGCCCCTATTCAGTCTTCTTAAAACCAATCAATAGGTTGTCTTAACTAGGAAAGAATGTCTGTTTTGAGCACTGAGCTTATTTAAGACTATCTATATAGCATCAAACTGACAGCAGCAACTTGAAAGATTACATAGGAACCTGAGGGAATAGTGAGTTTATGTTAGTAGGGGAGGAAAAACTCAGAAGGGTGATAATGATAGTACAACTTGAAGAATATAACCAATGCTATTGAATTGTACATGTAGAAACTGTTGAATTGGTATATGTTCTGCTGTGTATATTCTCCACAACAACAAACATAAATTATATATTAATGTAAATAAACAGTTTACTCCTCAAAGACTCTTACTCAAAGAACCTACTGAAGGATTTACTTCATGAAGGAAATTAAACCAAGGAGGAAGAATGTGAAAAGAAACAATGAACGAAAAATTGAGATAAGAGTCTTGCCTGATGACACTGTGATCCTAATGAGTCAGTATTTGAACCTAAATTGTCTAATACTTAGCCCATACTCTTAACTTTTACAATGCATACATTTCATGAAGAATGTTTCAAAATCAGATGATGTACAGGAAACCATCTGAGATCTTCTTTAAATTTCAACATTCAATCACTATTGATTATCCATAATGAAATTCTAAGAAGGTGGTAGAGGATCTAAAATTATGGAATAAGCCTGTTTTTTTTTTTTTCTAAAATTAGAGTGATGACAGTCTTCTTTGTATTTCTTCTCGTTGAGGCACTATAATCAGTGTTTTGGGTATAAGTGGTATAAGAACAGTCAGATAAGAAAAAATTTTTAAAAAGTGAGATAGGAAGTGTTAAATGTCTGTTTGAATTAATTTCTATCTATATGCATTACACACAGAGATAGGCTGTGCCTCAAATTTCCAGGCAGCCATCAGACTGTTAGGAGTGAGACACACAAACTAACTGGCATCAATCATCTATGGATGCTACATTCATCTGTGATCAGGCCAGACACACAGTGTTGGCAAAGTGAAAGCAATTAGTATCATGTGTAGAAAGCAATCAATAACAAATTCTCAAAAGGAGAACTGCTTACCCTTCCCGAAATTACCCATTTCCATCTTATGTTGCCAGGCGGGTGCACTATCATTCAGGTCAGATGTTAGATGCTGTCATCATGTAACTGCTGCCTCTGGTTCATGCCTCATGCTGCTTAGAGGGTCTGGCATGGTTTTGGGGGCATTTGCTGCCACTAGGCCTTGGTGGCCTTTACTACTCTTGCCTCCATGCTATCAGGGCCCCTGCTGCCTGGAGGAGGCGAGGAGGCATGAAACCCTTGCAAGGGCACACTCAGGCCTCTCTTCCCTACATAAGGAAATGTTACAGCTCTTCCAGCTCTGCTGGCAAGCCTCCTGCCTAGAGGTGTGTGGCTCCACCTTGCTGTAGGAGGACTGACACACAGGATCCTCTGAGGCAACCCCTGCAAGGGGCACACTCAGGCATCTGCCCTGCATGGGCAAGTGTTATAGCTCTTTTTGCTCTACCTGAAAGCCTCTTACCTGAAGGTGTTCAGCTCTTGCACTGTGGGGTGGCAAGCCCACAGCTACTGTCTCTCACCATTTCATGCTGTCTTCAGTGTTTGGTCTTTCTTTTTGATCTAGGAGGTTCTTAGTGCAGGAACCCAAAAGTCCTTAGTCCAAAAGACATGCTCTACTCCAGACTCTTCTTGATGGTAGTGAGGTCCCTCTGAACCTCTGTGTGATTGGCCCTTATGTAAGGAAAACCAAAGCCAAACTCACTGCCACTGAGTCGATTCTGACTCATAGCGACCCTCTTTGGGTTTCTGAGGTGGTAAATCTTTTTTTTTTTTTTAATTTTATTGTGATTTGGGTGAATGTTTACAGAGCAAATTCATCTTCCATACAGAAGTTCACATACACTTTGTCTCATGACATAGACTGCAATTTCCCACAATGCAACAGCTCCTCTCCCACTTCCTCCCCATAGTTACCTCTTCTCTGTGTCCTGTCCTCCCATGCACTCCTGCCCCCTGAGCTGTCTTCCTGTGCATACACAGTCTTTCTATTCTCCCATGATTGATCTCTCCAAGTAGTGTATCTGCCTAATGTAAATGTTTAGCTCATACGCCTGTCTTTTGTTTGGCTGGAAGCCACAGCAATGGGTTCAGTTCTAGACCTGAAGGGCAGCTAGGAGCCATACTCTCAGGGGTTCCACCAGGCTCTACCAGATCAGCAAACCTGGTCCTTTTTTTTTTTTTTTTTTCCTAATGGATTTTGAGTTTTGTTCTACATTGTTCTCCCACTCTATCCAGGAACTCTATAGGATCTATACCTGGGAATTCTTACAGAGCATACAAATACACTTGTAGAAACATTGTCTGCCCATACATGGTCATGGGCACACTAGCCCCTGCAAAGACATACCTAGTAGTTCAGCCTGTCCACCTGTAGATCAACGCTTGCCATCACTGACAATGCAGTACTGTATGTGCAAAAGGGTTCATCTTTGTTGTCTGTGCCTCCCATGCAAAAGCTGCTTTTCATTTGGGTGTGGCTCTATATAAGGCCAGGGCCTGAGGCAGGCAGACCTGGGGCTGGGGGCTGCTTTTCCTTTGGGGATGGCTGTATTTTAAGGTTGGGCCTGAGGTAGGTGGGTGAGGGCTCAGGGGCTGCTTTTCGCTTAGGGGCTCTATTTTGGCACCTTTGCCTGAGATAGGCAGGTGCAGAGGAGTTAGGAACATCTAAGGGAGATGAACTTGTCTGTCAGTTTGTCATCCTGTGGTGGCTTACGTATTTCTGTGAGGCTGGAGGCTATGTCACTGTGTTGAAAAATGCCAGTAGGGTTACCTATGGTGGACAGGTTTCAGTGGAGGTTCTGGACTAAGACAGACTCAGAAGAAGGAAGAGGCTATACACTTCTCAAACAGTTGGCCAGTGAAAACCTTATGAATGGCAGTGAAACGTTATTGTTGTTGTTGTTATGTGCCTTCTAGTCGGACCCGACTCATAGCGACCCCTCCTTGGGTTTCCGAGGCAGTATCACTATGGAAGTAGATTGCCCCATCTTCCTTCCAAAGCAGTGAAACACTGTCTGATATATTACTGGAAAACTTTATGAATAGCCCTGAAACACTGTCTGATATAGTGCCAGAAGATGAGCCCATCAGGTTGGAAGGCACTCAAAATTTGCCTGGGGAAGAGCTGACTTCTCAGAGTACAGACAACTTTAATGATATGGATAGAGTAAAGCTTTTGGGACCTCCATTGACTGATGTGGCATGACTCAAAATGAGTAGAAACAGATGCAAACATCCATTAACAATTGGAACATGGAATGTATAAAGTATGAATCTAGGAAAATTGGAAGTTGTCAAAAATGAAACGGAACACATAAAGACAGGTATTCCAGTATTAGTAAGCTGAAATGGACTGGTTTTGGACATTTTGAATTACACAACTATAAGATCTACTATGCTGGGAATAACAAATTGAAGAAGAATGGTGTTGCATTCATAGTCACAAAGAATATTCCAAGATATGTCCTCAAGTACAATGCTGTCAGTGATAGGATAATACCCATATGCCTACAAGGAAGACCAGTTAATACTACTATTATGCAAATCTATGAACCAACCACCAAAGCCAAAGATGAGAAAATTAAAGATTTCTACCAACTTCTACAATCTGAAATTGCCTGAACATGCAATCAAGATGTGTTGATTATCACTAGTGACTGGAATTCAAAAGTTGGAAACAAAGAAGAGCATGATAGAATTTTGCAAGACCAACTATTTATTCATTGCAAATACCTTTTTGAAAACATAAGCAATGACTATCCACATGGACTTCACCAGATGGAATACACAGGAATCAGATTTGACTACATCTGTGGCAAGAGGCAAATGGAGAAGTTCAATATCTTCAGCCAAAACAAGGCTAGGAGCTGATTGTGGACTAGACAATCAACTACTCATATGCACGTTCAAGTTGAAGTTGAAGACAACTAAAACAAGTCCCCCAGCACCAAAATATGACCTTAATAATATCCCTCCTGAATTTAGAGACCATTTAAAGGATGGATTTGATGCACTGAATACCAATGACTGAAAACTAGAGGAATTGTGAGATGACATCAAGAACATCATCCATGAAGAAAACAAAAGGTCATTAAAAAAACAGGAAAGGAAGAAAAGACCAAAATGGATGTCAGAAGAGACTCTGAAACTTGCCCTTGAATGAAGAATAGCTAAAGCAAATGGAAGAAATGACAAGATAAAAGAACTGAACAGAAGATATCAAAGAGCAGCTCAAGATGACAACGCCAATTACTATAATGAAATGTGAAAAGACCTGGAGTTAGAAAAACAAAAGGGAAGAACACACTCAGCATTTCTCCAGTTGGAATAACTGAAGAAAAAATTTAAGCCTTGAGTTGCAATATTGAAAGATTCTATGGGCAAAGTATTGAATGATGCAGGAAGCATTAAAAGAAGGTGGAAGGATTACAGAGTCACTGTACCAAAAAGAATTGGTTGATGTTCATCCATATCAGGAGGTAGCATATGATCAAGAAGCAATGGTATTGAGGGAAGAAGTTGAAGCTGCACTGAAGGAACTGGCAAAGAACAAGCCTCCAGGAATTGACAGAATACCCATTGAGATGTTTCAACAAACGGATGCCCTGCTGGAGGCACTCACTAGATTATGCCAAGAGATTTGGAAGACAGCTACCTGGCCAACCGACTGGAAGAGATCCATATTTATGCCCATTCCAAAGAAAGGTGATCTCACAGAATGTAGAAATTATCAAACAATATTATTAATATTGCATACAAGTTAAATCTTATTGAAGATAATTTAAAAATGGTTGCAGCAGTATATTGACAGGGAGCTTCCATAAATGCAAGCTAGATTCAGAGGAGGACTTGAAATGAGGGATATCATTGCCCATATCAGATGGATCTTAGCTGAAAGCAAAGAATACCAGAAAGATGTTTACTTATGTTTTATTGACTATGCAAAAGCATTTGATTGTGTGGATCATAACAAATTGTGGATAACATTGATAAGAATTGGAATTCCAGAACACTTGATTGTACTCACGAGGAACCTGTACATAGACCAGGAGGCTGTTGTTCAAACAAAACAAGGGGATACTGCATGGTTCAAAATCAAGAAGGGAGTGTGTCGAAGTTGTATCCTTTCACCATACTTATTCAACTTGTATGCTGAGAAAATAATCCAAGAAGCTGGATTATATAAAGAAGAACATGGCATTGGGATTGGAGGAAGACTCATTAACAACCTGTAATACACAGATGACACAACTTCGCTTGCTGAAAGTGAGGATGATTTGAAGTACTTACTGATGAAGATTAAAGACTACAGTCAGCAGTATGGATTACACCTCAATATAAAGAAAACAAAAATCCTCACAACTGGTCCAGTAAACAGCTTCACAGTGGATGGAGAAAAGATTGAAGTTGTCAAGAATTTCATATTACTTGATTCTACAATCAACACCAATGGAAGCAGCAGTCAAGACATCAGACGACGTATTGCATTAGGCAAATCTGCTGCAAAAGACCTCCTTCAAGTGATGAAGAGCAAAGATGCCTCCCTGAAGACTAAGGTGCGCCTAACCCAAGCCATGGTATTTTCAATCGCCTCATATGCATGTGAGACCTGGACAATGAGTAAGGAAGACCGAAGAAGAGTTGATGCTTTTGAGTTGTGATGTTGGAGAAGAATGGTAAGAGTACCATGGTCTGCTGAAAGGACTGAAAAATCTGTCCTGGGAGAAGTGCAGCCAGAATGCTCCTTGGAAGTGAGAATGGCCAGACTTCATCTCACCTACTTTGGTCATGTTGACAGAAAGAACCATTCTTTGGAGAAGGATATCATGCTAGGTACAGTGAAGAGTCAATGAAGAAGGGGAAGGCCTTCAACAAGATGGATAGACACAGTAGCTGCTACGATGGGCTCAGGTATAATGAGGATCGTGAGGCTGGCAAAAGGCCGGGCAATGTTTTGTTCTGCTGTGCATAGGGTCACTATGAGTCAGAGATGACTCGCTGGCAACGAACAACAACAAGAAGTTAATCATTCTTTTGAAGTTAAAAGAGCATGGCTAAAAAGACCATATAAAATTCATTGCACCTCAGTGCCCTGAGAGAGGAATAGATATAGTCTTGAGGGGAATGTAGAGGAGAGAGTAGCTTTGATCTGTATGATAGGTGATATAAGAGATCAAAAAAGACATAATAGAAGAAGTGAACTGTTTGCTGGACTTTGAAGGGCAAATAGGGTAATGCTAACTACCTAACCCAAACCCATTGCTGTTGAGTTGATTCTTATTTACAGTGACCCTAAAGGACAGAGTTGAACTGCCCCATTGGGTTCCTGAGAGTGTAATCTTTATGGAAGCAGACTGCCACATCTTTCTCCTGTGTAGCAGCTGGTGAGTTCCCACTGCTGACCTTTAGGTTAGCAGCCAAGCACTTAACTACTGTGCCACCAGGGCCCCTTAATGCTAACTGTAGTAATTATCTGTTATCTGTTGTGTACATGCTGCTGTCCTTGGAGTTTTCCATCCCAATCCCATATATTCTGCACAGTAACCCTGTTAGGTCAATAACTGTTATTCATAAGTTAAATATGAGAAGGTGGAAGCTCCTCAAGGATAAGTCAATTGCTAGCCACACAGCTAGTAAATGGAACCAGATAGATACATGTTAAAGGTAGACAAAGCCCTAAATCCACATCCAGAATTTTGTTGCTTCTCAATTCCCTTTCTCTCTCCTTCAGTTGTTAAGGCAGGTCAAACATCTATTTCAAACATTTCAAAAAGTCCAAATACTACCCATGCTTCCAGCTCAAATATCAAGTCCTTTTAGAGAAGAAATTCTCAAAATGTGGCCCACCAATGGCACATCAGGAGAGTTTGCAAAAGTGCATGTTTCTAGGCCTCACTCTCAAAGATTCTAAGTAAGTCTGAGATGCTACTACCCACCTGTCATTTTGTTATACTGTGGTGGCTTATATGTTACTATAATGCTCAAGTTATGCCACTGATATTTCAAATACTAGCAGGGTCACTCGTGGAGGAAAGGTGTCAGTGGAGCTTCCAGACTAAGACAGCCTGGGAAGAATGTCTTGGCAATTCTGAAAATTAGCCAATGAAAACGTTATGGATCCCAATAGAATATTGCCCAATATAGTGGAAGATAAGCCCCGTAGGTAGAAAAGCATTTTTCAATGGCCCCAACAATGGATTCAAACATACCAACAATCATGAAGATGGCACAGTACATGACCAAGCAATGTTTCCTCTTGTACATAAGGTTGCCATGAGTCAAAGCTGACTCAATGACAGTTAACAAGTTTGGTATGAGGCCCAGGGAACAAGTATTTTTAAATAAACTTACTGGTTTTTTTTTTTCTCTCTCTTTTTTTTTCAATAGCATAAACTTAAACTTTTTTTTTTTTTTTTTTTTTTGTGATATGGGTGCAAATTTACAAAGCAGAATCATTTTACTCTCAACAGTTCATGCTCATTTGATTTCATGGCTCCTATTACAATCCCTAACCTTAAAAATCTCTCCTCCTTTCTCCTCACTGTGACTACCCACTTCCTGTGTCCTTCTTATCTATGCATTTCTAGCTGTCCAGCTTTCCCTCTATGTGAATGCTGCCCCTCTGATGTCTCATGGCTGATTGATCTAAGAGATGCATTTCCCTAGGGTAGGGTGGATGCATCTCCTGGGGGTAGGTGTTCTGCTTGTAGGTCTTTCCACTGTTGGGCTGAGAGCCAATCCATGGAAGTGAGTCCATTTCCAGGCCCAAAGGATAATCCAAAGCTATAGTCTTGGGGGTTCCACCAGTCTCTATCTCACCAGTAATTCTGGTCATTTTTGTGTTTTTGAATTTTGTTCCACATTTTTCCTCCCACTCTATCCAGGATCGCCAATTTTGTTCTCTTTCCAAGTGGTTGGCATTGGTAGCCAGGCACTATCTAGTCCTTCTGGTCTCAGGGTTGTGAAGGCTGAGGTCCTCATGTCTTTGGACTAATTGTTTTCAAATGACTCTGCTTTTCCTCACTCTTCTTTGCTCCAGAAGAGAGGAGACAAATAGTTGCATCTTAGATGCCTGCTCGAAAACTTTTAAGACTCTAGTTGCTACTCACCAAAGTAGGATATAGAACAAGATTTTTATGTACTATATTATGCCAATTGAGCATGATGTCCCCCAAGACTATGGTCCCAAGCCCACAGTGCCCAATGATTCTCTCTCTCAAGGTGTTTGGTTCACTCTGGAAGCTACTCCAGCCTTGTCTTCTGTTACTTACGTAATGTATGTGGGTAATTTTATAACACAAGTACATATGTAAGATTATCTTCAGCCAAATCTATCATTGGTCTTGAGTTTATTCCTGTTCATCTACTCCCACCTGCCTTCTCACCTGTCTACGCATTTACCCATAGTCTAGTGTTTGTTGCCACTCGTAATGTAGTATTGTGCATGTAATAGTATTTGCCTCTATTGTCTATATTGTTTGTGTATGTTTTTGTGTCCTGCCTTTCCCCATTATCACCGTGCTGGTCACAGACTCTTTCCATACTGCCTCTTCTCTCACCCAAATCACCATGTGACCCCCAACTAGTCTGAAGTTTTTTCCCTCCCCTTCCCTTCCATCCCCAGTAGCCAACAAAGTGAATTTCCTTCCCTATGTAAACTTTTCCTTGACTTTTTGCAATAATAGACTCATACAATATTTGTCCTTCTGTGATTGACTCATTTCACTTAGCATAATGTCTTCCAAGTTCATCCACATTGTGAGATGATTCATGGATTCTTCATTATTCTTTAACATTGCATAGTATTCTATTGTGTGAATGTACCATAGTTTGGTTATCCATTCATCTGTTGATGGGCATTTAGGTTGTTTCCACCTCTTTGCTATATTGAATTGTCCTGGAATGAACATGGATGTGCATATGTCTATTTGTGTCCTGGCTCTCACCTCTTTAGCATATATTCCTAGTAATGGAATTGCTGGATCAAATGGTATTTCTACTTTTAATTTTTTTAAGGAAATGCCATACCGTGGCAGTAATGGTGGCAGTACCATTACTGGGTTTCTCTTGAAAATCAGTGTGTTGAGAAGGTCTTTAGAGAGCACTAAGCAGAAAGTAGTTCTTTAAAAGACACTTCAAACATTCAAGAGACTGACACGCCTGAGGCTAGAGACTGATCCTTTTTTTTTTGTTTAATTGTGATTTGGGTGAAAGTTTACAGAGCAAATTCATTTTCCATACAACAGTCCATACACATTTTGTTTCATGACATTGACTGCAATCCCCATAACATAACAGCTCTCTTCACACTCCCTCCCTCTGGTTACCCTTTCACTGTGTCCTTCTTTTCTATGCATTCCTGCCCACTGAGCTATCTCCCTGTGCAAACACTGCCCTTCTGGCTTCCCATGGTTGATTGTTCTAAAGAGTGTATCTACTTGATGTCAATGTTCAACTTATAAACCTGTCTATTGCGTGGCTGGATGCCATGGAAGTGAGTTTAATCCCAGGCCCAAAGGGTTACTAGGGGTTATATTCTTGGGGGTTTCACCACTCTTTATCAGACCAGTAAGCCTAGTCTTTTTTTTTTTTTTTTTTTTTAATAATTTTGAGTTTTGTTCCACATTTTTCACCCACTATATCCACTATCTTCTATTTTGATCCTGTTCTGAGTGGTTGACAGTGATAGCTGGGCATCATCTAGTTCTTCTGGTCTCAGGATCATATATACTGAGGTTTGCATGGTTTGTTAGTCCCTAGGCCACTCCTCAGAAGGAAGGTTGGGCAATCTACTTCCATTGTGATGTTGTTGTTGTTGTTGTTATGTGTCATCGAGTCAAACCCGACTCATAGCGACACCTCCTTGGGTTTCCGAGGCAGTATCACTATGGAAGTAGGATTGCCCAACCTTCCTTCCAAGGAGTGGCTGGTGGGTTTGAACTGCCAGCCATCTGGTTAGCAGGCAAGTGTCTTAGCCACTATGCTACCAGAGCTGGGAAACCCAAGGAGGGGTCGCTATGAGTTGGGTCCGACTCGATGGCAAATAACAACAACAACAACAACGGGACTAATTGGTGCCATGCATCTTTGGTTTTCTTCATTCTTCTTCTCTCTGGATGAGGAGAGATCAATTGTTGCATCTGGATGGCTGCTTGCAAACTCTTAAGACCCCAGTTGTTATTTACCAAGGTACAATATAGAACAATGTTTTCGTGTACTATGTTATGCCAGGTGAGCTTGATGTCCCCTACTACCATGGTCTCGAGCCCATGGGCCCAACAACTTGCTCCCTTAGGGTGGTTGTCTGTGGCTAAGAAGTTATCATATAACTTTGCTCCCTGTTAGCTCTGTTATACATATGGACATTCTTATACTACATACAAATACATGTGTAGAAATATTGTCTGCCAGCCTCATATGTTGTTGTTGTTATGTGCTGTCGAGTCAGACCTGACTCATAGCGACCCCTCCTTGGGTTTCCGAGGCAGTATCACTATGGAAGTAGATTGCCCCGTCTTCCTTCCGAGGAGTAGCTGGTG
>NW_006921643.1:6062012-6062555 GCF_000298275.1 Orycteropus afer afer | reverse complement strand
TAGACATAACCTGATCATTCAGCTTGTCTAGCTATGTATTCACCTATAGTTTAATGTTTATTACTGATAATACAGTATTATGTATGTAAAAGTGTTTATCTTTGTTGTCTGTACCTTTTGTGTACCTCTGTGTCTTCATTTTCCTTAGTGTTATTGTGTTGGTCACTTGCTTTTGGTATATTGCCTTTTTGTTCTCCCAAATCAATACTTTTCTCTTACCTATCTAGTAATTTTCCCTCCCCTTCTCTCTCACCCCTGGTAACAAAGAAAGAACGTTTCCTTCCATACGTAAACCTTTCTTTGACTTTTTAAAATAGTGGACTAATATAGTATTTGTCCTTCTGTGATTGACTTATTTCACTGAGCATGTCTTCAAGCTCATCCACATAATGTGTTTCGCAGATTCTACATTATTCTTCAGTGTGGCATAGTATTCTATTGTGTATATGTACCATAGTTTTGTTATCCATTCTTCTATTGATGGGCACTTAGGTTGTTTCCATATCTTTGCTACTGTGAACAGTGCTTCGGTGAACATGTTGT
>NW_006921643.1:6059214-6061912 GCF_000298275.1 Orycteropus afer afer | reverse complement strand
TCACTACGGAAGTAGGATTGCCCAACCTTCCTTCTGAGGAGTGGCTGGTGGGTTTGAACCGCCAGCCTTCTGGTTAGCAGTCAAGTGCTTTAGCCACTATCCTACCAGAGCTCGGTGAACATAGGTGTGCATATATCTATGTCCTGGCTTCCACTTCTTTAGAATATATACCTAGTAATGGGATTACTGGATCAAATGGTATTTCTATTTCCAACCTTTTAAGGAACTGCCATACTGTTTTCCACAGTGGTTGTATCATTTTACAGTCCCGTCAGCAGTGTATGAGAGTAGGGACCTATTCTTACACATCCCTGGCAGCTTAGGGACTAGTGGAAGGACGAACAACTGGAGGTTGGCCTGATCTACATACCTCTCAATTTAGCAGCACAAACTAAGGTATTTGTCAAATTGTTTCAAGCCATACACAAAGTCTGTGCTTTTGGCTGTACATGGAGGAAAAACAAATCAGGAACGATAACCCACGTGGATAAGACAGACTCCGGAGGCCGACCCCTCTCGCAGCAAACGCCCACTCATGCGCAGGCGCAGAAGGAAGGCGGCCAATTCTTTTTGTCGAGGCGTGCTCTTACCCCGCCCTTTCCAGCCTTTTCCCATCGCGCAGGCGCATAGAGTGGACTAAGATGGCTGCCCCCGTGGATCTGGAGTTGAAGAAGGTAAAAGAGGGTCTTGAGTGGATAGAGGCCTCTCCTTTGAAGTCGAGGGGACTGTGGACAACAGTATCGACTGAGGTCCGAGTCCCGCAGAGTAAAAGAGGCTCTAGGGGCCCGGGAAGTGGTTTTCCATAGTCATAAGGTTTTCTTAGATTTGGGTGGGGGGCTAGAGGTTCTTGCTGGATGAGAGCCGTTTGGGCTGGGGCCATTTAAGTCTGCGGCCAGATCGCTGGCCGATCTCCTCGTTCTGAGCTCCTGAGCAGTTTTGTTGCGCTAGGATCCTTCAGGGGTACACTTCTACAATAAGCTCCGAAGACAGCATTTCATATTGGGAGCCCCTTCGAACGACTTGCTTGAGCTGCGGCATCTTGGAATTTTCCGTCCCCATTTGCTTTGAAAAACTCCATCCTAACCCGTGCTTTTAGGCCATTTATTCGATTTCATACCTTGAAAGGTCGCAGTTTCTACAGTTCAGAAAGTCACATATTTTTATAGCAACGTTTCTCTCAGAGCCTTGACTTCTCCCCCCTCCCCCCCTTTTTTGGAATCAAACCAAACCCACTGCGGAAGAATCGATTACGACTTACAGCTGCCCTATGGGGCAGAGTAGAACTGTAGACAGTAGACAGTTCTACTCAGCAAGCACCGTAGGGTTTCCAAACTTAACTCTTTCCGGAAGCATACTGCCACATTTTTCTCCCCCAGAGCGGTTGGAGGGTACCAACCGTTAATCTTTTGGTTGACAGCCAAGCGCTTTAACCACTGCGCAACCAGGACGCCTTTTTTTTTTTTTGAAAGCCTTGACAGGAAAGAAAAAAAAGAGTCCAGCACAGTTTTTCAAATGAAATCGTTATCAGAAGGGATTGAGTTTCTTCGTTCAAAGAATTGCTTAAAAGTGTGTAATTAAAATTTTGTTATCTAAGAGTGGTCAGGATTGTAAGTAACATCACCGTCCACCCAAAACCATATGCATTTGGCGGTGGTGAGGTTGGAAATGACCTTAGAACTCATCTGGTTTAAATGTATACTTTTCTGGAAAGGGAGGCAGTTCCAGAAAAGCCTAAGTCAAGAGGTGGGACTAGAATCCAGTATTCTTTTTTCTTACCCTGCACTTTTTTGACCATTAGTTTAGATTCTTGAGAAGTCCAACATCTTACTTGTTAAGACTGCCTTTGATCAGCTTTTGCATAAGAAACAGGACATTTGACATAGCTGTTGCTCCTTATAAATGAAGCTGTTTATTATTTCTCTGAGGATTTTGTGTATGTATTTGTGTCTTGTTTTTTGCCGTTCTTGTCTTGAAACTTGTAAATTTAGTCATTGTGTCATGTTCTCTAATGCTGTAATAGCTCTAACAATATGCTAGCTTCCTTAACAAACTATATACAGAACAATAGGTAATACTTGGAATTTTACATTTCATAACACTGTATCAAATTTTGCATTCCGAAACCATAGCTTTTATTTTTCTGTTAAAACTTCAAATTTACGTTAGAGTTTACTGAGAGAGCTAACAAGGGAGTATAAGTGTGAGTTGACTTCCCAGTATTATTTCTTTGTTGCTAAAACAACTGTAAATGCACTTCCCATCTAATAATAATTTGTTGTTAAAAAACATATAGACAACAAATGTAAATTAAGAGAATGATAGACTTCAATTGGATAGTTTTGACAATCAATTAAAGGGAAAAAAAACCCAACAAAGTTGTTCAAAAGTTTTATCTTCTAAACTTTTTTTCAAGATTTTTTTTTGGATGGAGACTAATAGGAAATTTTAAATGCCTTCCTTTCGCCAAAATAAATCTTTTGAGACTTTACTAGTAGGTGAGAATAAAGTCAGAATAAAAGTAGCTTTTGCCATGTATTGCAGTTACATGACAGCATGTAAAAGTCTTTCCAGGCAAGATAACAAGAATTATCCAAGAACTGCGTTCATCTTCGAGTTAATAAGCATACCAAAAAACAAACCAAACTCACTGCCCTTGAGTTGCATCCGACTTATAGAGACCTCTCCTTGGATTTTCGAG
>NW_006921643.1:6047039-6059095 GCF_000298275.1 Orycteropus afer afer | reverse complement strand
GGGCTGACTCGACGGCACATAACAACAACAACAACAACAATCACTAGAGAAGAAGATTGCCCAACCTTCCTTCCAAGGAGTAGCTGGTGGGTTTGAACTGTCAGCCTTCCTGTTAGCAGTCAGGTGCCTTAGGCACTACGCCACTAGAGCTCCTAAAATAAGCATTAAAAAAACCAAGCAAACTCAGTACGGTGGATTCAAATCCAACTCATAGCGACCCCTCGTTGGGTTTCCATGGTATCACTCTGGAAGTAGATTGCCCAATCTTCCTTCCCAGGAGTAGGTGGTGGGTTAGAACTGCCAGCCTTCTGTTCAGCAGTCAAATGGCTTAGGTACTGCACTACCAGCGTTCCCAAAATAAACATACACGGTAGAATTTGGCTTGGTGTGTATGTATGAAGATCATGATGGAATTCTACTAGTGCTTTGCATTTTCTCTTTTTGGTGTTTCTCTTAAAAAATATATTCTGAATAATACTGTAGACAGTAGAATGGAAGATACCTAAAATGGGGTCAGAAGAAGTACTTGCCATTCTACCTAAAACTTGTGCAACCTTGTGCACAAATCTCTTAACAAATTTAATTACTTAATTTGTAAGTTGTGGATGAGGAAATTGCAATTCCTAATTCATAGGGTTATTGATAGGAGTAAATGAGAGATTTAATATATATTCTCATTAATATTAAAATTAGCGTGGGAAAATGTTTTGAAACTTAGAAGTGTACTACAGATATAGTGAGTTGTTAGATTTTGGTTCTTGTTTTTGAATCTCTGGATTTTATTCTCTAACTTGCATTTCATTACTCTTTGGTTACTTGCTACTTGATATGGTTATTATTTAACGTGCATTTCTTCTACTTGTTCAAATAGATTGCATCTTCTGAGAGTAGTGTACGTTTAGTATTTAGCATAGTACCTCAATTGTTTACAGTTACTGACTTTTATTGATGCTTGCTTTGGTAAATAACACAGCTTTTGGGTTAGCATGTTTTGTTTTAATATATTTGGATTTGACTGAAAAATTTCCTGTAAAATATTTTACCTACTAAATCAAGGACTTGTTTTTATTAGGCCTTTACAGAGCTTCAAGCCAAAGTTATTGACACTCAACAGAAGGTGAAGCTTGCAGACATACAGATTGAACAGCTAAACAGAACGAAAAAGCATGCACATCTTACAGATACAGAGATTATGACTTTGGTAGATGAGACTAACATGTATGAAGGTGTAGGAAGAATGTAAGTAAAATATATCCTTAAGGGGGTTATCTTGGTTGCCTGAATTAAATAATAGAAAATGTTCATTTTTAAACTTGGCTTAAAGTAACATAGCTTTAAAATCATCTAGTCAAATACTTTCTTTTTTTACGAATGAGAAACTGAACTCCAGATACATTTAAATGTTTAATTTTAGACTTTGAAGTACATGTCTTAAATGCGTCCCTGTTCTCTCTACAGTGGGTACTTCAGTATGTAATTTAAGAGATAAAAATATGTTTGTTATAGAAAGATGTTTAAAGTATAATTTTGTAGCTTTAACCTCATCTCTCCTACCCAATTTATAGAAATCATAAATCTTTGAGATGTCTGACCACTGTTGTAAAGTAAAAATAAAAATTAAATTGTCATTTAATACATCTTTCTTAGTGTTATGTATGTTCTAAAGGAGGACAACTTATACATGAGAACTCGAGTAACCCAATTGATCTTTTATCTGATTGTTATCATTTAACCAACCACCTACATTTCACTCTTTTTCTTTAAAAAAAAATTATTACAGTTATCAGAGGGAATAGTTTTGTTTCATATTCTCTAAGCAGTAAATAAGGAATGGAAAAGCCTTTAAGTACAGGTCACATTCCATTACAATGAGCTAAAAGAAGACTGACTTTTCTTTTTTTTTTAAGTGGGGGAGGTATGGGAGGATGGTTATTCTGGAATTTGGTATTACTTAGTAAGTGGACCATTATTTCAAGTTTGGAGATCATTAACTTGGAATGGAATTTGGCCTCAGTTTTAGGATGACTAGTTTTGTGATTGATTTGAAGGAAGCATGATGTGTAAAATTTAGTAAAGGAATGGCATCATGGGAAGTAGACCCTGCTGATGACTAGTTGATCCATTTTTTTCTGGAAAAGAAATAGATTATGATAAACTGTTCGTCTAATTTGCTTTCTCAGAATAAGCAATATACCACAAATAAATTTTCTCTCTGAAGTTCATATTTTTCATTTAAGCTCATTTTAAGAGGAGGAGCATCTCAAATTAAAAGTTTGTTACTGGGACACAAATGAATTGGGATGCAAACAAAACAGAACCCTTGAATATGTGTCCATGAGTATTAAGTGCGTTGTTGGCATTCACTACAGGATAATTTTAATGAGAATCTCTTTAGGTCTTAAAACAGAAATGCCAGCTTTTCTAGTATGCCTATTAACATGATGCTTTTGGATTTCACATCACTATACTGGCCTTTGTTTGCAGCAGCTAGAGTCCCTTTTTCCAAAATAGAAAAATTGTTTCACTATCTTTGGCCTTTTGAACTAAAAAAATTGTAATTAGAATAATTTACTAAGCAGTTCTGCAGAAGTGATAGGAGAGTTGCTTTTCTTACATATCGCCCACAGTGCTACAGATAGGTTGTATGCCACACAGAGAATTCAAAGTGAAAAGTCTGGGCTATGAATTAGTTAATGGTAGAATAATATTATTTCCAGAATAATTATTTCATATGAATATGTTTCTTAAAAGAAATGTGTAGTTTTAGGTGTTTGAGTAAAGTGAGATTCCTACATGGTTTCAAATTTTGTTTTTAAATTAGATGTTTGTGCTTTGTACGTCTCACTGGCAGTATGAGTTTGACCCCTGCATTGTAGGGGCATGTAAGGTGAATAGCATTTGTTGTTTGGCTAGAGTATTAGTGCCCCGGGAGGAAGAAAAGACTTGCTGAGTATTAGTCTGGTCATGAGGATGTTCTCTTTCTTGATGCTAAACCTGAAATACCTATTTCTGAATTTATAGCCTTGAGTAATCTTGGATTCACTGTGATCCACTTCTTTAATTCCAGTCTTTAATTTGTCCTGTCTTCTCTTTTTTGAATGTTTTAATCTGGGAATTCTGAATGGAATGTTAGTTTTTCTCCAACTTTTGTTTTAAAGCCACAGATTATAAAAATCCCAAATCACCCATTTGTGTTTTAGAACCTGTAGTAGATTTTTGCCATTGCCCTAAATCAGACCTCATGGTATCTTGTCTAGACTATTGCAGTCTTGCCTTCTTTCTCCTCACACATCTGCCAGAATTGATAGCATCGATATTCTTCATAAAATCCTTTGTTGAGCTCTGCTGTCTACTGGGTAACAATCTAAACTTCTTCACTTGGCATTCATGGCCGTTCATAATCTATCCTTAATTTACCCTTCTAAACTTGAATCCCACCACTTTCTGTTCCCAGACTCAGGATGCTACTTAGTTTCATCTCCTGGACCAACCTTCTGTTGGTTTTGTGCTATGTTTTGAGAAGGATTCTGAGGCCTCATTTAGGCTTTAAACATGCTTTTAATTGATTAATTATGTCTGCCACATGAGATCCACATGGCATATACCTTAGCATAAATATACCATGGGGATACATTTCTCTATACGTGCCATTTTTTTTTTTTTTTTTTTTTGTGCTTCCTTGCTTTTGCTCCTTCAGTCCTTTTTGGTCTGGAACATATTCCTCTTGTGAAATATTAATCCTTCAAGACAGCTTAGATGCTACTTCTCTGAAGATTTTTCCAGCATCAAGGCAGACTTAACTTATTTTCTTCCTTGTGCCACCAGGGGTTTTGCTACTGTAGCTAGTAGAGAACATTGAATGTGTGTGTGTCTGTGTGTGTTCTAATGGGTTGGTGATCCAACTTGGTGGTCAGTTCTGTGAGACTACAGACATATTTGTCTTAGTTTCTTCAGTTCCCAAATAATTGGCACAAAATAGCTGTTAAATGTATATAGATTTGAATTGTATCTGATTCTCTTGCCTAAGATAACTACATTTTCTTTTTGGTTCTTTAATATGTTTAGGAAGTGCCATAGACTTAAGAATTAGAGTTTATTATTTTATTTTAATATACAATTCAATCAAGTTGAAATTATAAAAGTAACATGTTTTGGCCAGAAACTGATGTCAGAGGAATTGTTTCTGACCAAAAATGTGCACTTTGGTCTAATAGGATTAATCCTTTATTAAAAATATTTAATAATTTATATTTGAATATTGGTCCATAATTTGACCAATTCTAAATGCCAGTCAGTTGCCGAGATACTCCATCAGAACTGACAATATAGAAAAACTAGCCTTTACAACTGTGCTGAGGGTAGTATAATCCTTGGAGAATAAAGGCTATTTTGTGCAGAATAATACCACTGTAATTCTCTGTGTTCTTCATTTTCACGCAAATGGGAGTCATACTTTTCTTTTTCGGGTATGTATTTAATTTATCCAAAGTCATTGCTAACTCAGATGGCTTTCAACTCAGAAGTATGGAGAAATTTGATAATGTTAATATCTCTTATACAAGGATATTTTTGGTGTAAAGCAAGTCAAGTCAAGTTGCAGGTTAAGAAATGATGAATATACTGTAAGCTCTTCATATTCATTGCACAAAGTATAGCCCATCTAGCCTTTTGGCATGTTGCCAGTACATTTTAGTTCTCTTACTTCATACTCTTTGGAGAGGCTGTTGTGTAGCCTGATACTACTACCACCAATTCCTAGTTTTGCTACTTAAGCTGTTTGTGAACTGACCTCACTATGCTGCTTTGAGAACTATGATGAAAGTTACAACTGTGGAATGATCTGTCTGAATATTTGGAAGTGTTTGTCTTTGCATCTTTCTAGCATGCAAGGAAGGAACAGACACAGATCTCAAATAATTTATGTTAAGCGGATGTTTCTCGTATCTTTTTTTTCCTTTAAACCTGAATAAGGACTACTTTATAGTGATTTGTGGGGTTCTTTTATTTTGCATAGTAGAGGATGAGTATATTTCTATTATGAGAATTATATTTGAAAGTGCACATAAATGACATTTACCTATGCTAGTGTTAGAAAGAACCATCATTTTAATATAGGCCAAAGTTATTTTTTTTAACAATAGGTATGATCCTGACCTTGCTTTGATGTTAGGCCTATTATTCTACTACCCTTTTTTGTTGGACATTACATAAATACCGTCTCTTCTTTCCAAAAGAAAAAAAATTAGCTTTTTAATTATTTTTAATAGGAGAGGAACTTGAGTAGATTAGCTTTAAGAAGAATGACCAGTGCCTTTTTAAAACTTGAACCTAACTAAAAGTAACTTTGTACTATATTTAAACTAATTTAGAGGTATGCCACCATTCTGTGGGTATTTTTTACATTTAAGGAACTAAGAATGAACAATGGTATAAATCTACCAACTAGATAAGTGTCTGGCAATGCAGAAATTGCTGTTTGGGAGCAGTGTTACTATTTCTACTTGTTGAAGTAATTTAACAGTTGATCTCTGGTGGTTGAAAGTTCCAGAAGTGTAAAACAGGTAAAAATTGAATCAGTAGTGTATTCCTGATATGTAACAAATAAAACAAGGAAAATCTAAATAGTTAAGCAATTTTTGTAACTAATTAGGGTGTAGAGATCTGAGCTCTTTATGCCAGCTTGGTTAAACTGTTCAGAATGTTCACTTTGTTGTGGTCTTAATTGTTAGTTTATATGTTGACCTATAATTTGCATCATGACATTTAGTAAAGCCAGGATGAAATATTTGCAGTTTCCCTAAGTTTAGTTATTTAGATTATTAATAGAAAGGAATATAGTCATTCTTTCTCAAATTTTGCAACCATTTTACAATTTCATGTAGCTGTAGAGTTGGTCTTCCAGTCAATTTGAGGTAATTTTAAACTTGAAAAAGTAATAATACTGTAGTTTATTCCTAAAGGATTAGGAAATAAAAATGAAAAGTCTTAGTGTTGTAAATATTGTTCATATTGTAGTAAAAATAATTAATATTGTTCCTCTCACCTGAATAGAGTTTGGATATTTTATTTAGTATTTGCTACAGGAGAAAAAAAATAAAAATGTGTAGGAGCCCCAGTGGCATAGTGAGTAAGGGACTTGACTGCTAACCAGAAGAGCAGCGGTTCAAACCCACCAGCTGCTCCGCGAGAGGAAGACTGGGTGATCTATTTCTGTAAAGATTTACAGCCTTGGAAACCAAATGGGGGTTGCTATGAGTCAGTAACGACTTGATGGCAGTGAGTTTGGTTTTGGTTAGATTACTTTTGGTACTAGAGCCACAATGTAAATGCAAATATACAAGCTTTTTAAAATACTCCTTTAAAAAGTATTAATCTGCTTTTTAGAATAGAGATGTTAAGCAAAGATAGACAAAATAATTTCCAAAGATAAGAAATCTTCTTAAGTGTTTTGTTCTTTTGAAATATTTTAGGTTTTATTTTAAGGAAAGAGAAGTTCTTCATCTTGAGCTGTCTTTACTAATAGAATATGACCCACCCTTCTTGTGTTTTTATACAGAGCCATTTAAAGTCATGGCTTTCATTGCTCAGAGTTGCAAGGGAGAAAAAGAAAACTTTTCCTGTTGTGCAGAGGAAAATGACTTCAGTTTTGTTGACATTAAGTACATATATAACCCCAGATGGACACACTTTATTCTCCACAGATGTGGTACTTTTGGGGAGAGGAGATTTTTGAGTAATAGTTTTAATTTCCTTAAGTTGTCAGTGATTTAAATACTGGTATTCATTATAACTATGCTGTACTGCTGTCTAGAATGACATCACTGTTTTTATGCTAGGAAAATTAACATTTGCGTAGGAATTACATAGTCATGTTTCTTCTGCAGAAGAGTGCTTTTTAATCATTCTTTCCCTCTTCCCCTCCCATGTCCCGTAGACACCAAACATTTTCACGGAAACACAGGAAATTAATTTCAAAAGTGTTGTGCTAATTAGAAGTCTATTGTAAAAAAGGAAAAAGAAGTCTGTTATCTTTTGAGTACGAGCATGCTAAAATAAAGTTTTCATTTAATGTGTCCTTGTTGTGGGGATTATTTTAGGCTTGAACTTGTTTAAAAAACATAAATGTAATTTATTCATTTAGTCCCTTGGAGGACTTTGCTTCTGCATTTCCTGACATCAAAAGGTCAGACTTTTTTTTTTTTTTTTTTAAACTGACAAAGGATTAAACAAAATCTGCCTTTGTTGCATTAAAGTAGAAATTACTTCAGTAACACAACAGGATGCTACAAGGTATTCTAATTAGTGGTAAGCAAGGATCCTTGTAGTTAACTGAGGAAGGGGTGAAAAGTACCCTTTCCTGGCGGTTGGCTGTACATAGTAGTAGAAAGTAGTACAAAGTAGACATAAAGGGAGTAGCATTGTTGCTTCTTTCTTTTCACTCTGCAATTGGGGCAGTATGTGCTGAAAGTTACTTAACTCTAGCTGAAGTTCTCCGAAAAGAAAAACAATCAATCTTAAGCTATACCAAGAATTTTCTGATTTTAGCTGCCAGTTATCTCATAGTGGCAAATTTAGGAACAACTTGCTACCTAATCTGTTTGAGACCAGAGGACTGAAATGTTTGTGTCAGCGGACATACTCTGTTTAATGAAATGTCCAAAAAGAAGCTCAGAAAAACGTTGATGTAGTCAGTCCATATGTATGAACACACACTTAGTAATAACTTACAACTATTCTTTTTTTTCTTAGTATTTGAGGAATTACTATCAAGTGCAAAAAATATCTTTTATCTTGATGGAATAATTAGGATTGTAGTGTGTTGGATGCACTATTAATGGTTGTACTTTTGTGAAGAATGTATGTCATTTTATTTTTAGATTTCATGTTGAACGGACACACGTGGGGGGGAATGTTATCTCATCATCCTGGTCAGGAACTTTCCTTACCAACTCTTGTAACAGAGAAAGATCAATTACCTTGAAATGAACCAGCATACTTGGAGGACACTATTCCTTTGGCTTTGAATAGGACTTGAAATATTTTCGTATGAAAACTTGCACAGCAGCAGGAGCCCAGTATTAAAAATGTATCTTTAAATAGATAAGAGCATGACTGTTCTAAGCCCAGCCTTTTACATTGTTTGGCTCAGAGTAAAAAGATTTGGACCACAATATGCATCCTGTATGTGTGTGTCTGACTGAGACTCATGCATTTGTGCCAGGGTATATTTTTATTTCTCTATGGCTTTTCTGCTTTTGTCCCAGGAGCTTTCTGTTCTCCGGTGTCCTTCAGTACTCATTGAATAGTAATTTGTTACTGTCCAGTGGTTATATTTTAACCTGCTTGTAAGATCACATCTTGGAATGCTTATACGTGGACTTGTTTGTGATTTGATGAAGTCAGCGTGTAAGTGGTAAACATCAGAGGTGATTATTGACCAAAATACTTAGAATACCAAATAGTGACCCAAAATAAGCATTGTGCGCTACTCAAGTTAAAATAGATAAACTACTACTGCTTCCATTTTAGGAGTAATAGTTTTGGTTTACAAATAGACCCAACCAAATCTGCTGTCGAGTTGATTCTGACTCCTAGTGACCCTAATGGACAGAGTAGAACTGTTCCATAGGGTTTTCAGGGCTGTGAATCTTTATGAAGGCAGACTGCGACATCTCTTTCCCTTACAGCAGCTGGTAGGTTGAAACTGGTGACCTATTATTGGTTGGTAGTTGAGCGCTTTAACCATTGCACCACCAGGGCTCATGTACAAATAGTGTTTTTTTAATTAGTACAAATTAAACCTAGCAATGTGTGAGTTCCTCATCTAGAACAAGGAATATTTAAATGGGATTGTGTCCCTGAAAAAACCATGGACCATGATTCTCTAATAATTCCAGTGAATTCTCAGTCCTCATTTTATTTGACCTGTTAGTAGCATTTAGTGCAGTTGATTTTTCTCTCTGCGAAGCACTTTTCTTGGCTTCCAGGATACCACCACCTCTTGCTTTTTCTCCTCCTTTACTGACCACTCCTTCTCAATCTCCTTTATTCCTTCCTTTTCTTTCCCATTTTAAAATACAAGATTGACCTTGTGCTCAGCGCTTGGATCCTTTTTTTTTTCCTCTTTTCTATACTCAGTTATTTAGTGATCTCAATACAGGCTTATCTCTTTAAATACTATTTTATATGCTAACAAATCCTAGAGTTTTGTCTTTAGTTTAGACCTTGTTCCTGAATTCCAAACTTACATATCTAACTGCCTACTACTTTACATCTCCATTTGATGGTCTCATAGGCATTTCAGAATTAACCTGGCCAAAATAAAATTCTCATTGTTTACAAATAAATCAACTCCTCCCTCAGTCCTCATTCAGTAAATGGCTTTTCCATGCTTCCAATTTTCTAAATCACAGAGTTGTTTTTGATGCCTGTCTTTCAATCCTACAGTCATTCCATTAGCAAATGCTATTGATCCTGTCTTTAAATTATGTCTAGAATCTGAGCATCTCTACTTACTACCACTCTTACCTAAATTACCATTGGATTATTGCAGTTGCCTCCTAATTAGGCTCACTGCTTCTTTCCTTACCACCTTATAATCTGTTCTCAACAGACCAGCCAGAGTGATCCTATTAAGACATAAGTCAGATTGATTATTCTAGTCAAACCTTCAAATGCTTTCCATTTCATCAGTGAAAAAAAGACAAAGGCTTACCACTTGCTGGCCTCTGCCTGCAGCCTCCTTCCAGATATCTGTATGTTTACTCCTCTTCCTTCAGGTCTTTACTAAAAAAGGGAGAGAGGCCATTCCTGACAATCCTATTTAATACAGGCATACCTCAGAGGTATTGCAGGTTTGTTCCAGACTACCACAATAAAGAGAGTATCACAGTAAAGCTAGATACAAGAAAGTTTCGGTTTCCCTGTACATATAAAAGTTAAGTTTAAACTATACTGTAGTCTTTTAAAGAGCTCTGGTGGTGTAGTGGTTAAGGCTGCTAACCAAAAGATTTGTGGTTCAAACCTATCAGCCACTTCCTGGAAGAAAGATGAGGCATTCTGCTTCCATAAAGATTTGCAGCCTTGGAAACCCAGTGGGAGTTTCTGTAAGTCAGAATTGACTCTATGGCAGTGAGTTTGTTTTCTTTTTGTAGTCTGTTAAATGTGCTTCTCCATTGTCTATTTCTACACATGTAGTTGATTTCATTCCTGTGCATTCCATGTAGTAAGGTCCATGTATGTAGTCACAGTTTGTGGTGTTTAAAAAAATATTTGCACTGAATAATTGTTTGTCATTTAAAATTATGTCATGCGATCTCTGGCATCATTTCTGGCCATATTGTCCAACCACTGATGCTTCTTTGTTTCCAGCTTTCACATTCTAGTCACTAGTAATTATCAATACATTTTGATTGCATGTTCGGTCAATTTCAGACTGCAGCAGTTGGTAAAAACCTTCGATTTCTTCATCTTTGGCTTTAGTGGTTGGTGCATAAATTTGAATGAAAGAAGTGTTAACTGGTCTGTCGGTTTGTCATACAGTGGTGGCTTGTGTGTTGCAGTGAGGCTGGAGGCTATGCTACCAGTATAGTGAATACCAGTGGGGTAACCTGTGGTAGATTTTAGCAGAGCTTCCAGACTAAGACAGACTGGGTAAAAGGATGGGGCCATCCACTTCTGAAAAAATTGACCACTGAAAACCTTATGAATAGCAGTGAAATACTGTCTGATATATTGCTAGAATGCTTTATGAATAGCAGTGAAATGTCTGATGTAGTGCTGGGCAGTGAGCTCATTAGGTTGGAAGACACTCAGTATGACTGGGGAAGAGTGGCTTCCTCAAAGTAGAGTCAACCTTAATGACATGGAGTAAAGCTTTCAGGACCTTCATTTGATGATGGGGCAAATGGGAAAAAACAGCTGCAAAAATTCATTAATAATTGGAATTTGTAATATATGAAGTATGAATGTAGGAAAATTGGAAGTTTTGTCAGAAGTGAAAGATTGCATAAAGATCTATATTCTAGTCATTAGTGAGCTAAAATGGACTGGCATTGACCATTTTGAATCATTTATATGATCTACTGTGCTGGAAATGACAAATTGAAGAGGATTGATGGCACATTTATCATCAGAAAGAATGTTTCAAGATCTATCCTGCAGTACAATGCTGTTAGTGATAGGATAATATCCATATACCTACAAGGAAGACAAGTTAATACTACTACTATTCAAATTTACACATCACCTACCAAAGTGAAAGATGAAGAAATTGAATATTTTTACCAGCTTCCACAGTCTGAAATTGACCAAACATATGCAATCAAGATGTATTAATAATTACTGGGGATTGGAATGCGAAAGTTGGAAACAAAGAAGAAGCATAGAAAGAAAAATAGAATTTTGCGAGACCAATCACTTACTCATTCATTGCAAATACTTTTTTTCAACAATATAAATGGCAGCTATACACATAGACCTCACCGTATGGAATACATAAGGATCAAATCAGCTACATCTATGGAAAGAGATGATGGAGAAACTCAATATCTTCAGCCAAAATAAGGACAGGAGCTGAACAGACCATCAGATGCTCATATGCAAGTTCAAGTTGAAGCCGAAGAAATCAAAACAAGTCCATGAGAGTCAAAATAGGACCTTGAGTATATCCTACTTGAATTTAGAGACCATCTGAAGAATAGATTTGATACGCTGAACACCAGTGACCAAAGACCAGTTGAGTAGTGGGATGAAATCAAGGACATCATCCATGAAGAAAGCAAAAGGTCATTAGAGAGGAAAAAAAGAAAAACCAAAATAGATGTCAGAAGAGACTCCGAAACTTGTTCTTGAATGGAGAGTAGCTAAAGTGAATGGAAGAAATGACAAGATAAAAGAGCTGAACTGAAGATTTCAAAAAGCAACTCAAGAAGACAAAGTGTTTTAATAAAATGTGCAAGGAACCATCTTGCTCCAGCACTAGTAGCAAAGTTCAACAAGACAGAAAATAACAAATGCTGGCGAGGTTGTGGAGAGATTGGGACTCTCATACACTG
>NW_006921643.1:6042014-6046233 GCF_000298275.1 Orycteropus afer afer | reverse complement strand
TGGTTACTTCGAGCTACTCTAATAGAAAATATTACAAGTAGGGTTGCTTTAACAAACAAAAAAGACAAAAACAATTAAAAAAAAAAAAAAAATGTGCAAGGACCTGGAGTTAGAGATGCATAAGGGACGAACACACTCGGCATTTTTCAAACTGCAAGAACTGAAGAGAAAATTCAAGCCTCAAATTGAAATGTTGAAGGATTCTATGGGCAACATATTGAATGATGCATGGCGCATAAAAAGAAGATGAAAGGAATACATAGAGTCATTGTACAAAAAAGACTTGGTGGGTGTTCAGCCATTTTAGGAAGTAGCATATGATCAAGAACCAGTGGTAGTATGGAAGGAAAAAGTCCAAGCTGCACTGAAGAGATTGGTGATAAACAAGGCTCCGGGAATTGATGGAATACCCGTTGAGGTGTTTCAACAAATGGATGCCCTTACTCATTTATGCCAGGAAATTTGAAAGAGCTATCTGGTGAACTAGCTGGAAGAGCTCCATATTTGTGCCCATTCCAAAGAACGGGGATTCAAGAGAATGTGGAAATTATTGAACAATATCATTAATATCCCATGCAAGTAAAATTTCATTGAAAGTAATTAAAAAATGGTTGCAGCAGTATATCGACAGGGAACTTCCAGAAATTCAAGCTGCGTTCAGAAGAGGAGGTGGGATGAGGGATATCATTGCTGATGTCAGATGGATCCTGGCTGAAACTAAATAATACCAGAAAGTTGTTTTTATGTGTTTTATTAACTATGCAAAGGCATTTGACTGTGAGGATCATTACAAATTATGAATAACATTGGGAAGAATATGAATTACAAAACACTTAATCATGCTCACGAGGAACTTGTATATAGACTAAGAGGCTGTCATTTGAACGGAACAAGGGGATGCTGCATAGTTTAAAATCAGAAATGGTGTATATGAGGGTTATATCCTTTTACCACACTTATTCACTCCGTATGCTGAGCAAATAATCTGAGAAGCTAGACTAGAAGGACACAACTTCAGGATTGGAGGAAGACTCATTAACAACCTGTGATTATGTGGACAACACAACCTTGCTTGTAGAAAGTGAAGATGATGTGAAGCACTTACTGATGAAGATCAGAGTCTATAGCCAACAGTATGGATTACATCTCAACATAAAGAAAATGAAAATCCTCACAACTGGACCAATAAGCAACATCATGATAAATGCAGAAAATACTGAAGTTGTCAGGGATTTCATTTTACTTTAATCCTCAAACTACACCCATGAAGTCATCAGTCAGGAAATGAGACATCATATTCCACTGGGCAAATCTTCTGCAAGGGACCTCTGTGAAGTGTTAAAAAGCAAAGATATCATTTTGAAGACTAAGGTGCACTTGACTCAAGCCGTGGTATTTTCAGTAGGGCCATATGCATGTGAAAGCTGGACAGTGAATAGGAAAGACTGAAGAAGAATTGATGCCTATGAATTGTGTGTTTGCAAAGTATACTGAAAGTATTCTTGCATTGCCAGAAGAACAAACAAATCTGTTTTGTAAGAAGTGCAGCTGTAAAGCTCCTTAGAAGTGAGGATGGCCAGACTTCGTCTCACCAGCTTTGGTCATTTTGTCGGAAGGGACCTATACCTGGAGAAGTATATTGCACTTGGTAAGGTGGGAGGGTCAGAGTAAAAGAGGAAAACCCTCAATGAAATGGATTGACACAGTGGCTGCAATGATGGGCTCAAGCATAGCAAGGATTATGAGGCTAGCTCAGGACTGGCAGTTTTTCATTCTATTGTATATAGGGCCGCTATGAGTCAGAATCGATTCGACGGCACCTAATAACAGCAGTATTAACTGGTCTTCCTTGAAGGTGTTTGGATATTTTTCTATCACTGACATCACTGTACTTAAGAATAGTTTTTGAAATGTTCTTTTTGAACATTTCGAAATGACAATGAATGCAATGCCATCCTTCTTTAATTAGTTATTCCTGTCTCACTAGACCATACAATTTTCTGATTCAAAATGACCAATAACAGTCCATTTCTACTCAGTAATGCCTAGGATGTCAGTCTTTATGTTTTCCATTTCACTTTTGACAATTTCGAGTTTTCCTAGATTCATACTCTGTAGATTCCACGTTCCTATTATTAATGGATGTTTGCAGCTGTTTCTTCTCATTTTGAATTGTGCCTTCAAAGATGTCATTTTGGACTAAGGTGCACCTGACGCAAGGCATGGTATTTTCAGTAACCTTATATGCATGTGGGAGCTGAATAGTGAATAAGAAAGACAACAGAAGAATTGATGCATTTGAATTATGGTGTGGGCAAAGAATATTGAATGTACCATGGACTGCTAGAAAAACGAACAAATCTGTCTTGGAGGAAGTACAGTTGGAAGGCTCCTTAGAAGCGAAAATGGCTAGACTTTGTCTTTCATATTTGGTCAGGTTGTCAGAAGGAACCAGTCCTTGGAGAGGAATATCATGCTGGGAAAAGTAGAGGGTCAGCACAAAAGGGGAAGACTCTGCAAGATGGATTGACACAGTGGCTACAATGATGGGCTCAAGCTTGGCAGTGATTGTGAGGATGGTACAAGACCAGGCAGTGTTTTGTTCTTTTGTACATAGGGTTGCTCTGAGTTGAAACCAACTCACCTAACAACATTAAATAGCATTATGGAAAAGTTGATAGGTTGTTAGTTGTACCAAAATGTGACACAGAGACTTGAAGTGAGCACATGCTGTTGGAAACAATGATGCCAGTAGACTTGTTCAACACAAGGTTGCCACAAACCTTCAATTTGTTTAAAAAAAAAAAAAGCAGCAATAGATATGAAGCACAGTGAAGAGATAGGCTTGTATTATGTATGCACCTCCAACCTACCTACTTCTCTCTGTATTCTCTTTTATTGGCTTTATTTTTCTCCTTGGCATTTGTCATCACCTTGCATTCTGTAGTATTACCTTATTATCTTTCTTTCTTTTTGCTTTAAATTTTTTTGCTGTTGTTGTTGAGAATATCCCCAGCAAAGCATTCACCAATTCAGCCAAATGGTAAATTTAGTGATATTGATTACATTCTTCCAGTTGTACCACCATTCCCACCCTCCTTTTCTGAGTTGTTCCTTCCTTATTACCATAAACTCACTGTTCCCTAAGGCTCCTATCTAATCTTTCAAGCTCTTGTTGCCGGTTTGATTCCATATAGAGAACTCTAGAAAGAGCATGTTTGAGGCAGACCATTTTTTATTGTTAAGCTAAATTCTTGTTTGGTTTTAAGACTACAGAGAAATTTTTTTTTTTTTTATTTTTATTGTGATTTGGGTGAAAGTTTACAGAGTAAATTCATTTTCCATACAGCAGTTCACATACACTGTCTCATGACATTAACTGCAGTTTTCCACAATGCAACACTCTTCCCACTTCCTCCCCATAGTTACCTCTTCCCTGTGTCCTTCCTTCTCTTGCACTCCTGTCCCCAAAGCTGTCTCCCTGTGCATAAACAGCCCTTCTATTCTCCCATGATTGATCTCTCTAAGGAGTGTATCTGCCTGGTGTAAATGTTCAGCTCATATGCCTGTCTTTTGTTTGGCTGAAAGCCACAGGAGTGGGTTCCATTCCAGACCTGAAGGGCAGCTAGGGGCCATAGTCTCAGGGGTTCTATCAGGCTCTATCAGACCAGCAAACCTGGTCCTTTTTTTTTTTTTTGAGTTTTCTTCCACATTGTTCTCCCTTTCTATCCAGGATCTCCTACATAGATCCCCCTCCAAGTGGTTGACAGTGATAGCTAGGCACCATCTAGTTCTTTTGGTCTCATAGTCATATAGGCTGATTGCATGGTGTACCAGTCCCTTGGACTAACTGTTTCAAGACTTTAGGGAACGTTTTTGATTTAAGGTTTAAAGGTTATCTTAGGTCAGTAGTTTCAGGGGTTCATATACCCACCGTGGCTCCAGAAAGTCTAGAATCCATGAGAAGTTGAAACTGTGTTCTGCATTTTCCCCTTTTGATTAGGATTGTTTGCAGTCTTTGATCAGTATGTTCAGTAATGGTAGCTGGGTACCATCCAGTTCTTCTGGTCTCATGGCAAAGGTGGAAGTTTTTCATAAAAGTAATTAGC
The DNA here is from genome assembly GCF_000298275.1 of Orycteropus afer afer. Classification (NCBI taxonomy): domain Eukaryota; kingdom Metazoa; phylum Chordata; class Mammalia; order Tubulidentata; family Orycteropodidae; genus Orycteropus; species Orycteropus afer. The sequence continues at coordinate 6,042,124 of NW_006921643.1, read as the reverse complement.
TACACATTCCATACCCACCTCCTATTCCTGACTCTCTTGTTTCTTTTTTGTTCCAGGTGAATAGAGAGAAATTATTGTGCCTTTGATGGCCACTTGCAAGCTTTTTTTTT
>NW_006921643.1:6040364-6041914 GCF_000298275.1 Orycteropus afer afer | reverse complement strand
AAATTCACTTTCCATATAGCAGTTCACATATGCTTTGTCTCATGACATTGACCACAGTTTACCACAATGCAACAGCTCCCTTCCCACTTCCTCCCGATAATTACCTTTTCCATGCCATCCTGCCCCCTGAACTGTCTCCTGGTGCCTAAGCAGCCCTTCTTTCTCCCATGATTATTCTCTCCAAGGAGTTTATCTACCTCAGGTAAATGTTCAGCTCACATGCCTGTCTTTTGTTTGGCTGGAAGCCACAGGTGTGGGTTCAATTCCAGAACTGATAGGCAGCTGGGGCCATAGTCTCAGTGGTTCCACCAGGCTCTATCGGACCAGCAAACCTGGCCCCCCCCTTTTTTTGTTCCTCCAAATGATTTTGAGTTTTGTCCACATTGTTCTCCCTCTCTAGCCAGTATCTCCTACATAGATCCCCCTCCGAGTGGTTGACATTGGTTGCTGGGCACCATCTAGTTCTTCTGGTCTCATACTTGTATAGGCTGCAGATTGGATGGTGTACCAGTCGCTAGGACTGATTGTATCCATGAATTTTTGGTTTTCTTCATTCTCCCTTGCTCTGGACAAGGACAGACCTATCGTTGCATCTAGATGGCAGCTCATTTGCAAGCTTTTAATTCCAGCCACCATGCAATGAACTAGGAGAGAGAACAGAAGCACTAAACACATTATTAGGCCAATTAACTTGTATGTTCCATGAAACCATGACTCTAAACCTCCAAAGTAAGGAACCCAGATCCTATGAGGTGTTTGGTTGACACAAACAGCCTCAGCTGTTACTCTTTTTTTTTTTTTTTTCAAATTGGTCCAAATCAACTACCGTTTTCAGGAATCTGGGCTGGGCTCAGGTGTGTTGGTTCTGCTGATTTCAGCTTCACTGATGGTGCTACTCTTTTTTTAATCATTGTTGTAAATATATCTATTGTTTTGGTTCTCTGGTGCTGCTATAACAGACTTCCCACAAATGGATGGCTTCAACAAACAGGGATCTGTTTTCTTACAGTTTGTTGTTGTTGTTGTGTTTGCTATCAAGTTGGATCTGACTCATAGCAATCCCTCCTTGGGTTCCAGAGGCAGTTATCACTACGGAAGTAGATTGCCCAACTTTCCTTCCAAGGAGTGGCTGGTGGGTTTGAACTGCCAGCCTTCTGGGTAGCAGTCAAATGCCTTAGGAACTACGCCGGAAGTACGAGTTCAAAGTGCTGGCACTATGATCTGAGTGAAAGCCCCTCAACCTTGGGCTTAAACTCTGCCTCCTGTTCCAGGCCTACTGGAGCTGGAGGCTTTTTCTGATTCATGCAGTTGCTGGCTGCTGAGGCTGATGGACTCAAGATTGACAGGTAAAATGGCACAGTCCTAAGATTATCAGACAACATGGTCGGCCACTAGTTCTGACAACATGACCAAAGTAGGTGAGACACAGTCTGGCCATTCTTGCTTCTTTTTTTTTTTTTTTCAGTTTTTTTTTTTTTATTAGGATTTGGGTGAAGATTTACAGAGTAAATTCACTTTTCATACAGCAGTTCACATATACTTTGTCTCAT
>NW_006921643.1:6024855-6026338 GCF_000298275.1 Orycteropus afer afer | reverse complement strand
TCCTTGAGAAACTGTATAGTTCTAGGTTTCACATTTAAGTCTTTGATCCATCTGGAGTTCGTTTTTGTGTGTGGTGTGAGGTCCTTGTGCTGATTTTACTAAGAGAAATTATTCGAGTATTTTGTTTTCAGCCAAGAGCCATCTGACATCAGCAATGATATCCCTTGTTCCATGCCTTCTTCTGAATCTGGCTTGAATTCCTGGCAGTTCCCTGTTGATGTAATGCTTCAACTGTTTTTGAATTATCTTGCACAGAAGTTTGCTTGTATGTGATATTAATAATATGGTTTGATAATTACCACATTCTGTTGGATCACCTTTTTGGAATGGGAAAAGTATGGGTCTCTTGTAGCTGGTTGGCCAGGTAGCTGTGTTCCAAATTTCTTGGCATAAATGAGTAAACGGACACCTACAGTGCTGCATCTGTTTGTTGAAACATATCAATGGGTAATCCACCGTTCTTGGAGCCTTGTTTTTTGCCAATTCCTTCAGTTCAGCTTGGACTACTTTTTTCAATACCATTGGTTCTTGAAATGGTACAACCTCCTGAAGTGGTTGATTGTCAACCATTTCTTATTGGCACAGTGACTCTGTGTATTCCTTCCAGATTTACAGCCTTGGAAACCCTAGGGTGCAGTTGTACTCTGTCCTGTATGGCATCTTTATGAGTTGAAATCAACGTGATTGCTGTGGGTCTTAATTTCTACCTAAAAGCCTGCTGGGATTTTGACTGGAATTTAATTGAATATATAAATCAATTTGGGAAGAATCAAGTTTTTAAGCATATAAATGTTATATTTTATTATATATATCCCTAGGTAATTTATTGTTTTTTTGATGCTTTTGTGAATGGTACTTGAAAATGTTTTTTTTACTTGCCAATTGTTCATTGTTAGGATATAGAAATTGATGTTTAATTGAAATTTTTGTTGAGCTAATTATAAATTCTTTGAACTTTTAAGGAATAATATCGAGAGATTCCCTTGTACATTGTGCCCAGTTTCCCTCAACAATAGCATTTTGGAAAATTATAAGATGATGTAATAACCAGGATATTGACTTTGATATAATCCACTGGTCTTACTCAAATTTCGCCAGTTTTACTTACATTAATTTGTGTGTATGTGGGTGTTATAAGTTCTATACAATTTTAAGTCCTGTGTAGGTCCCTGTATCTACTACCACAGTCAAGATACTGAACAAAGAGATTGAATTTCACTTTATACTATTTTGTAAACTCATACTATTTTTTTGTGAATTCTTTGGGGCTTTTCAATATAGATTATCATATTAATTACAAATAAACCTTTTTTTATTTCCTCCTTTTTAATCTCTTTACCTGTTATTTTTCTGCTCGCCTTATTACACTGGATAGGATTTTTGGTATAATGTTGAATTGTGAGAGCAGGCCTTTTTATTTTTTTATATTTTTTTTATTGTGATTTGGGTGAAGATTTACAGAGCAAATTCACTTTCCATACAG
>NW_006921643.1:6018611-6024755 GCF_000298275.1 Orycteropus afer afer | reverse complement strand
ATTGGTTTCCCTTTTCTTTGTTGAAGAGGGTCTGTGCAATCCTTCTGCCTAGTCCGCCATCTTGCCCCGCCTCCATTCTTGCTTCTAAGGAGCATTTTGGCTGTGCTTCTTCCAAGTCAGATTTGTTCATTCTTTTGAAAGTCCATGGTATTTTCAGTGTTCATCACCACCACAGTTCGAAGGCATTAGTTCTTCTTCGGTCTTTCTTGTTCATTGCCCAGTTTTCACATGCATATGAAGTGATTGAAAATACATGGCTTGGGTTAGATGTACCTTAGCCTTCAGAGTGACATCTTTGCTCTTCAAAACTTTAAAGAGGTCTTTTGCAGCATATTTGCCCAGTGCAATACGTTCTTTGATTTCTTGACTACTGCTTTCATGGACGTTGATTGTGGATCCAAGTGAAATGAAATCCCTGACGACTTCTGTCTTTTCTCCATTTATCGTGATATTGCTTGTTGGTCCAGTTGTGAGGATTTTTGTTTTCTTTATGTTGAGGTGTAATCCATACTGAAGACTGCAGTATCTGATCTTCATCAGTAAGTGCTTTAAGTCATCTTCACTTTCAGAAAGCAAGGTTGTGTAATGTATATATTCCAGATTGTTAACGAGTCTCTACAATCGTGATGCCTTGTTCTTTTTCATATAGTCCAACTTCTCAGATTATTTGCTCAGCATGCAGATTGAATAAGTATGGGCAAAGAATGCAGCCTTGATGTGCACCATTAACTTGGCTTAAACCATGCGGTATCCTTTTGTTCTGTTCAAATGACAGCTTCTTGCTGTATGTACAGTTTCCTCATGAGCACAATTAAGTATTCTGGAATTCCCATTCTTCCCAGTGTTATCCATAATTTGTTATGATCCACTTTGTTGAATTCCTTTGTATAGTCAGTAAAACACAGGCATACATTTTTCTGGTAGCACCTAATAAGATTGGGTCTCTATACACTTGCCTTTTCTTCTTATGTAAATGAGGTCATTGAGTATCTGTCCTTTTGTGATTGACCAACTTTACTAAGTATAACATCTTCAAGCTCCATCCAAACTGTAACATGTATCAAGACTTCATTTCTCCTCCTGGCTGAATAGTATTCCATTGTATGTACAGACCACATTTTTGGTTATCTGTTCATCTGTTGATGGACATTTAGGTTGTTGCAGTGTGGTAAATTACATAGTATGGCTTTTCTAGCCATAATCTTTGTAACTCCCACTGCATTACTGCGTGGGACCATACAGTTTGAACTCCTGATTATATTAAAGTCATCTACCTGGGTATTTCTGTTGGAGCAGCAAAGTAGTCTTCTCAGAAAGTTCACTCTCTCTCAGGTGTATAGAGCTCTGATGTTGGATTGGGTGGTTTTGCCACTCTGCCAGGCTCAAAATGAGGCCTCCTAGTGGCAGAAGGAATCTGAGTGCTGGGAGAGAGACACACTGCTGGGAGAGAGACACACTGCTGAGAGAGACACACACTGCCAAGAGAGATGCCTGGCTGAGAGAGAGAGATGCCCTGCTGAGAGACGGCAGCAGTAGAACCAAGAGGCAGGGGACAGAGCAGCAGGCTTACCTGGTACACAGAGACAGAGGCCAGGCCGAGAGGCCAAGGGCCAGAGAGGTGTGTCTAAGGGCACAACAGAGGGGAGACTGTCCTGATAGAAGAACTGTATCCTGAGCATGTTCCTGAACTTGTATTGTAGCCTGTTGCTTCCCTAATAAACCCCATAATCTGTGAGTTCTGTGTAGCCACTGTAGTGAATTATTGAACCCAGCAAAGAGGTGGTGGGTACTGTGGGAGGGACAGTTGGTGTCAAGGTTGGTAAGAAGGCTGGATGTGGTGGCATGTTTGGCCTCATAAGAACAGGCCTTGGATTGTTGATGGTAATTCTGTCTTCCTCTTGTGTAGTTAGAGAAAGTCAAAAGATGCCACCTCCCTACCCCTTTAGCAGTTTTTCTATAAGATTACAACTGGTTTTTCCTAGTAATCAAATTTTTATCTCTAAAGTTATAATTAGGAGCTCTGGTAGCATAGTGGCTAAGACACTTGACTGTTAACCAGAAGGCTGGCAGTTCAAACCCACCAGCCACTCCTCGGAAGAAAGATGAGGCAGTCTACTTCCGTAGTGATACTGCCTCGGAAACCCAAGGAGAGGTCGGACGGCACATAACAACAACAACAACAACAACAGCAAAGTTATAATTAATTATACCAAGTTATTTTCCTTTAACATGTCATTCTCTACATACCTGTTGCAGACTGGGGATTGACATTGGCATCATGCAGAAGAATAATTTCACAGTATCAAAATAACTCCCACTGGTAATCAACTCCTTGATAGAATCTACTATGAGCAGCTGTGTAGCTGCCTTAGGGATGTGGTCTGCTTCCAGTGTATAAGAAGCTTTGAGGAAGGTCTCTGAGCATTTTGGCACAATTGGATCCTGCATGTAGCCATGTCTTCATTCAACAGCCGTGTTGCCTGCCAATCTTGGGCCTGTGCATCTTGGGACTGTTTCTGGACTAGAACTAGTGGCCTGCCATGTTGCTTGATAATCTTGGGACTGTGCCATTTTACTTGTTGACCCTAGGTTTGTCAGCCTCAGCAGCCAGCAGCTTCCTGAGGTAAGAGAAGCCTCCAACTTCAGTGGGCTGAGAGCAAGAGTCAGAACTGAAGCCCAAGGTTGGGAGACCTTCACCCAGCCCCTAGAGCTGGCACTTTGAACTCAGACTTCTAGCCTCTTAAACTGTAAGAGAATAAATCCCTGTTTGTCAAAGCCATCCATCTGTGGTATTTCTGTTAGAGTGGCACTAGAGGAGCTCTGGTAGCATAGTGCCTAACGCACTTGACTGCTAACCAAAAGGCTGGTGGTTCAAACCCACCGGCCACTTCTTGGGAGTAAGATGGGGCAATTACTTCCATAGTGATACTGCCTCGGAAACCCAAAGAGGGGTTGCTATGAGTTGGGTCCGACTTGACGGCACATAACAACAACAACAACAACAACAGAGAACCAAAACACCATTAAAATATATTAAGAACATTTCTGAATGGTTCTGTTCTGTTCTGTTCCACTGATCTGTGTCTTCATTTTGGCAGTAGCACATGGTCTTGATTATGATAGCTTTATGGTAAGTCATGATTCTGGTACTGTGAGTCCTCTGACTTTGTTCTTTTTTTTTTTTCTTTTTAATTGTGATTTGGGTGAAGATTTACAGAGCAAATTCACTTTCCATACAGCAGTTTACATATACTTTGTCTCATGACATGGCGCTGTCCTCCAGACCGGCAAAAGTCCACAGCTCAGCCTGCCTTTCTCTTCACCTTCTCCGTTTATTCCCCAGCCACCGGAGCTGTCCTCCATGCAGTCCCTGGGTAGCAGGGCTGATTTTTAGGTTAATTCTTAGGTCCTACCAGCACTCGGGAATCTCCAAGCTGTCTGTGCCGTCAGGATCACTCAGGATCGCTGCCAAACCGCAGCTCTGTATGTCTCCTTTTTTGGTATTTTCACGCAAATTCTTCTGCTAGTTGGAGTTTAGTCCACTTCTATATCCTTCCCTTCAAGGCTCAGGGGTCCAGGATTATCTTCTGTGTCTGTGTTAACTGGTTTACCTTTTCTTTGTTGAAGAGGGTCTGTGCAGTCTTTCTGCCTAGTCTGCCATCTTGCCGGAACTTCCTGACTTTGTTCTTTTTCATAATTTTTCATAATTGTTTTAGCTATTCCAGATTCTTTTGCTTTTCCATATAAATTTAAGAATCAACTTGTTAATTTCTAAGGCTCTTTGATGGTGCAGTGGTTAAGGAATTTAGCTACCAACTTAAAGGTCAGCAGTTCAAACCTACAAGCTACTCCACGAGAAATGAGGCCGTCTGCTTCCATAAAGATTTGTTGTCGATAGGTGCCATTAAATCATCTCTGATTATGTACAACAGAGCAAAACACTGCCTGGTCCTACACCATCCTGGTGATGCTTGCTATGCTTATGCCCATAATCACAGCTCCTGTGTTAATCTGTCTCATTGAGGTTCTTCTCCTTTTTCACTGATCCTCCCCTTTCCCAAGCACAATATCCTTCTCCATAGACTGGTGTCTTCTGACAGTATGACAGAAGTATGTGAGATGAAGTCTGACCATTCTTGCTTTTAAGCTGAGAAAAAGGGGAAGACCTTCAATGAGATGGATTGACACAGTGGCTGCAATGATGGCTCAAGCACAGCAAGGATTTTAAGGATGGCACAGGACCAGGCAGTATTCCAGCAATACTTCTTCCAGGACAGATTTGTTTGTTCTTCTGGCAGTCCGTGGTATTTTCAGTATTCTTTGCCAACACCATAATTCAAATGCATCAGTTCTTCTGCAGTCTTCCTTATTCATTGCCCAGCTTTCACATGCATATGAGGCTATTGAAAATACCATGGCTTGGGTCAGACACACCTTAGCCTTAAAAGTGACAAATGTGTTCTTCAAAACTTTAGAGATCTTTTGCAGCAGATTTGCCCACTGCAATACATACTCTGATTTCTTGACTTCTGCTTCCGTGGACAATAATTGTAGATCCAAGTAAAATAAAATCCCTGACGACTTCAGTCTATTCTCCATTTATTGTGATATTGCTTCTTGGTCCAGTTGTAAGGATTTTTGTTTCTTTTATGTTGAAGTAAGGAGCTCTGATAGCACAGTGCCCAAGGTACTGCTAACCAGAAAATTGGCAGTTCAAACTCAAACTCACCAGTCACTCCATAGAAGCAAGACTGGGCAGTTTACTTCCATAAAGATTCATTGCCTTGTAAACCCAGTGGGGGTCGCTGTGAGTCTAAAGCAACTTCACAGTGGGGGCTTTGGTTTGTGTTGAAGTGTAATATATACTGAGACTGTAGTCTTTGATCTTCATCATTCATCAGTAAGTGCTTTAAGTTATCTTTACTTTCAGCAGGCAAGGCTGTGTCATCTGCATATCTCAGGTTGTTAATGAGTCTTCCTCTAATCTTAATCCCACATTTTTGTTCATGTAGTCCAGCTTCTTGGATTATTTGCTGAGCATACAGATTGAATGTAAGTATAGTAGAAGTATACAACCCTGATACACACCTTTCATGATTTTAAACCATGCATTATCCTCTTGTTCTGTTCAAACAACAACTGCTTCTTGGTCTACTTAGTTTCCTCATGAGCACAATTAAGTGATTCTGGATTACCCATTCTTTGCAATGTTATCCATAATTTGTTAGGATCCACATAGCTGAATGCCTTTCCATAGTCACTAAAACACAGGTAAGCATCTTTCTGGTATTCTTTGTGCAGTGCAATGAATTGCTTAATATGGCCCTTCTTGCCATAGTCTTCCATTTTGTGATGTATTATAAGTCCTGTTATTAGGTGCTGTTGAGTTGGCTCCGACTCATAGTGACCCTATGTACAACAGAATGAAACACTGCCTGGTCCTGTGCTAGCCTTACAATCCTTGTTATACCTGAGCCCATCGTTGCAGCCACTGTGTCAGTCCATCTTGTTGAGGGTCTTCCCCTTTTTCACTGACCCTCCACTTTACCAAGCATGATAACCCTCTCCAGGGAGTGGACCCTTCTGACAGCATAACCAAAGTAGGTGAGATGAAGTCTGGCCATTCTCACTTCCAAGAAGCATTCTGCCTGTTTAGGGTGGGATGTATCTTGAGTCCCACCTTGCTGGAGGGTGTGACTCAAGTTACCACCCTTAGTTTCTTTGAGGGTATACATGTGACTGTTCTAGAAAAATTTGCTCTCTTGCTTTGGCCCTGCATTGGATTCGTAATCATCTCACTCCTGCACTTGAGACAGCAGCCAGTCATCTGACCTGCTGATTTGGGTCCACCAGCCCCTGCAACCACACAAGTATGGAGACTCCTTCACACCTACCCACAGACTTGGGGCTTGCCAGCATCCCAGCCTCCACCACCATGTGAGCCATTTCCTTGACAGCTTGTGAGTTCCATGAGATGTTGTAGCAAAATATGGAACCCTAAGACGGGGGAGAATGCTGAGGAGAGGAGAAGGAAGAGTTGATGTTTGGCATGATAGAGTGGCACAGCAGTATGAAAAAGGTGGACATTTGGGACATCTTTAACCTCTGCCTCATAGGGACCAGCCTTGTGCTGATTTTTTTTTT
>NW_006921643.1:5991385-6013861 GCF_000298275.1 Orycteropus afer afer | reverse complement strand
GCATCTAGATGGCAGCTTGCTAGCTTTTAAGATCCCAGTCGCTACTCGCCAAAGTAGGAGGTGGAACAATGTTTTGTATAGTATGTTATGGAGAGCAGGCCTTTTTGCCTTGTTCCTGATGATGTTAGTAGGAAAGCATGTGGTCTTTCACCTTTTGGAGGTATTTTGTAGATATCCTTTATCAGGATGAAGACGTTCCCTTCTATTAGTTTGCTGAGATTTTTTAAAGTTGGATTTTTGTTTCAATGCTTGTTTAGCATCTATTGGAATATTCCTTTGGTTTTCTTTTTGGCCTGCTGATACGGTGAATTACATTGATTGATTTTCTGTTGAACTGACCTTATATTTTTGGTAAATTCTACTCAGTCATAATGTATTATCCTTTTTATATAGGCTAGATTTAGTTTGCTAATGCATTATATCTTGTATGTATGTTCATGAAGTGTGTTGGTCTGTAGTCCTGACCCTCCCACCACCACACACACAAATGCCTTTGTCTGGTTTTGGTATCAGTGTAATACTGGCTTCATAAAGTATTTGGGAAGTGTTCTATTTTCTGAAAAGAGTTTATGTAGAATTATTTTTATTATTGTATTATTTCATTTTTAAATGTTTGAAAATACTAATAGTGAAGCCATTTGGACCTGGAATTTTATTTGTGGAAAGATTTTTAACTATGAATTCATTCTCTCTTTTAATTGTTACTAAAAAAAAAATCCCACAACATTTGCCAATTCAACATTTTACAAGTATACAGTTGAATTCAGTCTCCTTAATACCTATTCTGATTACCTCTTCTTGAGGGCCCTTTGATAATTTCTGTCTTTTAAAGAATATGTCTACTTAAATTTAACAAATTTATCGACATAAAATTATTCTGAATATTTTCTTTTTGTCCTTTTACGATCTGTAAGATCTGTTATGACACCTATCATTCCTGGCACTGATCAGAGAAGATAATTTGTGTGATTTTATTTGTTTTATATTTGTTGAAGTTTATCTGTGGCCCAGAACATGGCCTGTCTTGGTGATTGTTCCCTTTCCTTTGAAAAGAATGTAAATTCTTCCGTTGCTGGGTGGAGTGTTCTATAGATGTCAGTAGGTCAAGTTAGTTGATAGTGTTGTTCAGGTCTTCTGTTTCCTTATTGATTTTCTGTGTGCTTGCTTGGATTACTTAGAGAGATGTGTTGAACTCTCCAACTGTAATTGTGGATTTGTCTTTTCTTTCATTTCTGCCAGTTTTTGCTTCATGCACTTGGAATTTCTGTTAAGTACCTTCACATTTTGGATTGTTGTTCATTTTTTTCAGTTGACTTTTTAATCATTACATAATGTCTCTTTTTATCTCTGATAATATCCATTGTTCTGGAGTCCATTTTGATATAAATACATCCACTTCAGCTGTCTTGATTGGTATTTACATTGCATGTTTTTCCGTCCTTTTACTTTCTTAAGGTGCAATTCATGTGCTATGCATCTATTTGAAATATACAGTTCAGTGGTCTTAGTATATTCAGAGTTGTACAGTCATCATCACAATCACTTTTAGAACATTTTAATCACCTCTGACAAGAAATCCTGTATCAATTAGCAGTCACTCTTCATTTCTCTCCAGCTCCCCTCCTCTTATCCCTAATCCCTGGCCCTACTAAAAAGCAACCAAACCCACCACTGTGTAGTCTGTCCCTACTCATAGTGACCCTATAGGACAGAGTAGAACTGCCCCCATAAGGTTTCCAAGACTGTAAATCTTTACGGAAGCAGACTACGTCATCTTTGTCCTGTGGAGACTGGTGGGTTTGAACCACTGACCTCTTGGTTAGCAGCTGAATGCCTTAACCCTTAACCATTGTGCCACCAGAGCTCCTTCAGCCACTAATCTTTCTGTCTCTATAGATTTGCCTATTCTTGAGAGTTCATATAAATGGAATCATACAATATTTGGTCTTTTGTGACTTGTTTTTTTCACTTAACATACTGTATTAAAGGTTTATCTGTGTTGTAGGATATATTAGTACTTCATTCTTTTTTACGACTGAATAATATTCCATCGCATGGCTGTGACACCTTTTTTATACATTCCTCTATTGATGCACATTTGGGTGGTTTCTGCTTTTTAGTTGTTATGAATAATGTAGCTATGAACATTGGTGTATAAATTTTTGTACGGACATGTTTTTATTCCTCTTGAGTATATGCCTGGAATAGCATTGCTAGACAACATGGTAACTCTATGTTTAACATTTTGAGTAACTGCCAGGCTAGTTTTCAAAGTAACTGTACCATTTTACATTCCCACCAGCGATATAAGAGATTTCCAATTTTCCCACATTCTTGCCAGCAGTTGTTAGTGTCTGTCTCTTTTTTAATTCATTATAGCTGTCCTAGTAGGTGCTATCATCCTTTTACTTTTAAAATCTTTCTATGTCTTCATATTTCACATAAATTTCTTATAAACTGCATATAGTTGAGTCTTGTTTTGAATTTAATCTGACACTCTTGGCCTCTTAATTGAGGTATTTAGTTACTTACTTCTCAAGTTATTTGTGTTATGGTTGGGTTTCTGTTACATCATTTGTTCTTTATTCCTTTTTTTTTTTTTTTGCCTCCTTTTGGATTGAGTATTATCAATTTTTTTTTTTTTTTAAATCTTCACTTTTGCTTATTAGTTTTTCCTCTATTAAAACAATTATTGTAGTGGTTGCTTTGTGTTTTACAATATACCTTGTGGTAGTTATGTTTGTATGTCAACTTGGCTGGGCCTGGTTGAGTGGGTGGGCAGCTGGTGGTAGTTATTCCCCATGATGATACTGGCAGTCAGCACTACGGTGGGATCTATCACAAGCAGCTGAGTATCTGCCTTTGGTATGTGGTCTGCTTCCTGTATATAAGGAGAAGCCTTGGGAATGGTCTCTAGCCTATGGTACGCTTGGACCCTGGATGTAGCTGTGTCGTTGCTCAGCAGCCTGCTATGTTCTGCCGACCTTGGGACTTACAATGGCCTGCCATGTGGTTTGGTAACATCGGGACTGATGGCACTTGTCAACCTTGGGGCTTCTCAGCCTCAGCAGCCAGTAGCTGTCTGAGTGAAGAAATGCCTCTAGCTCCAGTGGGCTGGGAGCAGGAGGCGGAGCTGGACCCCAAAGTTGAGGGGCTTTCACCCAGCCCCTAGAGCCTGGCATTTTGAACTTGGACTTAAAGCCTCCAAATTGTAAGAATAAACTCCTGTTTGTTAAGGCCATCCCATTTGTGGTGTATTCCTGTCAGAGCGTCACTAGGTAACTAGAACATACCTCTTTAATTTATCACTGTCCATCTTCAAATAATATCATACCACTTTGACTTATGATGTCACATTCCTTCTTCACATCCTTTGTTTTATTATTACATATTCTATGTATATTATAGACCCCACAGTACATTGTTGTTTTCGTTTAGATGAGGGGTTGGCAAGCTTTTTCCATAAAGATCCAGATAGTAAAATTATCAGCTTTGCTGGTCATGTGGTCTGTGTCATAACTTTCTTAATTCTGCCATTATAGGGTGAAAGCAGCCATAGAGAGTATGGTAAACAAATGAATGTAGCTAAATTAGCTCATAGTCCATAGTTTGCCAACCCCTGCTTTAGACAGTTAACTTATCTTTTTGACAGTTAACTATTTTTTTTAATGATTAATAATAATAATAAAAAAATGTATTATATTCCTAATTTTATATTATTGCCACTGCTTTTCATTTCTTTCTAAGTTGACATCTGGTATGATAGTCCTTCTGGAGTCTTCTATCTTATGGTGTATGTCTGCCAGAATAAATTCTCTCAGCTTTTGTTTCTTTGAAATTCCCCTTGAGGTTTTTTTTTTTTTTTTTTTCCCTTTTTTAAAATTTTTATTGTGATTTGGATGAAAGTTTACGAGCAAATTCACTTTCCATACAGCAGCTCACATGCACTTTGTCTCATGACATTGAGTGCAATTCCCCACAATGCAACAGCTCCCCTCCCACTTCCTCCCCATAGTTACCTTTTCCCTGTGTCTTTCCCTCCATGCGCTCCTGCCGCCTGAGCTGTTTCCCTGTGCATACACAGTCCTTCTATTCTCCCATGATTGTTTTCTCCAAGGAGTGTATCTGTCTAATGTAAATGTTCAGCTCATATGCCTGTCTTTTGTTTGGCTGAAAGCCATAGGAGTGTGAAGTTCCCCTTGAGTTTTGAAAGATATTTTCACTATATATTAAATGTTTTTTTCCTTTCAATACTTTGAAAATGTCACTCTCTTGTCTTCTGGCTTGCATATTTGGCGACAAGTTTTAGTTCTTATTATTTCGTAATGTGTCCTTCCTTCTGTGGCCACCTTCAAGATTTTCTCTATCTTTGTTTTTCAGTAGTTTGATGATAATATATCTAGGTGTTTTTTGGTATCAATTTTGCTTGTGTTTCTTTTTTGAGTTTTTGATGTTTTTCACATGTTTTAGAAAATTCTTGTCCATTCCTTCTGCAAATTTTTCTCCTGCCCCATTCTCTCTCTTCTGAGTTTCTAATTACACAATTGTTCTACTGATACTGTTTCTTAGGTCTTGGATGCTATATCCTAGTTTTTTAAAAAATTTATTACTGTTATTTCTCTCTATAGGTGTTTGGTTTGGATTATTTTTATTGACCTGTCTTCAGGCTTACTTGAACTTTGCCACCCACCTAATTAACAACACTGTAAATTAAATTCTGTACTTGTATACTTAAGGTTTTCTAGGCCATTTATCCATTACCATTGAGTCGATTTTGACTCATAGCTACCCCCATGTGGTTTCCAAGCCTGTAAATCTTTATGGGAGTAGATTGCCTCATCTTCTTTCTGCTGGTGGGTTTGAACCACTGACCTTCTAGTTAGCAGCCAAATGTCTTACCCACTACACCACCAGAGCTCCTTTTGTAGGTCATAGGGGTAAGTTGAATTCAGACCACAACCCATATAGAAGGCCAGCTTGTGGTTATACATTCTTAGGGGAAATTTTTGTTTTTTCAGTATACTCATTACAAAGGTAGAGATAGACAAGTTTTCTTTTATTGCCCCCTGGTGACACAAACAATTAAATGCCCAGCTGGTCACCAGAGGGTTAGTGGTACAAACCCATCCAGAGACACTGCTTTTGTGAAGATTACAGCCACAAAAACCCAAGGGGGCAGTTTTGCTTTGTTACAGAGGCAACACTTAACAATGGAGTAGCAAGTTTATTTCTTCTTTGTTCATAGATTATTAAAGGTGGAACCCTTTGGGAATGTAGTTTTACTTGAGGGTTCTTCTAATAGAGTCCTCACAGTGGATGACCCGTAGGTTTTGTTTCCTGTTTTTCTTCTGTTTTTATATCAGTGTGGATGCTCAAGGTCTCCAGGATTCTGCAGAAATAAATGTAAGGGTAAAAGCCAATTTATCTTACCTTCCAGAGTTTCTGATTTTATTTCATTTTGGGTCTCTGTGGACTCCTCCTTTCTCTAAACTCAGCAACTTGTTAAACTTTTTTTTCTTTTTTTTTTTTTTGCTTAATTTAAAATTTTTTAGTTGTTTTTTGATCAGGAAGACAGTTCTCTGCTTTATGCCATAACAATTTTCCAACTCAGCATTCCACAGTATGGATATGGCATTATTTTAAAATCACTTCTGTACTGAGAGATTTAGGTTATTTATACTTTTTATTTTTGCTAAAATATTATGAAGCAAAAAACTCTGCCCATATTGATGTACATGGACAAATAGCTTTCATCACCAGTGCAGTGAAGCAAAAAAGCAAGATGGATTCATTCTTGTTCAGCCTTTTCTGTGCCACTTTATTTGTGCATGACCTGAAACTTAAATGCCACTAGGATATGCTTTCAGACATCTTGTAAATTTTTCCCTCTCAAACAAAGTGTCAAGCATTTTGTTATCTTTTCATAGTGTAGGTCCCCAGTGACCTTATTTTGTCCCAAAAGACAACATTGCCACTGATCCTGGATTGTGTTTCAGGGGTGTGAGCACTTTTGATTCATGCATAGTTATAAATGGAAGTCAGGTAGGAAAATATAGAGCACAGCCTCTGATGTTCCCCAGATAATCAAAACCAAAAGCCATCAGAGAATTATGTTTTCCAGATGGCGTAATTACTAATCAATGAAGAAGTGAAACATTAACCCAGCAAGTACTTGAGAGTTGACATTGTAGGGCCAATATGGCATTGAGTTCCAGGCCAAAATAGAAGCCTTTTACAAAAGCAGCAACTCTAGAGTAAATGACCCTGAATATTGTAGTAAGGAGCTCTGGTGGCATAGTGGATAAGGCAGTGGATAAGGAGTAGGTCAGCGGTTCAAACCCACCAGCTGCTCCACAGAAGGAAGACGGGGGTGATCTACTCCTGTAAAGATTTATAGCCTTGGAAACCCAGTGTGGGTTGCTAAGAGTCAGAAATGACTCGATGGCAGTGAGTTTGGTGTTTTGGTTTGTAGTATTGTAGTATCTTATCTCCATATCATTTGCCATAGGTGAATAATTTCTCTCTTCATGGTTTATTTTTCCTCAGTGGCACATTCTGAATTCTGGAATTCTTTCCTACCATTTGATTTTCCATAAACAGGCAGGATCTGAGTAAGACTGTCTGCTTTGAGAAACTGCATACATATTTGTTTATGAGACTCATAATTACATTATCATGCTATATCTTTTATCTTCAAAATGTTTTTGTTGGCTGCTGTCAACTCATGATGACCCTGTGTATAATGGGATTGGACTGTTGTGATCCATACAGTTATCATTGGGTGATTTTTTTGGGAGTAGATCATCAGGTATTTCTTCTGAGTCTGTCTTAGTCTGGAAGCTCTGCTGAAGCCTGTCCAGCATCATAGCAGTTTTCAGGCCTCCACTGACAGGTGGATGGTGGCTGTGCTTGAGGTACATTGTCCAGAAATTAAACCTGGGTCTCTTGTGTGGAGGGTAAGAATTCTACTACTGAGGTGTTCATCTTCAAAATGGTATCTGATAGATAGGGCTGTATAGAAAGAGTCTGTGACCACCATGATAATGTTAGGAAATAGGAGGACACCAAATTGTGCACATAAGAGATAGATGACAGATGCCAATACCAACCAGTATATCCACAATAATACATTACCATTAATACCAAACACCAGGCTACAGATAAACACATAAACATCTGAGAAGATCAGATGGGGGTCAGTGAACAGGAGTATGCTCTAGACCAAGGATAGATTCAGAGGAGGCTAATCTTGTACAGATACCAGTGATACAAAATACCTGCAATCCTTACAGAAACAACAGAAGACAGACATAGAGCAATCCCTCACAGACAGCCAGGCTCTGTGGGAGAGAGATCCAATGGATCTACTGACTCAGGACCATAGTACTTGGGGACACCAGACTCAGCACAGCAAAATACATAAAAGTCTTGTCCCTCATCCTACATTGGTGAGTAGCGACTAGGGTCTTAAAAGCTCTCAAATGGCCATCTAAGATGCAGCTAATGGTGTCCTATTGTCTGAAGCAAAGAAGAGGGCAAACAAAACAAAACAAAACAAGGGCATTTGGAAGCAATCAGCCCTAGGACACGATGGCCCTCGAGACCAGAAGAACTAGGTGGTGCCTGGCTACCAATGCCAACCACTCAGGAAAGGATCAGATCTGGAGATCCTGGATAGAGTGGGAGGGAAAAGAAAACATGGAACAAAATCCAAAAACTCAATAATGAACAGAATTACTGGTCGGATGGAGTCTGATGAGTCCCCCAATATTATGGCCCTGGGATACATTCTGAGCCTGAAATAAAACTCACTCTTAGGGGCTGGCTTTCAGCCCAATAGTAAACAAGATGTACATGCAGACCACTCAACCCAGGGTGATGCCCCCACATTAAAAAAAAAAAAAGAAAAAAGATATCTGATAAATCAGTATCTTTTTCAGTTTTAGACAGTAGCCAAATGTTTCTTGGGGGCCTTTCTAATCTCCCTACAAAGTATCTTTGGCATTTTTTGATTTGAGGATGAAATAAAATTTACCATAAATTTTGTATTTGAATTTTGACTATGGAACCACTCTTTGAGGTCGGCATGCAAGTTTACCAAATACTCATCCTTATTTAAAACTTCCATGACTTATCACCCAAATCACATTAACAAAAAGAAAACATTTCCATGTCTTTTAATAATGCTTCATAGTGGGAAGACCAGCTTTGGTGGAATCTCTCTGGCCTTTGAAATTGGCATAGTCCAACATAGCTACCTCAGGGCTGTGTGGGTGCAGAAAAACCTGTTTTCGTTGTTGAGTGTTCTTGCTTTCTAGTAATTTTATTTTCTGCTCAAGGGATTTAGTATCTGTTCAGATAATTTATTTTTAAAGGCCACATAAGTAATGTGACTTGACCTCTAATCTTAGCTTTGACATTTTCCCAGACACTAGTAAAGATGATATCTGATGACCTATTATTTGAAAATACTATTTATTGGCCAGCAATCAGTGCCATTTAAAAAGGTATATTTTACTCTGAAAATTATTTCCTTGGCCAAAAGCCTTTCTTAGTAAAATCCTGCATGCAATGACATAATTTGCTGACTCTTGAACCTTGTTTTATTATAATTTTTATGTGGTGTGACTGAGACTTGATATAGTTCATATTAGATCTTCTCAAATACTGGCATGAGTTAGTTCTGAGAAAAACATTCTATAAACCATAGTCTTATCAGAAATAGTACCTGTCACTTGGACCAAGTTAAAAACATTTTAGATATGAAGGGTTTTCAGAGAAAAGACCTAGAATTAAGCCTTGTTTTGTATGAATGCAGGCATTTTTGCAGCAAATGTATAGGTAAGATTTTAAGAAGGATCCAGTTACTATTGAAGACGAGATCAGCAGTTAAATTATCTGGGCTGTTTACATCAGATCACAAGCTAAGTAATTGGTGGAGTGAAAGAAGTGTTTATCCGCTATTTTTAATATGTGTGGGAAGGTGTGTTCATGAAGAAGAGGGGGAAGAAATCTGTTTTCTCCCATATGTCTGGGAAATAGCAGGTTGCCCTATTAGGTCTGTTTTACATTTCTTTTCTCAATACCAGCAGACCTTCTCAGTAAGAATCCACCTAGGCACAGTGTTGTTGTGGGATCACAGAGGAAACACATATTGCTACCGCAATATGTTGTTTTGCTTGGCTTTTTGTTAAGAGATGATATTTAGTTCTTTGTTGCTGAACTCCATGTGCAAAGAGAAGAAAGTCTGTGTAATTAATTGTAATATTAAATTGAAATCCATTATAGCTGTTCTGAAAGAGATCAGCATAATTGGTGTTTTTTCCCTTGATTCTAGTGGAAGGGAGCTATTTCAGTTCGCTTACTTGAGGCTATAAAATTGTTCTTCCTTCTCCCACAACAAGAATAATGAACATAAAGTCACAAAACACGTTCAGTGTTAATTTTTAAAATTTCCCATATTTCAAAACTAATACTACCAGGGGTAAATAAGTGCCTGACTATAAAATGGAAAAAGTTGAAATTTTCCATTTGTGCATTTTGAGCTTTTCAGAGGTATTATACACTCTGGAAATAATAATAAAAGATACTAGGACTTATACAGTGCTTTTTGTGCAAGAAACTCATATAAACACTAATGCATTGATCCAAATACAGTACTTGATTGTGACTTTAAAAGGTCATGAGTTACTGCTGTTACAGAAAAAAGGGAGGGGAGGCTCTAATTTATAAATATTGCTTAAAAAAATCTAGATACAAGTTGAATGAGGTAACTGAAAAACTAAAAAATACGGGATTCTTACTGTGTGTGAATGTTAACTTTCCTCTTAGACTAGATAGCATTGTATCCTTTTTTTTTTTCTTTTACCTTTGAATCTACTGGAAGCCTGCTTCCCTTCTTAGATGAGAAGGCGGAATCTCTGTTAAGCCTTTATCCCTTCTCAGCCAAGAAAGCTTAACCCAAGGTGGTTTTCAGAGTTTGTCACATTAACATAACGATGCGTTTTGTTTGTCTTGAATTAGGGGGATTTTTCTTAGTTTAATATGTGATACATTGTTAACTGAATTTGATGACTATTCTGGTCATGTGGCTTAATTTTCGATTTCTGTGTGTTTTGTAGGTTTATTCTTCAGACCAAGGAAGTGATTCACAACCAGCAGTAAGCAATTCACAAAATAGCAGAAGAAAAAATTAAAGAACTGGAAGTAAGTTTTGAATGAATATTGGCAATTGCAGTCAACTTTTAGGAAAAAAAAGTAATAATACCACTGTGTTTAGGCCATATTAAATGAAAAGGAATGTTAACAAGGCCATACCATATTGTTGTAGTTTCTTCTAATTTTGTTAGAACTTCTGAAGTAGTCATATTCATGAATGTGTATGAGACTGAAAATAGTCTCTTCTTTGGAACTGTAGAGAAATTTGAAGAAGATAAGTTGCTTTTAACCTGTATGTATTTTTCTCTGTTGGCTTTGAGTGAATGTGTCTGTTCTTAACAAAACAAAATTCATAACATTGCTTAAGAAAAATTCAGTAAATCTTTGGGACATTTGAGTGTATTATTATAATTTCCTTATACATTAGACCTTTGATGGGATTTCTTCTTGGGCTTTGGTGAAAGTTCCATCCTGTGTATATTGAAAGTTAGACTGGACAAAAGCTAGTTATTATTTCTTAGGGACCAAGATTTTCAGGTAGATACAGTGACTTCATAGGTCACTGTATCTAATTTCTGTGAGGACTGTTTGAGGCAGTGGTTCAGAATCTGACTCAGCCTTCTGCTGAATTAAGTGAGGCATCCCCTTTAGCCTGCTGGGGATTTCTCAGAGGCACTGACATGGCATGGCTTGAGAGCATGTCTACTTTACAATCATTCAATAAGCTATATGTATTCTTACTATATATTTCTAGAAATGCTACAGTTCACTGCTAAAAGCATGATTAATTTTTTAATGGATCCAAAGCTTTGAGACTAAGACAGGCTAGGAGAAAAGACCTGCTAATCTACTCTGAAAAATTAGCCAGTGGAAACCATATGGATTACAATAGAATATTGTCTGATCTAGTGCTGGATGAAGGAACTCAAAATATACAGTGACTACAGCAGTGGACTAGAGCATACCAGTAACTGTGAAGATGGCATAACACCATGTAACATTTTGTTCTTTTGTACATGAGGTCTCCATGAGTTGGAGCCAAATTGATGGCATCTAACAATAATGAAATTTGAAATATGCAAGTAGATGAACCAATAGATATAATTGTTGTTAAATTTATAAAAACAATTCTGTCACTGGCTCTGTTTTCACTTTCCTCCTTTCTTCATTAGAAATACAGATTAGAATTAGTGCCTAAAATGTAGAAATGTCCCTTGACATCACCACAAAAGAGGGGCTCCCATCATATGTGCAATAATTCCACTAAAAAAATGAAGTACTTAAGGCAAAAACTGGACATCCATCTAAGTGCCTGCCAGTCACCACCCATGCTGTGGAAAAAATGATCCTCAACACGTAAAATTTCTTTAATCATGGGAATTCCTCCAAAACATTTTCTCATTAGAGTATCAGAATTTAGCCAACTTGGTGTCATAGGCACTTCCTATCCATTTCACCCCTATTCTTCCCATTAATTTCAGGAACCATAGTCTGACCAAAATTTTTATGTATAAGTCAGAGCTTTAAGCTACGCAGTTCCTTAGGTTTTACTTATAGCATGGGTAGGAAAGCTATTTCTCAACCCTGAGATTGCAACACTCTGCGTCAGAAGTGTCACTAAGTAGGCCAGAATGTCCTGGGCTTCCTTATTATTATGATGACTTGACTGCTAACCAGAAGGCTGGCAGTTCAAACCCACCAGCCACTCCTCGGAAGGAAGGTTGGGCAATCTACTTCCGTAGTGATACTGCCTCGGAAACCCAAGGAGGGATCACTATGAGTCAGCACTGACTCGACAGCAGTGAGTGAGTTGAGCTAACGAGGGTGGTAGAAGGGATGGTATTCATGTTAGAGCTAGATGGGAAGACAAGTTTAGGCAGGAACCTAAAATGTAATGGGGACTTAGGCAGAAAGCAGATGAGCCTGAAGCAGTGAATGTTTGGACCCCATCTGGAATGAGAGAGAGAGAACATAAGGGAATGATGGCCAAAATGTGTTCCAGTATATCACTGAAATAGTAGTTATGTCTAGGATTAAAGTAGTTGATGTTCATAAGGCCAGGGGTCAGATTTTTAAAATAGAACATTTTCTCAAAGAATAACATAAATAATCTGTCATACTAAAGCCATTTTGTATTTTCTCATGAACAGGATCAGTATCATTGGTCTACTAATCACCATTAGGATGAAATGGTGATATTCTCTCCTAGAACTTGGCCTGTCATGTTTATAAAAGAAAGATAAAATCTATATAATATTATCGTATTGTGAACTTAAAATGAAAATATTTCCCGATCACCATGAAAGTAATTATGGTCTGAACAATGTCCAACATTTTAAGGAGAAGACAATAAAGACTATCTTTTCAAGGTTAAGATAGTGTTTGTCTTTGCATTTCTTGTAAGTAATATGACTCCCTATCAAGAGGACATAGAGGCAGGAATATAGTACCCTCTTCTTTACCATAAAAGAGGTCAGGGCCAGCAGGTGAGCCACACTGCATGACAGAAAAAGCTAAACAAATTTCACGTAAGCTTTATACTCAGAAATACAGACTTGGGGGGGGGAATTTTGGAGAAGGCAAGCATAAAGAAACAGTAAGAACAGAGCTGGGTAAAAGGGATCTGGAAAAGGTTTATCCACAGTATCATGTACATAAACCATAGGTAGGGGCTAGGGAGGTATACATATTGGCCCAAATAAATAAAACAAATCAATGGCTTTGATCAGAAACTGGATCTATAACCTAGACTAAAAATAACCTTAATTTATTCAGAGACAAATGGAAGTAGCCTGGTCTTTGTCTGTAGTGTTATGTGTGACTTGTGCCTTCCCAACTTAATTGTAAGGTATCTGAAGGTAGTAACTAATGATGATGATAATTATAGAGGATTGAGATGAAATAGTTGGACTGGCAAGACATACTATATAGCCCAGAAGAAGGGACTGTAGATCTGAAAAGAAGAGCAACAACTGGAAGGCCTTGGGGAAACTTCTTCAGAGTGGTGAATTTTTATCAAGATTCCTAAGTAATAGAAAAGCATATCTGTGATTTACTTGAACTACAGATAATTTGTATTCCCAAATTCCTATGATGCGCTATAAAGCTAATATAATAATTAGAGTGTACAAGGAAGAAGTACCTGACTTATGATTGAGGAATCAGAAAACGCTTCTCAGGAGAAGTGCCCCTGAACTGAGATCTGAAGGGATTAGTAGATGGACCTGGTAAAGGCTGGAGGAAGAAATTCCCAGGCAAAGGAAACTACTCTGGCAAAGATCTAATAGAAATAAAGAAAGCACAACAGCTTCCAGAAACTGAATATTTCTACATAGCTGGAACGTAGAGTATACTAGAAGAGTGAGTGGATGAGAAATAAACAGTCATCTCTCAAAGAGTCTTGAAAGTGTGTTCGAGAGTATGAACTTTATCCCAAGAGCAATGAGTGTTGGATTTTACACAGAGAAGTAATAGGACCAGATTTAATATTATAAAAAGATCATTCCACTGTAAATATGTTAAAGGAATTGTAAGAGGAAATGCTGGAGGTAGGAAAAACCATTAAAGTGCCACTACAGATAGTACTGGCCCTTTTTAGAAGTGAGAAAAAACTCCAGAAGGAAGAAATACCAATAATAGAGAAAATAGGGAAGAAGCAAAATTTAGAAATAAGAATTTTCCAGAACTGGTAAAAGACACTAATCCTCAGATTAAGGAAACCCAATAAATTCCAAGTAGGATTTTATCTATATAAATAAATTAACATATTGTAGCTTAAAATGCAAATAGTTGTCAACCAATCCCATCAAAGTGATTATGGTCTAAAAAACCAAAAACCAAATCCACTGCCATTGAGTGGATTCTGACTCATGGCAATCATATAGGACAGAGTAGAACTGCCCCATAGGGTTTCTATCTTTATAGAAGCAGCCTGCTTCATCTTTCTTCCCCAGAGTAGCAAGTGGGTTCCAACTGCCTTCCTTTTGGTTAGGAGCCAAATGCTTTAACCATTGTGCCACAGAGCTCCTGGTTATGGTCTAAACACATTTATTTAATTAATTTAATTAAATCTTTAAGGGTTTTTTTTTTTAAATTCTGACGTGTAGCCATCCTATAGGACAGAGTAGAACTGCTTCCATCTATTAAGAATTCAGTGGTTTTAGTTTTAGGTCTTTAATCCATTTTGAATTTGCTTTCGTTCATGGTGTGAGGCACATTTCATTTTTCTCATGTGGAAATTCAGTTTTTCCTAACACCATTTATTGAAGAGACTCTTCTTTCCTCATTGAATGAACTTAGCAGAGAAGGATTCTTTTGATGAGTTAGATCTTGATTTGTCTTTCATGTTATTGCATACTACCCTGCTGTTTTAACTAGATGTTAAAGAGAAGTTAATCTGTATTTTTCCTTATCCCAGATTCTTGCCCTGATAAGTCTGTGTTCTCATATCACATGGCTGAAGTAATAGCCACTGGCCATAGAAAGTAAGATGTTCAGTACTCAATATGGGGAAGGCCACACCTGTAACAATGAGCATACTGTGCGTGCCAGCTCAAAAGGACAGGATCCAAGGGGCTGATATTTGAGCTATAAGTAGACATCTCTAAGTCACTTAGATTAATTGTGCAGCTTTCAGTCCCCTGAATTCCTGATTTAATGCATTATATTAGTTTAGGAGTTCTGGAGTTTAGCCCTTGCTGTACTCTAAACCTTAGTTTTCTAATCTGTAAAATGAGAAAGTTGGATTAGAAGGTCTCTAGGATCACTTTCATCAGGTTTGTGGTTATATCCATGGTCTTATTTTCTTAATTGCCGCTTTGGAAGCAAAATATCCCCTGTGTCTTAAAAGGAAAAGATGGAAGGAAACAAAAAAAGCCACCCAATTTCCTTTCAGTGTCCATTTAATTGCCTTAATTTTAAAAAGCTAATTGGAATCCTATTTTTGAAGCTAAAATCAAGCGACCAATAGTTGTCCACCTATGGCTTTGCCAGATTAAATATAATACAAGATGATGGCATCTACTTTGACATCTTGTAGTAGTTGCTTAAGTTTGCTAGAGACTTGAGCATGATGGTTTAGGGTAGTTTATATTAGGCATCCCATTTTAGAGATACATACTTTTGAATAGAGTGATGGCTGGTGGTGCAAATCCACCAGCCACTCCTCGGAAGGAAGGTTGGGCAATCTACTTCCGTAGTGATACTGTCTCGGAAACCCAAGGAGGGGTCGCTATGAGTCGGGTCCGACTTGATGGCACATAACAACAACAACAATGGTAATAGTTTATTAACTTCACATACTTTAAATAATATATGCTCAGGAAGACATCATTTTACTCATATGTAGTGCTTTATCCACTACTGTAGGAGCTCTGGTGGCATAGTGCCTAAGGCATTTGACTGCTAACCAGAAAGTTGGAGGTTCAAACCCACCAACCACTTCTTGGAAGGAAGATTGGGCAATCTGTTTCCCTAGTGATAGCGCCTTGGAAGCCCAAGGAAAGGTTGCCTTGAGTCACATTTGACTCAACAGCAGTGAGTTTGGTTTGGTTTTGGTTTATCCACTACTTTGTTATAAAATGGGAGCTCCG
Source organism: Orycteropus afer afer (assembly GCF_000298275.1). NCBI lineage: Eukaryota > Metazoa > Chordata > Mammalia > Tubulidentata > Orycteropodidae > Orycteropus > Orycteropus afer. The sequence continues at coordinate 5,998,112 of NW_006921643.1, read as the reverse complement.
GTGGCGTAGTGCCTAAGGTATTTGACTGCTAGCCAGAAGGAAGGTTGGGCAATCTACTTCCACAGTGATACGGTCTCGGAAACCCAAGGAGGGGTTGCTATGAGTCGGATCCAACTCCATGACAGTTTTTTTTTTTTTTGTTATAAAACACGTAATACTTAGGATAGTGCTCAGAAAATACTGATAATTAGATTGCTTGCGTTTACATGGCCATTTTAGTAAATTGTATGTTACTAATTTTTATAAAATACATTTTTATGAATTTTAGTGAATCTGCTGATCTGGATAATTATACTACTTTCTTAGAGCTTTACCTGTTTTATCTTGCCATTTTATTCATTTTTCAAAGACATTCCAATACATAATTTCATTTATAAGTAGAGTGATGAGGGATGTTGCTGCTTTGCCAATTTTGATTAATGGAGGAATTTCTCTTGCTTTCAAATAAATCTTTCACCTGCCACCAGCATAATATTTGACCACCACCACTGTTCCTGAAGCCATCCTTTTGGGTACATGATTATCTTGTGAGAGAGCTCTTCCAAAATGGATACAGATGCATAGTACTCCTAACTTTTATGTATTCTATTCTGCTTTTGTTTTTAAAAGCAGTCTGGTGGTGCAGTGGTAAAAGCATTCAGCTGCTAACCAAAAGGACAGCAGTTCTGATCCATCAGCCACTCCTCTGGTGAAAGATGAGGCATTCTGCTTCTGTAAAGATTTCTAGCCTTGGAAACCCTATGGGGCAGATCTACTGTGTTCTGTACGGTCGCTATGGGTTGGAATTGACTTGATGGCAGTGGGGTTTTTTTTTTTTTTTTGGTTTTTGTTTTTAAGAAAACATGGGTGAGGGTGGAACAATACTCCAGGAAGCCTTATCGGTTTCCACTGATATTTTATATATACTCTGTTTTTAAATGACACTCTAAAGACTCAAACTCTGTGTGATGCTATAAAGACATGGAAAATGATTCTTTCTTAGGATTGGAGGAAGTGATGACTAGTGTTTTTTTGCTGGTAGTATCTGATAATTCCCCTCCCTTTAGCTATTCTAGGCATGTTTAGTTGTCAGGCGTTGTCGGGCTAAATTGCTAAAAATAACAAATAAGGGGGAGGCTTGTTCTAAGGCCAGCTCTTGCCACTGTCTAATCTGTTTAATTTAGTTCCTAGGGAGAAAGGGCAAAAGGAACATGGTGCCATTCTCATTGAATGGATTTTCTGTTTAAAGTGCTGACAAGGACATTGTTTGAGCCCTCTCTTTTCCCGAGCTCCATAGGGCTCATATCTCCACATCCACTTAAGAGTGTGGAGCCAGAGCCTGGGGGCTCAAAGAGCATGCTCTAATTCAGTGGTTGTGCTAGAGATTAACCAGGCAATTGTGGTCTTTTGCTTGTCTTTTAATGTGGCTTTTGACAGTGGAAATGTACAGTTAGCCTGTGAGAGAGGGTGGGAGGGAAGGCAGTGGTTAGGAGTGGGGGGATTTATGTGGGAATACAAAAATCTTTCGATTCAGTATTCTCTCCTAATTCATTGTCGAAGAGAGTCAGGTGGTTTGATAAAATTAACCACACATGTGACTCCTATACACCTGCATTTAATTTTAACCCATGTTTCCAGCATAAAGCTCTGCTTTGATTTGGTTCTTAGCCTTTCTGTGCCATGACTTCTTCCTAATAATAGAAATAACTCTCTTTAAAGATAGCAATCTAGTTCTTGTTTGTAAAGCTGTTGAAGATCATTGAAGGAATGATTTAAATGCCTTTCCTACTCCCTGCTGTGGTGGAGTGTGTGAAAATGAGGAGCAAATTTTCAGTTATATTTCTGGTGTTCTACATCCTATGACAACTCACCCAAGGGGTTATTGATTTTATATTCTGAAGATGTTTATTGATTTTTGTATTCTGAAGTCCCGTCCAAAAATCTTTTCTTTTGTGCAATTTTTGTTTTATCCCCTGAACCTGACCACTTTAGCACTAAAGAAAAAAAAAAAGGATTATTTTTATTAGCGAGTCTTGGGGAGTGGGACATGTCTGGCTATTCCTACATTGATGAAGATACTAGTATTAACCTAAAGCTTTGGAAATTAAGAACTTGGACCTGCCGGCTATGGGAATATTTATTTTAGACATTTCTTAAGTCACCAGCTTGCCTTATTCCCTAATTGCTGAAGCACTAAATTATTTTAACTTAATTAAAGGGTCTTAAATGTATAATTTAGAACAGTCTTCAAGACTATCCATGCTATATATAGATGATAAAATCTTGTGATTATGTAGAATGAGCGTTATGTAGGATGACACTTTTAATCTTTAGAAGTAGCACTAGACAAGATGTTATCTGTGGTGGAGCTTAATTAGCTCTAAGACATTTGTAAAGGAAAACACTTTCCACTCAGAGCCCAGGTTTTCTTGGAACTTCAAATTTGAAGCCTTCATTAATGCAGACTGTTTTTAATCTTCTCTCTTTAGAGAAAGTGAGAGAGGAAAATAAACGTAGGTGGTAATGGGAACCACAAGAGGAAGAGGGAGCTTGTGGGTCTCTAGTTGAAGCAGTTCCTTAAGCTGGATCGAAGTTTGAAACTGAATTGGAAAATAGTGTTTGCCTAAACTTTTAAGCTTTGATGCTTTTATTAGGGCCTTGATCACTCACAACTGATTTTTTCTTCCTTCAAGAGGACTAAACTAACTCCAGGTTCATGATACAAGGCTTTAGCTAACAAACGTAGTTAGATCAGAAGACAAAGTGTATACACATGAAAAAGACTTATTAAATGTTTGCTGGATGTCTTGATTATACAAAGTACTTTGGGGTTATGGTTTGACTGTGGAAGGGTTTTGTTGTGGCTTTCCATCTTACTCATGTAAGAAACATTAATTGAGCACCTGTTATATAGATTTTGGGGCTATAAAGATAAGATACTTGGTCCCTGCCCTCAAGGAACTTACAGTATGCTGTACCTACTATGTGCCATGCACTGTGATAGACAATAAAGACAAAATTAGCAAAGGCCCTGATGGCCTGGAGCTTATATCTGGAGAGTAGGAAGGGGAGACAGATAATAAATAATGTAATTGATAAGTGCTGTAAAGAAAAACACTACAGGGTAAGGAGACAGAATAATAGGAATGTATGTGCTGTTTTATGTAGTGTTGACAGGGAAGATCTCGGTAATAAGGTGTTACTTGAACAGAATCCTGAAGGGAATGAGGGAGAAAGCCATGTAGACATCTTAGAGGAGAAAATAATGTGGATATTATATTACCCTGACTTCTCTAGAAGACCAAAACCAATGAAGTGTATAAATAAATACATATAGAGGGATTTATTTCAAGGAAATGGCTCATGCAGTTGTGGAGGCTGGCAGATCTCAAATCTGTGACAGCAGGCTGGAGGCTTCTTCTGACTTGTGGTTGCATGGGGTTGTGGGAGCTGGTGAATCCAAAATCTGCAAGTCAGACGACAGGCTCCTGGTTCCTGTCCCAAGAACTGGAGGTCAGAGGATTACTAGATGGATGCAGGATTGAGAGAGCGAGCTTTCCCAGAAGATTCTTATATATTGGATGTAGGCCACACCCCAAGAAAACTTCCTTCCACCTAATTGGCTGCTCATATCAGATCACAACATAGAGGACAGTTACATAATATCTGCCAAACCACTGGGAATCATGGCCTAGCCAAGTTGACACCTAACATTAACTGCCACAGACTTCTTGGAGGAGAAATTTCCAAAACCCAAAGCCTGGCAGAAGTGGAGCTGAGTGAGCAAGACAGAGAATGATAAGAGATTAAATGCGAGAGGTAGCTGGGCCTGGACTTTATAGGGGACTTGTCTGATGTACTAAAGATTTTGCATTATGTTCTGGAATTGGAAGTTTTTGGAAAGCTTTGGGCAAAGGAATAATAGGGTCTGACTTAACATTTTAAAAAAACCAACCTGGCTTCTGTGTTGAGAATAGATCTTAAGGGATACTGCCAAGATGACTGTGTGGAAGATTGAAAGAAAACGGTCAAAAGAACTCTGAAGTTTTGGACCTGGGACTAAGGACTAATGTTCCCTGCCTTGCACATACATCATCATTCTGGAGAGATCTGAGATGGGCTCATAGGGTTCAGCTGGGCTTTGGACATCAGTTAGAATTTTGCTAGGTGCAGTTGAGGCTAAGGAGAGCATTTCAAATTAAAGAAATAGTGAGGACAAAGACCTCAAAATGTAATGGTGGTTGGAATAGAGTTGGAGTGGGAAATGAAGCTGGAAATCCCCAAAGGAAAGGAATTCAGACCGAAATGAATTAATTAATTTAGCATTGTTTCTACTTGCTTTGTGTACCCCCCCAAAGAAAAACCCAAATCCATTGCCATCAAGTCAATTCTGACTCACAGAAGTAGAACTGTCCCATAGAGTTTCTAAGGCTGTAATCATTAAGGAAGCAGACTGCCATATCTTTCTCCTGTGGAGCAGCTGGTGAGTTTGAACCACTGACCTTTTGGATAACAGCCAAGCACTTAACCAGTGCGCCACCAGGGCTCCTTGCTTTGTATAAGTACTACTTATTCTGGGCAAGTTGCTGTTCCCAGTGCCAATGCTGTTCATCCAATGTGGTTTGCACACAGCATTCCATGTGTACTGGGTACCTTGGAAGTTGTCCTGCTGTAGACATTCCATGTTTATGGGAGTAGATGTGCTACTGATAATCTGTAGATCAGTTTTCACTAGTCAGTTTTCAAGTTTCAAAACTAATTTTAAAAGCATAGAGAAAATTTGCTTTGAGCCACATTGTCTCTGAGATATATCTATTTGATACCTAAGTAGAGATATTGACTAGACAGATGGATATATGAATCTGGAGCTCCAGGTTAGTGAAATAAAATCGAGAATTGTCAATTTATAGATGGCATTTAAAGTCATAGAACTGGATTAGGTCAACTATGGGGAAAGGGTAGAGAGAGAAGGGATGAGGTTCATGGACTGAGCCTGGGGCTCTGCACTGGGATGGAAAGCTCTTTTCAGAAGTGTGGACAGTGTGCAGTGTGCCCAGAGAACTGAATGGATGCCTACATGGGCAGGCAGTCTTCTGCTAAGAAGGGGCCCACCTGAAGGGATGGAGCCAACTGCCTCCATGGGTAGGGAGTTGCTTTCATGGGCTATTCAGGCTAAGGCTTCATGGCGGCAATAGGAGCTGTCTGCAGTCTTAAACCTGAGTTACAAGTGCTTTATGTTCTTCCCTTACTAGCACTGACCCTGGAGCCAGGTAGGCCTGGTCTGCTAGGAGCAGCAGATTTGTTCCACCAGGGAGTGGTTGCAGAAGGTGAAGATTGACATTAAGTCAGGCTCAGAGCTCTGGGAGACCACGGTGCAGGAAGTGGTTGAACACAGTCAATTTCCAGATAAGAAGCCCTGCCATGTATTTGTGCTATCTTAAGTAAAATAATTTGAGGGAGGTGGGTACTTACATGAGCAAAAGCAAACATGCCTATTAGTTCTGAACAGTTCTTCCAAGGTTAAAATTTCTTAAAGGGATTTTATGCTAACTAGTTCTTCCTCTAGTTCTGTACACACTCAGCACCTGTGCAAGCACATGCATGCACTTTCTTACCCTCTTTCAGATGTAAGTATGTGGTAAGAAAAGCTTCAACCTTTAAAATATTTTTTTAAGTTTATCTAAAAGATTCATAGTGAGCAATTACAAAAACCAAACTCACTGCCATCCAGTTGATTCCAACTCATAGTGACCCTCATTGGGTTTCCAAGGCTGTAAATCTTTATGGAACCAGACTGCCCCACCTTTCTTCCGGGGAGCGGCTGGTGGGTTCAAACCACTGATCTTTTGGTTAGCAGCCAAATGCCTTAACCACTATACCACCAAAGCTTCTTAGTAAGCAATAGGTGTTATTTATTTATTTATTTAATTTATTGTGCTGTAATATGTGTAGCTTAATGCCTTGGGATAATTATTAAGAATATGAACTCTGGAATTTGATAAATATGAATTGAACTCTGGCTTGCCATTCACTACCACCTTGGTAAATTATTTAGCATCTCAAAGCCTAAATGGACCCCTGGGTGATGCAAAAGGTTAAGCACTTGATTGTCAGCCCAAAGGTTCGCAGTTCAAACTCATCCAGATAGGCCTGGTGATCTGCTTCCAAAAGATCTAGCCTTGAAAACCTTATGGAGCAGTTCTGCTCTGCATATGTGGGGTCACCATAAGTTGAAATCTGCTTGATGGCAACTAACAACAACAAACCTGAATATACTTGTCTGTGCAGTGGCAACAACTGTTGTAAGTCACCCCTTTTTCTCCTGCCCAAGTTTGGAATCAACCAATGGCAAGGTGGACAGCAAGAGTCAGGCAGATAGATAAAAAAATTTTTCGTTTATTACTAATAAAGACTAGGTTGAAGGAGGTGGCTTTGCTGTGCAGCACAGATGGGTTTCTAATACTGATCCAAATTGGGAAAACAGTTTAGGTGACTTTGCCTATCTAACAGTGTTCCCTCCCCTCCCTTCCCACCCCTAGTGACCAACAAAGAAAAAAGTTCGGTACATACATTCCTCAGTTGATGGACACCTAGGTTGTTTCCATCTTTTGGCTATTGTAAACAGTGCTGCGATGAACATGGGTGTGCATATGTCTGTTCTTGTCATGGCTTTCACTTCTTTAGGGTATATACCTAGTAATGGAATGGCTGGGTCAAATGGTATTTCTAATTCCAGCTTTTTAAGGAA
>NW_006921643.1:5988586-5989815 GCF_000298275.1 Orycteropus afer afer | reverse complement strand
CTTTGTTTTATTTATGTGGTGGATGATGTTGATTGTTTTTCTAATGTTGAACCATCCTTGCATACTTGATATGAACCCCACTTGGTCATAATGAATGATTTTCTTGATAGGTTGTTAGAGTCTATTGGCTAGGATTTTGTTGAAGATTTTTGCAACTGTATTCATGAGGAATATTGGTCTGTACTTTTCCTTTTGCGTGATGGCTTTGCCTGGTTTTGGTATCAAGGTTATGCTTGCTTCATAAAATGAGTTAGGATTCCATCCTTTTCTATGTTTTGGAGTAGTTTGAGTAGGAATGGTGTCAGTTCTTCTCTGAATGTTTGATAGAATTCTCTAGTGAAACTGTCTGGGCCAGGACTTTTTTTATTGGTAAATTTTTGATGACCTGTTCAATTTCTCCTTTTGTTATCGATCTGTTCAACTTTTCTAGATCGATCTGCATTAGTTTAGATAAGTGATGTGTTTCTAGAAATCTGTCATTTCTTCCACATTTTCAAATTTGTTGAAGTACAGTTCTTCATAGCATCCTGATATTATTCTTTTTATTTCAGTTGGTTCTATTGTGATGGCACCAATTTCATTTCTTATACCTGTTACTTGTATTTTCTTCCTCTTTTCCTTTGTTAAATTTGCCAGTGGTTTGTAAATTTTATTGATCTTTTCAAAAATCAACTTCTAGTCTTCTTGATTTTTTTCTATTGCCCTTCTATTTTCTGTTTCATTGATTTCTGCTCAAGTCTTGATTATTTCCTTTCTTCTGATGACTGTAGGCTTTTATTGCTGTTCTTTTTCTAATTGTTGGAGATGTTGGTTTAAAGTGTTGATTTTGGCTTTTCTTTTTTGATGTCTGCATTTATTGCTATAAATTGGCCTCTGATCCCGGCTTTTGCTGTGTCCCAAAGATTTTGGTATATTTTGCGTTCATTCTCATTTGATTCATGGAATTTTTGAATTCAATTTTTGTTTCTTCTCTTACCCACTCTTTCTTGAGGAGTGTGTTGTTCAGTTTCCCTGTATTTACTCTTTTTCCATTGATCTTCTTATTGTTGATTTCTCATTTGATAGCATGATATGAGAAGATGGTTTGCTGTATTTTAATGTTTGTAAATTTATTAAGGCTTGCTTTATGGCCTAACATATGGTCTATCATGGAAAATATTCCATGTGCATTGGAGAAGAATGTATATTGTGCTGTTGTTGGGTGAAGTGCTCTGTAGATGTCTATAAGG
>NW_006921643.1:5984978-5987499 GCF_000298275.1 Orycteropus afer afer | reverse complement strand
CTTGCATGGTTTCTGCTGAGAAATCAGAGCTTATTCTTACTGGTTGTCCTATGTAAGTAACTTTGTTTTTCCCATGCTGCTTTCAGAATTCTTTCTTTGTCTTTGGTTTTGATGAGTTTGATGATGATAATGTCTTGGTGATTTTCTTTTGGGGTCTACCTGTTTGGGGTTCGTTGGACTTCCTGAATGGATATATTCTCATCTTTCATCATATCAGGTAAGTTCTCCTACAAGTAATCTTGGACAATTTTCTCAGTGGTTTTATTTTTCTTTTCCTGTTCTGGAATTCCAGTGACACGTAGGTTCTTCCTTTTGATGGTATTTCACATGAACCGTAGGCTTTCTTCCTTTTGTTTTGATCTTTTTTTCTCATTGATTCCTTTCCAAAGAAATATTCAGGTGTTTGTCTTTAGTCTCATTAATTCTGTCTTCCATTGCATCAATTCTATTCCTTTGCCCTTTCAGTGTGTTATCTAATTCTGACAATTTAGTATTAATCTTCTGGATTTCTAACTGTAGATTTAGAATTATTTCTAATTTTTCATTTATTTTGTCATTTTGTTCTTGTATTTTCTTCCAAAATTATTTTAGGGTTTTGTCTGTGTTTTCCTTGATTTGTCTCTCAATCCTTTGAAGATACCTAAATATAATTTTTTTTGAATTCCTTATCAGAGAGTTCCAATGCTGCTTCTTCCTCAGGGATGTGTTCTGAGTCTGTATCCTGCTCCCTTGTTTTTACCACTTTGTCTTGCTTTTTTGTGTGTGGACTTTGATGGTCTGTTGTCTCTGAGACATTGTGGCGTTATTTGTCTTTAGATCTCTGCTAACTGTTTGTCATGAGCAGCCAACGGTGATTCAGGCTCTTCTTGCTGGTTGTTTATTGTTGGAGCATTGGTGGAGAGGGAAACGTTGGCTCTCATTCAGTAAGTGAAGTTGCAGGAAGTATGGGTGTAGTTGTGTCATACAGGGACTGTTGCTGTCTTCCACTAAGTCAGCCGCAGGGATTCAGGTGAGCAGCAGGGCGGGAGAGTGGGAGAAAGGGGATTAAAAGGCCCAGGAACCAGGACAGAGGAGCAGTCAGCCACAGGGATCCAGGTGAGGAGAGAGAATCCAGGCACACCCAAAGCAGCAGGGTGGGAGAACGGGAGAAAGGGAATTAAAAGCCCCAGAAACTGGGACAGAGGAGCAGTCAGCTGCAGGGACCCAGGTAAGGGTGGTAGGAGAGGTTTTCAACAGGGAGACAAACTTGTCTGTTGGTTTGTCCTACTGTGGTGACGGGTTGATGTGAGTTTTGAGGCTGAGCCTCTGGTATTTTAAACCCAGCGGAATGCACATGGTGCTCAGGTATCAACCCAGCTTACAGACTGAGACAGACTAGGAAGAAGGAAGAAGCCGTCCACTTCTCAAAGAATTGGTCAGGGAAAACCTTATGAATAGCAAAGAAACACTGATCCATTACCACGCAATTTTTTGAATAGTCTGGTTAGGTTAGAAGGCTCTCAAAATAGGACTGGGAAACAGCTGCATCATCATAGTAAACCCAGGCTTACTTATATGGATAAGGTAAAGCTTTCGAGACCTCCATTTGCTGATGTGGCACCACTCAAATTGAGGAGGAAACAGCTGCAGACATCCATTAATCATCAAAACGTGGAATGTATGAAGTATGAATATGGGAAAATTGGAAGTTGTCAAAAATGAAATGGAATGCATAAAGATTGATATCCTTGGCATTAGTGAGCTGAAATAGACTGGTTTTGGCCATTTTGAATCAGACAACCATCTAATCTACTATGCCAGGAATAACAGTTTGAAGAGGAATGGTGTGGCATTCATCATCACAAAGGATGTTTCAAGATCTGTCCTGAAGTACAGTGCTGTCAGTGATAGGATAATATCCATATGCGTACAAGGAGGACCCATTAATACAACTATTATTCAAAATTATGCCCCAACCACCAAAGCCAAAGGTGAGGAAATTGAAGATTTTTATAAACTTCTGCAGTCTGAAATTGACCGAACATGCAATCAAGATGTGTTAATTATCACTGGTGACTGGAATGCAAAAGTTGGAAGCCAAGAAGAATCACTGGTAGTTGGAAAATTTGGCATTGGCGACAGAAATAATGCTGGAACTCTCATGGTAGAATTTTGCAAGGCCAATGACTTATTCATTGCAAATACCTTTTTTCAACAACACAAACGGAGGCTGTACACGTGGACTTCACCAGGTGGAACACACAGGAATCACATTGACTACAGCTGTCGCAAGAGGTGGTGGAAAAGCTCAATATCTTCAGCCAGAAGCAGGCTAGGAGCTGATTGTGGAAGAGACAATCAACTGCTCATATGCAAGTTCAACTTGAAGTTAAAGACAATTAAAACAAGTCCAAGAGAGCCAAAATATGATCTCGAATATATCCATCCTGAATTTAGAGATCATCTAAAGAATAGATTTAATGCATTGAACACCAGAGACCGAAAACCAGAAGAATTGTGGGAGGATATCAAGAACATTATC
>NW_006921643.1:5982998-5983739 GCF_000298275.1 Orycteropus afer afer | reverse complement strand
CTGTACCTTGACCAGGAGGCTGTCATTCAAATGGAACAAGGCGACACTACGTGGTTTAAAATCAAGAAGGGAGTGCCTCAGGTTTGTATCCTTTCCCCACACTTATTCAGCCTATATACTGAGCAAATAATCCAAGAGGACTATATGAAGAAAAACGTGGCATCAGGATTGGAGGAAGAAGCATTAACAATCTGAGATACGCAGACGATACAACTTTGCTTGCTGAAAGTGAGGATGACTTGAGGCACTTACTGATTTAGGTTGAAGAATACAGTCTGTAGTATGGATTACATCTCAATATAAAGAAAATCAAAAATCTTCACAACTGGACCAATGAGCAGGATCACAGTAAATGGAGAGAAGATTGAGGTTGTCAGTGAATTCACGCTGCTATCATCAATGCCAATGGAAGCAGCAGTCAGGACATTAGACGATGTGTAGCACTGGGAAGGTCAACTGTGAAGGAATTGTTTCAAGTGCTGAAGAGCAAGGATGCCTCCTCAAGGACTAAGGTGCGCCTGACACAAACCGTGATATTTCCTTTCACCTCATATGCATGTGAGAGCTGGACAATGAATAAGGAAGACCAAAGAAGAGTTGATGCTTTTGAGTGTGGTGCTGGTGAAGAATGCTGAAAGGACCATGGACTAGTAAAAGAACTAACAGATCTGTCCTGGAGGAAGTGCACCTGAAATGCTCCTTGGAAGTGAGAATGGCCAGACTTCGTCTCACCTACTTTGG
>NW_006921643.1:5976456-5982380 GCF_000298275.1 Orycteropus afer afer | reverse complement strand
GGAAGGAAGGTTGGGCAATCCTACTTCCGTAGTGATACTGCCTCGGAAACCCAAGGAGGGGTCGCTATGAGTCAGGGCTGACTCGCGGCACATAACAACAACAACAACAGAGAAATATATATTATTATTGTTACATATATTTATATATATTATATATATATAATAATAACAGACAAAAATAAACAAACTAAAAAACAAAACAGAAAAAAAATCGGGGCAGGGCACCCAGTCTCTTTCTGAGTGCACAGACTGGAATGGAATTCCTGTTGGCCCAGAAAGTGGGTGGGAGTGAAGGATGGCCACACCTCTGTTCACCAAGAGGGTGTGGGGTATAAGAGTAACAAGGGGTTATGTCACACCTTTCCAGTCATTTGGGTCCGGAATGTCCTTGGGGTTTCCAGCAAGTGGACCCTGTTCTTAAGTACCTGGAATCTGAGAGAACACTGTCACTTTAAATATCCAAAATGGTCAAGCTGCTTGGAAACATTGAAAATGGCTGCTCCCTCTGGACAGACAAAAGTCCACAGCTCAGCCCACCTTCCTCTTGGCTGCTTCCTCTTTTATTCTTCAGCCACCAGAGTAGTCCTCCGTGCAGTCCTTGGCTTGCAGGGCTGATTTTTCGGTTAATTCTTAGGTCCTACCACTACTCGGCAGTATCCAAGCTATTTGTGCTGTCAGGATCGCTACCAGACCACAGCTCCATTTGTCTCCTTTTTTGGTGTTTTCGTGCAAATTCTTCTGCTAGTTGGAGTTTAGTCCACTTCTGTATCCTTCCCTTCAGGGCTCAGGGGTCCAGGATTATCTTCTATATTTGTGTTAATTGGTTCTCCTTTTCTTTGTTGAGGAGGGTCTGTGCAGTCTTTCTGTCTATTCTGCCATTTTACCTTGCATTCTGTTTTAAATGCATCTTATTATGTTTATTGAATGGCATCATATTGTTCACGTCTTTCAGCAACTTGTTTTCGCTCAACAGCAGGTTTTTAAAGCTATATCCATGTTAATAAATATATCTAGCTCATTCATTTGAACTGCTGTGTTGTTGTTGTTGTTAGATGCCATCGAGTTGTCTCTAACTCAGAGTGACCTTATGTACAACAGAATGAAACACTGCCTTGACCTGTGCAAGCCTCACGATCCTTGCTACACCTGAGTGCCTCGTTGCAGCCACTGTATCCATCCATCTTGTTGAGGGCCTTCCCCTTTTTCTCTGACCCTCCACTTTACCAAACATGACATCCTTCTCCAGGGAATGGTCCCTTCTGATAACATGACCAAAGTAGGTGAGACGAAGTCTGTCTATTCTTGCCTTCAAGGAGCATTCCGACTGCACTTCTTCCAAGACAGATTTGTTAGTTCTTTTAACAGTCCATGGTACTCTCATTATTCTTTGCCCACACCACAACTCAAAAGCATCAACTCTGCTTCAGTCTTCCTTATTCATTGTCCAACTCACACATGTATAAGAGGCGATTGAAAATACCTTGGCTTGGGTTAACTGCTGTAGTCTGTTCCATATAATTTTCTGTATTTTATTTTAAGGGCCCACTGTTGATAGCTTCAGTACAGACTGTGTAAGGAAGGCCAGAGGGGCCAATGATTGCCTTCCTTGTGTAGCATAAATATAGCCATCGTTGATAGGGCTTGTTGATGAGCTCTAGGATGCAAATGCCAGGAGGTTAGTGATATCTGCTTCTCTTATTTCCTAGTAGTCATGGATTCTGTGGTGAAACTATATCCTTGAGTTGGTAGACACTGCCTGTGTTTTAGAAATTGAGATCACATGTCATTCACAAAGCCAGAACCAAAATCAGTCAGGGAAAAGAGGGAGATCAGAGTGGAAGAACAGGATTCCAGTTTCTGAATTCCATCCGTTAACGCCATTCACTTTTACTGTGAAAGAAATGGAGATTCCTGTGCTATGGGTAAGGAACTCTGGTGGTACGGTGGTTAAAGCATTTGGCTGCTAACCAAAATTGGTTTGAACCCACCATCTACTCTGCAAGAGAAAAATGAGGCAGTCTGCTTCCATAACGATTCACAGCCTTGGAAACCCTATGGGGCAGTTCTACTCTGTCCTGTAGGATTGCCATGAGAATCAAATCAGTGACAGTTGATTTGGTTGGTTTTTGGTGCTATGGGTAGGTATTTCCAGTAGCTAAATCTTCTAATACTTGTGTTGTTGTTTTTGTTATGTGTTGTTGAGTCAGACATGACTCATAGTGACCCCTCCTCGGGTTTCCGAGGCAGTATCACTACAGAAGTAGATTGCCCAACCTTTCTTCTGAGGAGTGGCTGGTGAATTTGAACTGCCAGCCTTCTGGTTAGCAGTCAAGTGCCTTAGGCACTTTGCTACCAGACCTCCTCTAATACTTGTAGTCCTTGTCTTATAAAGTGATAGAACTCCCTCCCCCCAACACCAGCTTTTGAGTACAGAAATTATAAGTGATTTCTAAGTGGCCTAGCATCTGGAAATTGAAGAAAGGGCAAAATGGAAACCACCTCTTGAATCATGTTTACAAAGAGAAGTGTGCCAAGGACTCTTTTATTACTCTAGTGTCATTATAAATTTAATTGGTGTTATGTCAGCTACTTACATCATAGCTAATAGCATTTTAAACTCCATTCTGTTTGCACTGGTTCCATGGTAAATTGGTGGGTGTGGAGTTGGGGGCAAGTGTCAGCTGTGACGTTTGGTCTGTAGAGTGATTGCATCATGGTCTGAGGCCATATTGAGGCCTGCATCACCACCCTAGAAGAATTATCACTGGGCGATGTGGACCTGACCTCTCACATTTCCCTCGGAACACTCAGAGTGTGAGCTAGATCCTGGGTTGATTTTCTGGCCTAGATGTTTAGCTTAGTAGTATAAACGTTTTCTTAGGTGATACTGACAAGTATAACTCTAACTTTTCTTTTTCTTTCTTAATTAAAATAAAGCTGAGGGTTTTCCAAAGCTTTACAAATAGACCTTTGATACTTGAATGTATTTGTAGTTCTTCAGTTCTGCCCTCTGCTGACCTATACAGATCAGATGAGTCATGCATCCGTGGCTGCGGTGGCTTTGAGCTCTGGCTTGTTTTCACTGTCTCCAAGTCCTTTTATGGGTTTCCGGTTGCCATATCTCTATTTTTTTAGTTGTATAAATACGTTACTTGATTGGAAAGTAGTTGTGTGATCACACAGAAGTTTCCTCACCCTTGTTTGTTCATTGGCTCTTCCCAGAGTACTTTATTAACTCACGAATCCAAATGCTTAATGCTTCTGCTGATAACCTTAATGTTAATTTTCAGAAATGAATATGTCAGTTTATTTTACCCTAGTCACATTTGCGTGTGTGTTAACTCAGTCTCTGGGTGGAGTAAAGAGTAATTTACTGTGAAAATAATTCATTAAAACTTGTCTCGCCATGCCTGTTTTTAAACACAGGACTTTAATGTCCTCTCTTTTCCCCTTGGGGTGCGGCATTTTGAGAATAGGGTTTTTTTTTTTAATCGACATCAAATTCATATCTATAACTTAAAATTCACGATTTTAACCATTGTAAAGTGTACAATGCACTAGCTTCTAATACATTTACAGTGTTGTGCAGCCAACACCATTATCTAATTCTAGAACGTTTTTGTCACCCCTAAAAAAAAAAAAACAAAAAAAACTTGTACCCTTTGAGTAAGCAGCCCTGGTGATGCAATGGTTAAGGACTCAGCTGCTCACTGAAAGTCGAAGTTTCAAATCCACCAGCTGCTCTGCAGGAAAAAAGACCTGACAATATGTTCCCATATAGATTACAGCCTAGAAAAGTCTATGGTGGCAGTTTTGCCCTGTCGTAGGGTTATTATGAGTTGGAATTGAGTCCATGGCACACAACAACTCGTTAAGTAGTCACTCCCCATTTTCCTCCCCTGGCCTCTGGCAGCCACTAATTTATTTTCTGTCTGTATAGATTTGCCTATTCTGGATGTTTCATATAAATGGTATCATACAGTATGTGCCTTTCTGTGTCTGATTTCTTTCACTTAGCATAATGTTTTCAAGATGCATTCATGTTGTAGAATACATCAGTACTTCACTCCTTTTTATGGCCAAGTAATATTCCATTATATGGATTTACATTTTGTTTATCCATTCATGAGTTAATGGACATTTGGGTTGTTTCAACTTTTTGGCTATTCTGAATAGTGCTGCTATCAACATTCATGTATAAATTTTTATTTAAGTACCTGTTTTCAGTTTTCTAGGGTTTATTCCTAGGAATGAATTGTTGGGTCATGTAGTAATTTTAATTTTTTGAGGAACTGCCTGTGTTCCATAATGGCTGTACCATTTTATACTCCCTCCAGGAATATATGAGCGCTCCAGTTTCTGCACATCTTTGCCAAAACTTGTCATTTTCCATTTTTTATTATAGCCATCGTAGTGGAAGCAGTACCTTATTGTGGTTTTGATTTTCATTTTTTTAATGACTAAAGACATTAAGCATCTTTTCTTGTGCTTATTGGCCATTAATATATCTTCTTTGGAGAAGTGACTGTTCAATTCTTTTGCCCATTTTTAAATTGGGGTGTCTTTTTGTTGTTGAGTTGTAAGGAAATAGAAATTCGTGGCTTGGATCAGAGAGCAATGTGAGACTCACTTCAGACTTGACACACATATCTGCATGCTGGTCTTGCCCCCACATTTGAGTCAGTTACAGCTCCACGTCCAAGAATGTAAGGTATTGTTCTTGATTCCTTTCTCAGCTGGCACACCCTTAATCACCTACCTCTTTACCATAGTAGGCCAAACTCCACAGTAAACTCTTGTTTTGATCCCCTTGTGCTTCTTGTAAGACTGGGACAAACTAAAGATGAGCTGAAATAGTTTTATTTTATTTGCTATGTGGAAGACTCATAGAGTTTAATAATCTCTCTTACTGAAAAATATTTGGCTTCACATCCTGGAGAAGCAGAAAATATAATGTATATTGGAAAACTTTTTGATTTTGCACAATTTGTTTTCTTGAGGTTTTCTGCATACTTTTATTTTTCACATATGATGGAACTTAGAAAAATCAGTTCTTTGTAAGCTGTAATTTTTAGTTTTGTTCGTTTGTTTTAGAAATGAAACAAAGATCCCCTAGGGTTTTGTTTTTGGATTGTGGTTTTGGTAGTGCTCTCTTTGCATCCTTTTCCTGAACTCTTTTGCAATTCATAAAACAGACAGATATTTGTTATGTTTAGTATACCTTTAGTGCATTTATACTGCGCAGAATTCTCAGCTGTGCCTTTGTGTGGTCTCTGAAGGGCAATGTCTTTGTGCCCTTATTTCCTGAACACATTTCAGTCCCCCTAATCATTTCCTTGGGCATGATTATACTGATGCTTCCACAACCTTTGTGTTGGCCCTGCTGCACAAAGTCCAAATGTCTCATTGAAGGTAGGAAGTAAAATTATTTGTCGTGATACCGCAGTATGTGTGCTCTTGAGGCTTTCATCTTTACAAATTACAATTATCAGGTAATTTGCTATTACGGAGCTTTAGGGTCAGCTCTCAAAGAGCCATAGCTTTTTTTTAAAGTGGAAAATATCCTAGAGGCCATTTGTTGTGCCACGCCCCTCCTCACCCCCAGCCCTTTCTGACATGTCACCATTGCTACTTGAACCCATCCAGTGATTTCCAGTATAATCAATTTTTTTTTCTTGAGCTACCTACTCTTCTCATGGCTTTTATGACACACAGTCCCCCTCCTTTTAAATTTATAAAGACTCACTGCCGTTGAGTCACTCTTGATTCATAGTGACCCCTCCTTGGGTTTCTGAGGTGGTAAACCTTTATGGAAGGAGATTCCCCAGTCTTCTTCCAAGGAGTGGCTGGTGGGTTTGAACCACCAGCCTTCTGGTTAGCAGTCAAATGCCTTAGGCACTACACCACCAGAGCTCCCACTATGC
>NW_006921643.1:5972944-5976356 GCF_000298275.1 Orycteropus afer afer | reverse complement strand
AAAGGTTTACTGCCTCAGAAACCCAAGGAGGGGTTGCTATGAGTCTAGTTGATGGCAGTGAGTTTGCTTTTTTGGTTTGTATATAAATATACATATGTACATGTGTGTGTGTTGTGTTTGTGTGTGTGTATGTGCGTGTGAGTGGTGGTGGCATAGTGCCTTAAGGCATCTGACTGCTAACCAGAAGTCTGGAGGTTCAAACCCACCAGCCATTCCTCGGAAGGAAGATTGGGCAATCTACTTCTGTAAAGATACCACCTTGGAAACCCAAGCAGGAGGGGTAACTGTGTGTCAAATTGACTCGGCGGCAGAATATATATATGCCAGCTTGTCTTCTTCCTTCTTAAAATGTTGAATTTTTTCTCGGCTGATTTCTAGGCTATGTCCTCTTATTCTTTGTTCTTTCTCTAGGAATTTTGTCCATTCTCAAGGCCTCAAATTCTACCTGTATACAAAATTATATCTCTATCCCAGACTTCTCTAAACTTCAGACCCACACAGTTTTTTCTCTCATATCTTACTTGGATATCTCACAGGTGTCTTAAACACAACATGTCCAAAACATCATGCCTCTTTTGTTCCTCTTGAATTCTTTATCTCAGTGAAAAAGTAACATCATCCAGCTAGCATGCAAGCCAGACTTCTTGGGAGTTATTCTTGATACCTGCGATGTAGTGAATTACATGGAATGGCTTTTCTAGCCATTGTCTTTGTAACTCCTTCTGGATTACTGGGTGGGATCATGCAAATATGTGTCAGCTTGGCTGGGCAGCTGGTAGTAGTTATTTCCTATAATGAGACTGGCAGTTAACTCATTGGTGGAATTTGCCTTGAGCAGCTGAGTAGCTGCTTTTAAACTCCTGATTGTTAAAATCATCCACCTGCGGTATTTCTGTTGGTGCAGCATGAAGTAATCTGGGAAAGTTCACTCTTTCTCAGGTGTGTAGAATTCTGATGTTGGGATTGGTTAGTTTTGCCACCCTGACAGGTTTAAAATGAGCCCTCCTAAGAGACAAAGGGGAAATCTCACTGCCAGGACTGCTACCTAGTTGTTTTCAAGGAGGTTGTTGTTCATTTTTCATGTGTTAGCTCTTTTTCCATTGATCTTCCTATAGTTGATTGCTAATTTAATAGCATTGTGATCTGAGAAGATGCTTTGCAGTGTTGCAGTATTTTTAAATTTATTAAGCTTGCTTTGTTCCATGTACACTGGAAAAGAATGTATATTGTGCTGTTATTGGGTGAGGTGCTCTGTAGATGTCTATAAGGTCAAGTTGGTTGATTATATTGTTTAGTTCTTCTGTGTCTTTGTTGAGTTTCTTTCCAGTTGTTCTATCTTTCATTGAAAGTGGTGTATTAAAATCTCCTACTATGACTGTGGAGTCATCTGTTTGTCTTTTCAATTCTGTTAAAGTCTGATTTATGTATTTTGGGGCGCTTTCATTGGGTACATAGATTTATTATAGTTATGTCCTCTTGTTCAGTTGATCCTTTAATCATTACATAATGTCTTTCCTTGTCTCTTTTGACTGCTAACCAGAAGGCTGGCAGTTCAAACCCACCAGCCACTTCTCAGAAGAAAGGTTGGGCAATCTACTTCTGTAGTGATATTGCCTTGGAAACCCAAGGAGGGGTCACTATGAGTCGGATTTGACTCGATGGCAGTGGGTTTAGTTTTTTTGGTTTTTGTCTCTTACGGTGGTTTTTGGCTTAAAGTCAGTTTTATCTGAAGTTAATATTGCCACTCCTGGTCTTTTTTGGTTGCCATTTGCTTGATAGTTTTTTTCCAGCCTTTGATTTTCAGTCTGTTTTTTTCTTTGCCTCTAAGGTGTGTCTCTTGTAGATAGCATATTGATGAGTTATGTTTTCTTATCCATTCTGTGACACTCTGTCTCAAGTTGGTGCATTTAATCCATCTACATTGAGTGTAATTATTGACAAGTATGAATTTGTTGCTGTCATTTTGTTATATGTTTTTTCGTGGTGTTGCTAATTTCTTTGTTCCATATAATTTTCTATGCTGAGCTCATTTTGTTTATGAATCATGTTATCATTTCCTTTATTGCTACTGTTTTAGTAGTTGCTAAATATTTGTGCTTGTCCTCTTTTTTATTTTGCTTTGATGGCTTATTATTTCTCTTTGAGGTTGCCCTGTGATTTGTAATTTTCTTCCCAAGTTTAGAACAGACTGTTCTATCTCACAATTGTGTTTACTTCCTCACCATTTAGAAGTTCTGTAACTACCTGATATTTTCCCTCTTTGGTTTGTAGTTGTCCTCATTTACCAATTGATGTCTCTGGTTCCCTGTTTACAGTCTTGTTAGCTTACTTTACTTTGGATACTTCCATAACTGGGTTGGTTTCTGGGTTGTGTCATCATGTGTGTTAATGGTCAGTTGTTGACTGCTGTTGTTAGTTTTCTGTCCAAAGGACTCCTTTTAGCATTTCTTGTAAGGTTGTTCTGGTTTTAACAAATTTGCTTAATTTATGCTTATCTGGAAATGTCCTAATTTCACCATCATATTTGAGGGACAGTTTTACTGGGTATATAATTCTTGGTTGGAAATTTTTTTCTTTCAGAGTTTTATATATATCATCCCATTACTTTCCCACCTGAATCTTTTCTGCTAATAAATCTGAGCTTAGTCTTATTGCTTGCCCTTTGTAGGTAACTTTTCATTATTCCCATGCTACTGTCAGGATTCTTCCTTTGTCTTTGGTTTTGGTGAGTTTGATAATGATGATATATCTTGATGATTTTCTTTTGGTATCTATCCTGTTTGGGGTTCGTTGAACTTCTTCAATGGGTACATTCTCATCTTTCATCTGTTGGGGAAATCCTCTTCCAACAAATCTTTGACAGTTTTCTGTGTGGTTTTATTTGTCTTTTCCTGTTTTGGAATTCCAGTTACCTGTAAGCTATTCCTTTTGATGGTATCCCACATGAATCTTAGGCTTTCTTCATTTTGTTTTTATCTTTTTTTTCTGGTTGATCGCTTAACAAAGTAGTATTGTGGTATTTGCCTTCCATTTCACTAATTCTGTCTTCATTGATTTGATTCTACTTCTTTGTCCATTCAATTTTTTATCTATTTCTGAAATTTTTGTATTTAGTATCTAGATTTCTATTTGTGGATTTCATGTGATTTCTCATTTTTAGTTTATTTTGTCCTTGTGGTGTTTTCTTAAATTATTCAAGAGTTTTCTCAGTGTTTTCCTTAATTTTCTCAGTGTTTTCCTTTATCTGTCTCTCAATCCTTTGAAGGTACCTAAACGTAATTCTTTTGAATTCCTTATCAGGGAGTTCCAATGCTGTTTCTTCTTCAGGGGTATTTTGTGTGTCTGTATCCTGATCTCTTGTTTCTACTACTTTATCTTGCTTCTTTGTGTGGACTGTGATGGTCTGTTACAT
>NW_006921643.1:5970454-5972813 GCF_000298275.1 Orycteropus afer afer | reverse complement strand
CTCCTCTATTCGTTAGTTGGCAGCACTTAGGCACTCACCACCTGACTCCTGGTGGGTGTGATAGAGAATGAGAGTGTGTGCGCAGATCTTTTTTAGCTGTTTGTGAAAGGCAGTTAAGGGTGAATTGGGCTGGTATTGGCTGTCAGCTATCATTGGCCATTTGGTGCAGAACCAAGTCGTGGTCCTCAGTAGGTGGGGCTGCAGGAGGTGCAGGTATGATTGGATCACATGGGCATGGTTACTGTCTCCCTCTCAGAGAAAAAAAGAGGAAGACCATCAAAAAAAATAAAAACAAGAGGACAAAAAACACAAACTGCGTGAACAAACAGGAACAATTGCAAAAAGAAAAAAGTAAAAGGCAGTAAGTGAGAAAAAATATTTGAAGAAATATTTTAAAAAGACAAAAAAAAAAAAAAAAAAAAAAAACAACCAAAAAACCCACAATATCTAGGGAGAGGGAAATAAGAGAAAAGTACAAGAGTAAAAGATTAATAGAGAAAAATGCAGAAAGAAAAACAAGGGATGTGAAAAACTAAAAGAAAGCAAAAAGATGGGAATCAGGAAAAGGGAAGAGAAAGAAAAGAAAAAAAAATAATAAAAAGGAAGAAAAAAAGAATAATTTTAAAAACAAACGAACAAAGTCCAGTCTGGGGATGTGGTGGGCCAGGGTACCCAGGCACCATCAGAGCACACAGACTGGGATGGAATTCCTGCTGGTCCAGAAGGTGGGGGATGACCATTCACAAAGAAGGTGTGGAGTATGAGTAACAAGGGGTGTATCATACTTTTCCAGTTGTCAGCCTCCAGTGTGGTTTCTTGTGCTGTCCTCAGGAAGTAGAGCCCATTCTTAGGTCAGTGGGATTGGAATGCTGCTGCTTGTAAATATCCAAAATGGCCATATGGCTTGCAACTATTCTAAATGGCTGTACCCTCAGGACATCTGCAAGTCCACAGCTCAGTTTTGTCTCCTTCTTTGCTGTTTCCCTTTCTGATTGCCAGCCACCAGTACAGTTGTCCATGCAGCCCTTGGTGAGCAAGGCCAATTCTTAGGTTACTGCCTAGATTCTGATGCCACTTGTAAATACTCAAACTGGCTGTACTGCCAGGATAGCTCCATTTGTCTCCTTATTCATTGTTTTCATTTCAGGTTCTTCTACTAATTGGTATGTAATCCACTTCTTTATCCTTCCTTTCAAAGCTCAGGGCTCCAGGATTACCTTCTGTATCTGTGTTAATTGTTTTCTGTTTTCTTTGTTGAAGAGGGTCTGTATTGCTTGTCTGCCTACTCTGCCATCTTGTTGAAAGTCCACACTTGTATTCTCTAATCCAGTGCTTCTGAACCTTTTTTACCTCACAGCACCCAGACAATAACAATATCTTCATGACTCATTAGGGTAAATGGACAGGGTTGCTCAAGGTTGGAGACAGCTGCCCAGGGTGGCTTTGGCTTTCTTGGGCCTACTCAGCCACCCCAGGGAGTGAAAGGATCATTACCCTGGGCACATCTGTTATGTGTTCATGGCTCATGGGGCAGTTTGTTGGGAAGCTCTGCTCTAATTCATTGTCTATTTTGCTGCCATAGTGATACTTTGTTTCCAGCAGAAATTTTATTTTTGCCATTCATGCGTCAAACCCAATGCCTTAACAAAATCTTTAATACTATTTAAGACCCTGCATGATCTGACTTGACCACAAAGCCTCATCTCTCTCTGTTGTCCTCTTCTCTCTCTGTGCTTTACCTGACTGGCTCACATTCAGTTCTAAATATGTTTTGCTTCATTTGACCTTTGTATATGCTGCTTCATTTGCTTAGAGTCATTCTCTCCCCCACTGTACCTCTCTCTCCACTTAGTTCTTACTCATCCTGCTAAGTTCAAAATGTTTCTGTAGTTTTTTGATTATGTCAGGTGTTTCCTCCATTAGATACTATACTTTTCCCTCAGTGCCTTTGTTGCATACAGTATGTGCTCTGCAACAGGTAACTGTGTAACTTGTTCACTGGCTCTAATCCTAGTGCTTAGAAAGAGGGCCTAGCATATTGAGTACTCAGTAAATGTTGGTTAAATGAATTATGTGCCAATTCTTGGTGCTAGAGATAAAGCATTAATCAAGTCAGACAAGAGCCTTACTCTGATGGTGCTTATATCCAGTGCAGGGATATAGACAATAAAAGAATAAACAGGAAAATACTGTGTAGTAAAAGTGAAGTGTTATTGAGTCATCAGGGAAGGCTTCTCTGAATAAGAAGAAATAGCTAGCCACTTAAAAGTATCTATGAGGTAGAACATTCCAATTAGAGGGTTCAGACAGTGTAAGTAGCATAGTGGCTAAAGCACTTGACTGCTAACCAGAAGGCTGG
>NW_006921643.1:5927761-5970354 GCF_000298275.1 Orycteropus afer afer | reverse complement strand
GTAGTGATACTGCCTCGGAAACCCAAGGAGGGGTCGCTATGAGTTGGGGCCGACTCAATGGCACATAACAACAACAACAACAAGTATAGTGAAAGGGGAAAAATGGTAAGTGAGGTTGGAGAAGTTGGTAGGATGAGTCATGTAGGGCCTTGCAGCCAGATTGAGAAGTTGGGATTTTATTCTAAGTGTGATGGGAAGCCAGCAGAGGCTTTTGAGCAGATAAGTATTCTGATTTATTTACATGTTAAAATATCCATGACATGTCCATGCAAGAGATGATGGAGACTTGGACTAGGATGGAGTAATGGAGCTGTATAGAAAGAAGTATGGTTTGGGGATATATTTGGAAGCAAGTTAACAAGACTTGCTGATAGGTTGGGTGAAAAGGGTTGGGTTTAATGAAAATCATTGAAATGGCTTTTGTATTTTTTGTTTTTTTAATTAAGCAATTGGATGAATGTTGATGCCATTCATTGAGGTGGGAAAGATGGGGAGGAGGGGGTATTGGAGTGAATATAAATCAGTCATATTTGCTTTAGGCTGTTAAGTTTGAATTTGACCTCCAAGAGGATATTTTTCATAAGAGATTGAATGTGTAAATCTGAGATTAAGTGGTGGTCAATCCCAGATGTAAATTTGGGAGTCGTAATAATATTTGAAGCTATGAGACTACATGAGAGTTTCTGAGAGAGACTGTAGATGAGGAAGAGAGGAGGAGTTCCAGTACAGCTTCCTGGAAAAGGCCAACATTTAGAAGTTGAGCAGAGGAGGAGCCAGCAAAGGGGAACTGAGAAGGATTGACCAGGGATGTAGGAGAGACATAAGAGTGTGGTCTCATGAAGGCTAAGAGAAGGAAGTGTTTCAAGAATCATGTTGAATGCTGTTGAGAGGTTGCATAAGAAGAGAATAGAGAAGTAATCACTGGTTTAGGCAACAGAGAGAGCCTTGGCCACCCAAGTCATACCCAGTTCAATAAAGTAGATGGAACCATGATTGGTGAGGTCTGGGATGCAAATAGTAGGTGAGGAAGTGGAGGCAGTAATCCAAAACAGTTGATTTCAAAAAGTTTTTTGGAAAGGTAGGAGAGAATGGCAGAACCTACAGGGAAATGTGATGTCAAGAAAGAATTGTTCTGTTTTTTAGTTTTTTTAAAAGATTTGTTTCACCAAGAAAGACCTTGCAGAGAAATAGAAATTGCAGATTAAGTAGAAAGAGAAGGGATAACTGGGAGAGTGAAGTTTTGGAGAAGGCAAATGGGGATGGAATCCATGCTGAAGTGGAAGGGTAGTATTCTTGTAAGAGCTGAGATGCCTGTCCATTTTAACAGTAGAGAAAGAAGAAAGTACATATACAGGTAGGTAGTGCAAACCAGAGAGAATTCTCATCAGATTACTTGTATCTTCTCAGTGAACCTTGGGACAAAGTCATCAGTTGAGTGAGAGGGATGGAAAAAAGTATAGAAGATTTGAGAAGACATGATAAAGTATGAAATAGTTATGTTGGAGAACAGACAAGTGAACATACTGTTGTTGTTGTTATTTGCCATTGAGTTGGACCCGACTCATAGTGACCCCTTCTTGGGTTTCCGAGGCAGTGTCACTACGGAAGTAGATTGCTCAACCTTCCTTCCAAGGAGTGGTTAGTGGGTTTGAACTGCCAGCCTTCTGGTTAGCAGTCAAGTGCCTTAGGCACTATGCTACCAGAGCTCCCATTATTTTAAGGCCTATTTTTTTCACTGCCGTCGAGTCGTTTCTAACTCATAGTGACCCCCCTTGGGTTTCCAAGGCAGTAAATCTTTATGGAAGCAGATTGCGCGATCAGCCTTCCACAGAGCAGCTGGTGGGTTTGAACCACCAATCTCCTGGTTAACAATCAGATGCCTTAGGCACTGTGCCACCAGAGCTCCCGTGAACATACTAAGGAAGTTTAATGGACTTTCAAGGCAGTGTTGAGAGCCATTTGAGATTCATGGTCCTGAATTTAAAGTGAGGCCATTCAGCTGTTCAGGTACAGACTTGCAGTGTTGCCTTTAACCTACCTAGGTTGACATTTTGCCTGGCAAGTGCAACAGAGGGAGAACAGGAAAGGAGAAGAAGGTGTTTGTGAGGGAAATAAGTAATAACCAATAGACTGTGGGTGCTCAGCTGGATAGGAGGGGATAAAAGGTCTGGGAACCTAATAGATAATGAAAAGCTTGGTCTCGAAGGATGATGTAGAAGAAATAGTGGGGTGAGAGTATCAGATAGAACACGTGACCTGGAGGAATATGAGGTAGTGGTGGTGATCAGAGAGTGGGATGCTTGAAGCTGAAATTTCAAGGGATGGTGGGGACAAGATGTAGGGAATGACCATTGGCTGGTGGCTGAGGTGGGATAAAGTAAAAATGGCAGGAAGAGGAGGTCTAGTGTCGGATGGTTCATCTACATCCTTGATGAAGTCACCTCGAACAGTGCAGTGGTGGTGGAACAGAAGGTAGCCCACCATCGTGGGATGAGGGGTAGTAACCAGGATACTGGTAGGTTGTGCCAACAAGGATGGGGACTAAAGCACGATGCTGTGAACTTCAAAGGAACCAGGGTTTTTAAATAGAAGGGGATGGTTAGCTGGAAGCTTAAGCTGTTGCTGTTTAGACAACTTTCATTGAAAGTTAAAAATCTTTGAACTCTCTACCTACTGGACTCAGTTTTATCTTTGAAGTCTCCCTCTTTAAGAACAGAAGTTAGCAAACTGTAGTTTTGGCCTGCTGCCTATTTTGTAAATAAAGGAGTATTTTGGGAACACTGCTATACCCGTTCATTTACACCACACTCATTTGTTTACCCTTTGTCCTTAACAGATTTTGCCCTATGATGGAGTTTAGTTGGGACAGAGACTGTTCTGCAAAGCCAAAAATATTTACTCTATAGTCCGTTATAAAAAGTTTACTGACTTCTGCTTTAGAACATTAGAACAGTTGTTCTCAAATGCTCATCACAGTCACCCTGGTAGAACACAGATTGCTGGGCTCTACCCTGAGAGTTTCCAATTCAGATGCTGGGGTGGGGGCTAAGATTTGCATTTCTAACAAGCTTCCAGGTGGTGGCTGATTCTGCTGATCCAAGGACCACACCTAAAGGGCCTTTGCTTTAGGTGTTTAAGTTAGAGATCAGGTTCCTTCCTTCCTTAAGCTTCCTTCTCTGAGCCAGATTTCTCTGCCTACCTCACTTGATACTTGTTATCTCTTTCAAAGCCTGCTGCTCACAAATGGTAATAATGATTGTTTGGAAACACTGTTCCATCTCCTACTTTGGAGAGTAGTGACCGGGATCTTAAAAGCTTGCAAGCAGCCATCTAGATACAAGATGGGTCTCTCCTTGTCCAGAGCAAAGAAGAATGAAGAAAACCAAAGATTCGTGGAAAGAATTAGTCCTAGCAAATGGTACACCATGCGTTCTGTAGCCTATATGACTATGAGACCAGAAGAACTACATGGTGCCTGGCTACCACCGTCAGCCACTCGGAGGGGGATCTATTGAGGAGATCCTGGATAGAGAGGGAGAACAATGTGTAACAAAACTCACTATCATTTGGGGGGAAAAAAAAGGGTGGGGGGACCAGGTTTGCTGGTCTGATAGAGCCTGGTGGAACCACTGAGACAATGGCCCCTAGCTGCCCTTCAGGTCTGGAATTGAATCCACACCTGTGGCTTCCAGGCAAACAAAAGACAGGCATATGAGTTGAACATGTACCTGAGGTAGATAAACTCCTTGGAGAGAACAATCACGGGAGAAAGAACGGCTGCTTATGCACAGGGAGACAGCTCAAGGGGCAGGAGTGTATGGAGAGATGGACACTGGGAAGAGGTAACTATGGGGAGGAAGTGGGAGGGGAGCTGTTGGATTGTGGTAAACTGTGGTCAATGTCATGAGACAAAGTGTATGTGAACTGCTGTATGGAAAGTGAATTTGCTCTGTAAACTTTCACCCAAATCACAATAAATAATAATAACAATAACAATAATAATGATTGTTTGGGTGAAGCCTGACCGGGGTCATACGCCTTGGCACAGTTGCCCCCTCCTGAGTCTGTGCTTAGCCATGAGCTTGCTTTTTGTCTTTTCCTGGTGGTCTGATGGACTTTACTTTCTCTGGGACTCAAATGACCAGATTACCTAAACCACAGGTGGGCCAAGGGACTAAATCCTGTCCTTTGGAAGAAATCTCCATTTCACCCTCATTGTGAGGTTTGAGTATTATAGAGAGGTTTGTCTTGGGTAGACTGAGTTGGGGTTGGTAGCCAGCATGTGACCATAGGTGGGATTTGGGAGTCTGGTCCCATATGGTAGCTGTGTCACATTCTCTTAGCAGGCAATAGGGTATCTTCAAGAAGAACGAGGTCATTGCTCAGGTGAACCAAGCCTTTTGCTTTTGTCCTTCACCAGAGGGACCTCTGAAGATGTTTCTAAAGTAGTTTCTGAAAGATGGCAGAGATGGTAACCCATTTGTAGATTTTTCTTTATTTTGCTCCATGTCTAAATTGCTTTCTTTTTCTTTGAGCTTGTCTCCCAGCCATACAGTTGACCTTATAGCCTAGTTGTGTCCTTATCAGTGATGTACCCAGATGAGTTCACAGGGGATGTGTGTCCTGAGATCAGTTTACTCTGTCTCTTAGCTTCAAACTCTTGGCCAATTTTGCCTGCCCTCATTGCCTCTCTTTTTTTTGTCTCTTCCCCTTCTTATTTCCCCTGCCTTCTTCTATACTGGCAGGCAGGCCTTCTCAGCCTTCCGTGAATCCTTGGCCTCTGACTAAACTTACCCACTGTGGGCAGCTGCCACCCTCTGGCCATTTTACTGTTAGACAAACCAAGAGAATCACTGAGGCTGGTGGCACAGTAGTGAAAGCATCTGGCTGCCAACCAGAAAGTCACTGTTCAAACCCACCAAGTTGGTCCATGGGAGAAAGATGTGACAGTCTATTTCTGGAAAGATTTATAGCCTTGGAAACCCTCTGGGCAGTTCTGTTCTGCCCTCTAGGGTCACTTTGAGTCAGAATTGACTCAAAGGCAGTGGGATTGTTTTTGTTTGTTTGGTAGGGTCTTAGTTTGAAGTCATGTGAGAGAACATGAGGAGGTGGTCTTTGCCTCAGGTTTGTGATTTGTAGCAGAGGTTGAAGTTGGCAGTGTCTTTAGAAGCCACGGATTCAGCACAAGGGAGATGTGTCTGTCCAAGGGTAGGTTAAACTCAGCACCAGAAATGTGGGGCTCGGAGCCGAGGGTCCCGGAGGACAGAGATCTCGGAACATCAGAGTTAGAGGGGCACCTAAGGTCATCTTGTCCAGTGCTTCAGTTGTAGCGTGGGCTTGAGGCTATCATATCTCCTCCTGCCCCAAGCTCCATTTGACCTCTTTTAAGAGTTCATTGGAAGAAAAATTGTCATAGGATTAGCATACACTGGTATTGCCTAAATCCTCATTTTACAAATGGGGAAGGAAAGGGTCAGAGAGGAGAAAACTCTTTTCTATACTCTAAGGAATGACAAACAGGAGAAATATTAGAGAAGGAGAGAGACAAAGTTCCCAAGAGAAAAGTCCAAAGAGATCGTGTCACAGGATGAATTACCTCAGGAGCTTATTTGAGAGATTGTGTCATGTCAGAAAAGTTCTAGGGACTTGAGCCTCTTTCCTTTGTGAGAGAATGAAAACGAAACAGCAGCCCCTCAGTCTGACTCCCAGATAAAGGAACTGGCTGATGAGCAATAAGTCTGGCAGTGTCATTCCCTGGTCATGCAAGACCCACAGGAAATCTCAGAATTTCAGGTCAGGACAAGGCCCCACAAGAATGTCGCTGCAGCCAGAGCTTTGTGGTTTGATGCCACCAGAGAATTTTCTAGGGGAAGGGTTCTGAGGGAAGTTGCACAACAAAATAGAAAGATGAAGCAGTGAGGACAGCAGATGCCTTTCCAAGACTCCTGGTAGAGGAGTGAGTTTAAAGTCCCCTAGGTTTATCCAGCTTATCATTAGCCACCTGTATGTAGTTCACAGTGGCCATAAGGCTGACATCAGATGGAACAGTTTCTCAAGGATTTTAGAGTCTAGTCCATGGATAGATGGTTTCATTAGTTGACCTGATAAAGGGTAAGGGCCTGACCCTGAGGGTCTGTTTGTGAAGCCAGGCTGTGATGTCTCCAGAGGGTTCAGTGAGGTTTGAGTTTTAAACCTAGGCATACCCACAGGCAGATATTAGAGGGCTTTACCCAAAACTGAATACTACCTCGAGGGAGAATGGTCAGTTTCTACCTTTGCTTCCTCTGGGGTGTGTTTCTCATTCATTAAACTGAGGAGGAGGAATTAAGAAGGGGCATTGTGTATACAAGTAAATCAGTAAGGCGTCTTTCCCCATAATAAACACACATTATTCAACAAGTATTGAGTTCCTATTGCTGTATGGACCAGCCACTCCATAGACACTGGGAGTTTACTGGGATGGAGCAAAGTCCTACCCTGTGGAGCATTCCTTCTAGGAAGGAAAGACAGACAAGTAACTACTGTTTCAGGTGGTAGTAAGTACTGTGAAGAAAAAGTAGGGGAGGAGAGTAGAGAATCATGTAATCAAGAAGGCCTTCAGATAGGGTCCCATTTGAGAAAGGCCTGAAGGAAGTGAGGGAGCAGGTAAGGAAGTATCTAGGAAAGGGGGTTCCTAGATAGAACAGCAAAGGCCACGGCCAGGCAGGCACATGCCCGGTGGGCTGGAGGAACTACGTGGAGGCCAGCGTGGCTGCAGCTGAATGAGTGAGAGGAGAGTTGTAGGTGAGTTAAAGAGTAGCCTGAGAGCAAAGCCATGCAAAGATTTTTGGCAGCTGGAAACAGGGCTTCGAACCAGTTCATTCGGGTTCAACCTCCTGTTGAGAATTTGCATTTCCACCTCAGATTTGTTGTTGTCATTAGGTGCCCTCCTGAGTTAGTTCTGACCCATAGGGACCCTGTGTACAGTAGAACTACACACGCCCGGTCCTGTCCCATCCTGACAGGCTCTGCTGTGCTTGAGCCCATGGGGCAGCCACTGGGTCTGTCCGTCTTGTTAAGGGGCTTTCTCTTTTCCCACTGAACCTCTGCTTTCCCAAACATGATGTTCTTCTCCTGGGACTGGTCCCTTCTAGTAACATGTACAAAGTACATGAGGCAAAGTCTTGCCATCCTTGCTTCTAAGATGCATTCTGTCTGTATTTCTTCCAAGACAGATTTGTTCCTTTTTTTTGATCTAAAAACCAAACCAAACTCACTGCCATTGAGTCGAATCCGACTCATAGTGACCCCTCCTTGGGTTTCTGAGGTGGTAACACTACGGAAATAGATTGCCCAGTCTTCCTTCTGAGGAGTGGCTGGTGGTCTTCTGGTTAGCAGTCAAATGCCTTAGGCACTACACCACCAGAGCTCACATTTTTCTGATAGTCCATGGTAAAGTCAGTATTCTTTACCAGCACCATAATTCAGATGCATCGATTATTCTTCAGTCTTCCTTATTCACTGTCCAGCTTTCAGATGGATATGAGGCAGCTGTCACAGAAGAATCATCTGGGGATTGTTAAAATGCGGATTCTGATTTAGTGTATCTGGGCCGGAAATGCAGCTCTCACCAGAATGAACAGGCTTTGCCTTTTATTCTGAGTGGGATGGGAAGCCATTAAAGGCTTTTAAGTGTTAATGATGACTCTACACGGTGTGAAGAGATGGGTCAAGAGCAAAAGAAAAAGAAAGGATACAGCTTAAGGCTTTTAAAGGTCAGATTTTGGATACAGTTTGAGATATTGACTAACTGGTTGTCAGGATGAAAGAAAGAGGATTCAAGGTGACACCAAAGTTTTTGTCTTGAGCACTGACAAGAACGGAGTGCCAGTAAGTGTAACTTAGGGAAATGGAGAAGACTCAAAATTCATTACCGTCAAGTCGGACCCGACTCATAGCGACCCCTCCTTGGGTTTCTGAGGTAGTATCACTACAGAAGTAGATTGCCCAACCTTCCTTTCAAGGACTGGCTGGTGGCTTTGAACTGCCCGCCTTCTGGTTACCAGTCACATGCCTTAGGTACTACGCCACCAGAGTGGGGTCTGCAGTGGTTCTGGCTTGACTGGATGTTTTAGAAGGAAGCTGTGGAGACTTAAGAAAAAAATTGACATAATCGTTGTTGTTGTTATGTGCCGTCGAGTTGGACGCGACTCATAGTGACCCCTCCTTGAGTTTCCGAGGCAGTATCACTACGGAAGTAGATTGCCCAACCTTCCTTCCGAGGAGTGGCTGGTGGGTTTGAACTGCCAGCCTTCTGGTTAGCAGTCAAGTGCCTTAGGCACTATGCTACCAGAGCTCCTGACCTAATCATTGGTTCTGTAATCTCTTTCCTCTCTGGCAGTCTCATGTATTTGGGTCAGTTGTCAAACAATTATGTTTTGGATAATTGGGATTTCCAGCATACACATGTTTAGGGATACTTAGCGTAGGCCTCTGCAGTTTACTTTGGTCAAAAGCTATAGCAGGGTAGGGCCCTGTGGGTCCAAAAGAGCCTTGGGATGGACTCTCACTCCAGGGGAGCTCTCATTTCAGGTTCTTTGGTCCAGATTTGATTAGGAGGTTGTTCTGGGCTTAGATATGCTTGGGGATGAGAGATGAACGATTGAATTACAGTCAGGAAACAGATCGCACTCTGTTAGGAATGCCCCTCTGTTGGCATTTTAAAACTGAGAATTACAGTGTGGATTTGGTTGGCCAGAGGCCTAGGGAGAAGGGCAGAAAGCTCTTGCTGATGTTCCAGTTTATGGTTTTGCCAGCTGTTTGGCAGCAGATTGATAGAGATCGAATACAACAGACTGGGCCCCTGAACACTGACTGACTCTAGGAGAGGTGGAACGGCGCTTGCTCCCCTCTGTCCACACCCAGTGCATGCGCATTCTTGAGTGGTGTGTCAGGAGTTATTAGTATTTGCCTCTAAGTCCCCACAAGTAAAATCTAAGGGTTGTTTATCAAAGGAAGTTTAAGTTTCCACTCTGATAGCACAATGATAGGACTGCATCAGTTAGCAGTGTAATTAAACAAAATTCCTTAGCAACAATACATTTGTGACCATTGAATTGGTATCCTTGTCTCTATGAGTTGTTTATGGCACTCCTGGTTGTGTTGTAACAAATGTATGCAAGTAGAGCAGATGGGATATGAGTAAAGAGACAAGGTTCCTTCTAAGTCTTAAGGAAATTTGACATTAGACAACAAACAGGAATCAGAGTTTCACACAGGCTGGATAAACATTTGTGTATGCCACACATTTGGCACCTATAGGAAAAAGTCTCTAAATGTATTGTTTAATAACTGTCTGGACAGGAAGTGGAGAATTTAGAGACGGGGTAAGTAGAGGGGGGCACAAGAGAAGTGTATTGAAGGCCTCGAGGAATAAGGGTCATCCGTTTTCTTTTTCCATCTCAGAGGGTTGGGTTCCCAATTAAGCTCACTTGCTTTCTTCCCCAACCATTCCATTCCCTAGCTTCTCCAGGTCATGTGGGCACTTAAGTGGTCGGAGTCTACAACTGCTTGGGTGAAGTGATAAGGCAGAGAGAAGAGTACGGGCCACATATGGACTGCCTGGGCTGGCTCTGCTTTACTGGCTCTAACACTCTTGTTGTTATGTGCCATCGAGTCATCTCTGACTCACAGCGACCCCTCCTTAGGTTTCTGAGGCAGTATCTTTACAGAAGTAGGTTGCCCAACCTACCTTCCAAAGAGTGGCTGGTGGGTTTGAACCGCCAGTCTTCTGGTTAGCAGTCAGGTGCCTTAGGCACTGCGCCACCAGAGCTCCCAAACATTCCTGTGGGAGGGGATTATTTAACTGTTCTCTGAGGGCATGGATAGTATTCCTCAGAAAAGGAGCCTAGCCTGCTTCATGTTGGTTAAGTGAGCATGCAGCCACAACTGTGTCCTCAGGGAAGGGGCACTGTGAAGCCATCACACTTCTAGGGTAACCACAGGGCAAGTAATGGACAGACATTATTTCCTTTGACTAATCTTTTGTAATCGGGGTCCAGATGTGGCTCCTGAAAGTAGTTCTTTGTCTAAGTCGGGATATTTTATTTAGGACCCAGATGGACTGGGGGGTAAATGTCTAAAAGGTCTGTTTCACTCAGTGTGTCACTGTCCTGGATTCCTGGCTGGCAGCAGTTTCATTAGAAAAGCAGATTCCATCCTGACTCATCTGCCTCTATGAGGTGTGTGATACAGCTTCCTAGTCCGCATGGCAGCCACCAGCTCGCTGGATGGAGCACTGTGCACTGCCGGTTCTGCAGCAGCGCTAGCTGCAGGCGTCTGGCCCAGACCATGGAAAACCTTCAGAGGAGACAGTCTGTTATGGGGCAGGAACTTTGTCCTGGAATTTCCTGATCTTTGTCTGTCTGCTGTAACTTCATATACTGAGATGCCTGTTTTTAGAGTCTACTTCCTTCTGGGGGAAGAGTGGCTGTCTTCCACAGAGCACTTCTGCTTCCTGTATGAAACCACCTCCTTCCCTCTGTCCTTGGGTCCTCCCTCTGGGTTGGGGGGTGGGGCAGGGGACTTGGCAGGTGTGT
Source organism: Orycteropus afer afer (assembly GCF_000298275.1). NCBI lineage: Eukaryota > Metazoa > Chordata > Mammalia > Tubulidentata > Orycteropodidae > Orycteropus > Orycteropus afer. Next base: position 5,959,777 of record NW_006921643.1, on the reverse strand, counting down.
GTACCTGGCTTCCAGTAGCCAGTATGCTCCACTTGGAAGTCATTGATCCCAAAGGAGAAGCAATAACCATTGGGCACAAAAGCTGCCTTTGCCACCCTGGCCCTAACCTTGTTTCTTTCTCACTTTGCAGCAGAAAAAATCCTACCTTGAGCGGAGCGTGAAGGAAGCTGAGGACAATATCCGAGAGATGCTGATGGCACGGAGGGCCCAGTAGGAGGTCTGGAGGGAGACTCTCCCTCTGGATCCCTCCCTTCCTGGCGAGGGCAAGGCCCTGTGTAAGCAAAGCCTCTGCTCTGCCCTGATGGACGTTTTACTGGGGGGCCTTCATCCTCCTATGTTTTCTGTTATTACCCTGGGTCCCTTATAGATCCCAATGCTGTATTTCTTATCCTGGCTCTGCCTGCCACTCCTGCCTCTTTCTGCATGGGGTGTGCACCTCCCAGGAGAGGGAAGGTGGGAGGCAGGACAGACAGGGAAGCTCTGCCAGAGCCCACCACTGGTGCTGGGTCAGACCAGTGAAGGCATCTGCCCACTCTTCTACATCTGCTGTGCTGGAGCTGAGGATGTGGACAGAGGCCTGAGCGTCAGTGGTCAAGCTCTGTGTATCTCAGCTCTTGCCAGTCTGTCTCCAGGCCGGGGCCCTATCCCTTTTGGCGACTGGGATCTTGCCCTTTTCTCTTTCCCCCTTCTGATTCTTTGAGTGATTCTCTCCACTTCTGGGCCTCTATGTAATATACATAATATACAGATAGGGAAGAAGGAAGACCAAGCTATGTCTAGAAACTCCTTCCCCTAGAGATTCCAAAAGAAAATTCACTAATAAACCAGCAGGACCTCCACACTGTCTCCTTTTGGCCAGTATCATGAGGAAGTGGACACCATAGTTCTGAGGTCTCCTGTGGCTTGGGGGCACTGGTGGTCTGCAAGTGGTTTGTACTGCCTCATGAGAGTCAGTTAGCACATTTTCTAAAATTTTGTTGCAAACCAGTTGTTAAACACAACCATTATTAAATTACAGAAATTTACAATGAATTATATTAAACCAAGGTAATATTTAAAACTCATCTTTTCCTATTTTACTGTACTTTATTATGATTATGTGTTATTTAATAATTAATCTGTTGTATCTGGATGGTGGAAATCCATGTAGTGTGCTCCTACATTTCTCTTCCCAGCTCCGCTCAGAGACATTCAGTGGCATCAGTTTGGTAGTTCGAAAGCAGCCTAGATGGGAGCATTTATACCACAGAAATCAGGAAATCCTAAACCATGTTTTTTTTTTAATGTTTTTAAAAAAGAAAGAGAAGGTAGTTAAACATTTTTCCACCCACCGCTGCGTTGGGAAAAGGCAGGCAGGGACAAGCGGAGAAGGAGTTGCCAGCCATAGCCTCTTATTCCAGGCCAGGAAGGCCGGCTGAAGGCGAACCTGGCTCGCTGCTGTGGCAGCCCAGTGCCACCCTGCGGCCGAAGCAGAGAGGGACAGCAGGGCTGGCTCCTTTTCACTGGGGCAGCAGGAAAGGAAAGCTTTGCATCTGACCCAGCACAGAGGCCCCTTTTCTAGGTTCTGGGAAAAAGAGGGGGCAGCTCCTTGGTCAGTGCTCCTGCCTGAGCCTATCTCTGAGTGGGACCAGGGAGAGAACACCAGCTTGGCCAGAGGCTTGAGGACACCTGGCCTGGGAAGCTGCCTTCCTGACACACCCACACTGCTTGTGTAGAACCTGAGTGAAAGGTGAATAGACCCCTCTTCAGAGACTGGACAGTAACACTTGAGATAGCCACATTTGACAAGCATTAGCCCGGTACTTGGGTGAGCAGATAAGTAATTAGAAATAGTAACAGAGTCCAGCAGGCACATAGATGCACAGACAAGGGCTTAGAGTCTGTCTGGAATAATGTAAACAGTTGAGGTTTGGACAAATTTATTGAAACACACAAGGTTCTAGCAGAGAAATCATTCAGTGGTGTGTTACATCTGGCCACTACCTTGACTGTGTAATTTTAAAATTATAAATATATCTATTTCATAAACCTTTGGCCAAAACAAAAGGAGAGTCATTTAGCACATTCATTAAAGACCAATAAGAACTGGATTCTGGACATTAAAAAGATCAAGTCATTGCATTAAACAGTAGCATCCCACTAATCTAGAATCCCATTAGGTTGAAGGTAGAGGTGCCTGGGCAGAGCTAGTCATTTGTTACAGCAATCAGAAGAGATGGGGGCAGGCACACTCATCAGGCGGCGGCAGCACTAGCAGGACAGGAGGGCCGGTCCGGTCAGGTGAGCATGTCCCACAGACAGCAGCAACAGAGAGCAGTCCAACAGGCTGTGAGGCAGGTGGAGGAGCCCAAGTCATCCCTTCGTTGGTCTTCCACCACATACACTGGAGGGAGAAGAGGGGACAAAGGGTGAGAGGGAGCCAGTACAAACCCCAGGCCCTACGGAATGGACCCTCCCTTGCCCAAGGGAGGGCAACAGCAATTCAAAGCCTTTCAGCAAACTGGGCGCAGCCTTTCTGCTCCTGCCAATGCTGATGGCTGGAGGAAGGTTGACTGTGCTCACGAATGACTTTCTGTCCTGCAATCTGGACTTTAGACACTGTTCCTTCATAGACAAGCACTGGGAAAGTTACAGAACGGCCTCACAAAAGGGCAGCTAGAGTTGAGAGAATTAAATGTTCACTGCTGTTTGGGCTCAAGTTGGTTAACCTTGCATGGCTTATAAACCAGCCAGCACCACGTTCCCTTTCCTACAGGGAGCCCGGCGTTTCTTCAGATATAGCTGAGCCATCACTCAAGGGTAGAGAGAGGTGGGGAATTAAAACCTCCTAAGGAGAGGCTTCAAACCCACCAGCCACTCCTCGGAAGGAATGTTGGGCAATCTACTTCCGTAGTGATACTGCCTCGGCAACCCAAGGAGGGGTCTCTATGAGTCGGGGCCAACTCGACGGCACATAACAAGGTAACACACAAAACAAGGAGAGGCTTTGGGCCCTAACAGCATAACCAAGAAACCTTGGTTTTTCATACCTGGGCAATACTTGTGCCCCCAGCCTGTATGCTCTGATGATCAAAGCCTTTAGCCTTGGAGCAACATAAAAGCAGGATGAAAACCACGTTAAGTGTGACTGGTGGGCGGAGCCTGCACAGTGTCCCCTGAACCTAGCATTCCTGTTTTTCCTCAGAATGCTCTGGAGCTGAAAGTCTGAGGCCTGTCGCAGCTAAGTGCTCCATTTAGAGATCTGAGTGCTAAAAAATCCACAGGTCAAGAGAGACCTCAACCACATCTCACTTGTCAGCTGACTTACGGTTTGCAATTAGCCTCTTTTCTCATAAGGACCTATTTAAAATGGCTGATGGTCAACTTCAGCCTTGAGGGATCTGTGCCCACTTCTAATCAATCTCAAAACCACCACCATTGTCATCAAACTCATAAGCAGTAAGAATTTTAAACTTTTTAAAAGCTCATGAATGCATAAATCTTATAAATTAAACTAGTCCTTTGGCAATCTTTGTTTTGATTCTATTTTCGTGTTTGGTATCTATTTTTACACCTCCTCTCTTGGCAACTCATCTCTGCAGCCTGGTCTGGTAGCTAGAATGACATGGGTGGTAGTGAGCTTTTTTAAGCCCTCCCATGATATCAGCCACCCTCTAGGTCACGTGTTGTTAGGTGCCATTCAGTCGGTTCTGACTTCCAGCGGCCGAGAACAGAATGAGACCCTGGCTGGCCCTGTGTCATGCTCACAGTCATTGCTGCGTTTGAACCCATTGTTGTAACCTCTGTCAATCTATCCCAAGAGTCTTCCTCTTTTTCAGTGACCCTTTGTGAGGCTTGATGTCCTCCTCTAGGGACTGGTCCCCCCGATAACATGTCCAGAGTGAGTGAGAGCAAGTCTTGCCATCTTCACTTCTAAAGAGCATCTGGCTGTACTTCTTCTAAAACAGGTTTGTTCGTTTTTCTGGCAGTCCATGACAATCAAGATTTTTTGCCAGCACCATAATTCAAAAGCATCAATTTTTCTTCTTCAATTTTTCTTCTTCATTGTCCAGCTTTCACATGCATATGAGGCCATTGAAAGTACCATGGCTTGAATGAAGTGTACCTTAGTTCTCTAGGTGACATCTCCACTTATTTTTTTAAACACTTTTTAACACTTTAAGCATTTTGCAGCAGATTTGCCCAATGTATATACATCGTTTGATTTCTTTGCTGCTGCTTCCATGGGCGTTAATTATGGATCCAAGTAAAACTTCCATATTTTGTCCATTTATGTTGCCTACTGGTCCAGTTGTGAGGATTTTTGCTTTATGCTGAGGTATAATCCATACTGAAGACTATAATCTTTGATCTTCATCAGTAAGTTCTTCAAGTCCTCTTACTTTCAGCAAGCAAGGTTGTGTCATCTGCATATTGCAGGTTGTTAATGAGTATTCCCCCAATCCTGATGCTGTGTTTTTCATATAGTCCAACATCCTGGATTATTTGCTTAACCATACAGATCGAATAAGTATGGTGAAAGGATACAACCCTAACACATACCTTTCATGATTTTAAACTAAGCAATACCCTTTGTTCTGTTCAAACAACTGCCTCTTGGTTTGTGTACTTGTTCCTTATCAGCACAATTAAGTGTTCTGGAATTCTCATTCTTTGTAATGTTATCCATAATCTGTCATGATCCAAACAGTTGAGTGCTTTTGCATAGTCAATAAATTAACACAGGTAAAAATCTTACTGGTTTTCTTTGCTTTTAGCCAAGATCTATGTGATATCAGCAATGATAACCCTTGTTCCATGTCCTCTTCTGAATCTGGAGTGAATTACTGGCAGTTCCCTGTTGATATACTGCTTCAGCTGTTTTTAAATTACCTTGTTCAATAATTTCCACATTCTGTTGGATTAATTTTCTGTGGAAGAGGCACAAATGTGGATCTTTTCCAGTTGGTTGGCCAGGTCTTCCTAATTTCTCGGCATAGAAGAGTGAGTGTTTCTGGCATTGCTTCTGTTTGTTTGAAACATCTCAGTAGGTATTCTGTCATTTCCTGGAGCCTTGTTTTTCACCAGTTCCTTCAGTGCAGCTTGGACTTCTTCCTTCAGTACCATTGATTCTTGATCATTTGCTCCCTCCTTAAATGTCTGAATGTCAATTAATTCTTTTTGGTATAAAAAACCAAACTCACTGCCATCGAGTTGATAACGACTCATAGCAACCCCCTTTGGGTTACTGAGGTGGTAAATCTTTATGGAAATAGATTGCCCAGTCTTCCTTCTGCAGAGGGGCTGGTGGGTTTGAACCGCCAACCTTCTGGTTAGCAGTCAGATGCCTGAGCCACTGTGCCACCAGAACTCCTCCTCTTTTTGGTATAATGGGTTATATTCCTTCCTTTTTTTTTTTTTTTTTTAATTGTGGTTTGGGTGCAGATTTACAAAGTCGATTCATTTTACTCTCAATAGTTCATGCACTTTTGATTTCATGGCCCAGATTACAACCCCTAGCCATGAAAAGCTCTCCTCCCCGTGACTACTCCTTCTCCCTGTGCCCTTCTTATCCATGCATTCCTGTCTGTCCAGCTTTCCCTGTATGTGAATGTTGGTCCTCTGATGTCTCACGGTCGATTGATCTAAGGGGTGCATCTCCCTGGAGTAGGTATTCTGTTTGTTAGTCTTTCTACTGTTGGGTTGAAAGCTAGTCCACAGAACTCAGTCCCTTTCCATGCCCAAAGGATAACCCGGACCATAGTTTTGGGGCCTCACCAATCTTTATCCGACCAGTAATTTTGGACAGTTTATGTTTTTTAATTTTGTTCCACATTTTTCCTCTCCCTATCCAGGATCTCTAATTTTGATCCCTTTCTGAGTGGCTGGCATTGGTAGCCAGGTACCATCTAGTTCCTCCTGGTCTCAGGGTCATGAAGACTGATCTTTGGACTGTTTCTACATGACTTTGATTTTCTCCACTCTTCTTTGCTTCAGATGAGATGAGACCAGTAGTGGCATCTTATGTCACTTGAAACCTTTTAAGACCCCAGTTGCTACTCACCAAAGTAGGATGTAGAACAAGCTTTTTATGTACTGTGTTGTGCCAGTTGAGTAGGATGTTCCCCGAGACTATGATCCCAAGCCTGCAGGCCTGGTGATTCTCTCCATCAAGGTGTTTGGTTTTTTTCCCATCTTCTTTTGATGCTTCCTGCATTGTTCAATATTTTGCCCAAAGAATTCTTTAGTATTGCAACTCAAAGCTTGAATTTTTCTTCAGTTCTTTCAGTGTAAGAAATGCCAAGCATGTTCTTCCTTTTTGGTTTTCTAATTCCAGGGCTTTGCACATTTAATTATAATATGTTACCTTGTATTCTCAAGCTACCCTTTGAAATCATTTGTTCAAGCTCGATCATTTTGCTTTAGCTACTCCATGTTCAAGAGCAAGTTTTAGAGCCTCTTCCGATAATCCATTTTGGTCTTTTCTTTCTTGTTTTTTTAATGACCATTTTGCTTTGTTCATGTATGATGTTCACCCACAACTTGTTTGGTCTTGGGTCATTAGTGTTTACTGTGTCAAATCTGTTCTTGAGATGGTCTCTAAATCCAGGGGATATACTCAAGGTCAAACTTTGGCTGTCGTGGACTTGTTTTAATTTTCTTCAGCTTCAGCTTGAACTTACATATGAGCAATTGATGGTCTATCCCACAGTTGTTCCCTGGCCTTGTCCTGACTGATGATACTGAGCTGCTTCATAGTCTCTTTCCACAGATGTAGTCCATTTGATTCCTGTGTATTCCATCTGGTGTGGTCCACGTGTATAGTCACTATTTATGTTGTTGAAAAAAGGTATCTGCAGTATGTCATTGGTCTTGCAAAGTTGTATCATGTGGTCTCTGGAGTCATTTCTATCACCAAGGCCATATTTTCCAACTTCTAATGCTGCTTCTTTGTTTCCATCTTTCACATTCCAATCACCAGTAATTATCAATGCATCTTGATTGCCTGTTTGGTCAGTTTTAGACTGCAGAAGTTGGTAAAAATCATATTTCTTCACTTTTGGCTTTACTAGCAGCTCTGGTGGCATAGTGCCCAAGGCATTTTACTGCAAACCAGAAGGCTGGTGGTTCAAAGCCACCAGCCACTCCTCAGAAGGAAGACTGGGGAATCTACTTCTGTAGAGATACTGCCTCGGAAATCTAAGGAGGGGTTGCTATGAGTTGAATTGACTTGATGGCAGTGAGTTTGGTTTATTTTGGTTGGTTTCACTGGTTGGTGCGTAAGTCTGAATAATAATAGTAAACTGGTCTTCCTTGTAGGCATATGGATATTATCCTATCACTGACAACACTGTACCTCAGGATATATCTTGAAATGTTCTTTTAGGTGATGACTGTGATGCCTACCGTTCCACCTCAATTTGTCATTCCTGGCATAGTAGACCATATAATTTTCCAGTTCAAAATGGCCAGTATCATCAATTTCAGCTCACTAATGCCTAAGATATCTATCTTCAAATGTTTCATTTCATTTTTGACAATTTTCCTAGATTCAGTTTGTACATATATCCATGTTCCGATTATTAGTGGATGTTTGTAGCTGTTTCTTTTCATTTTCATTCATGCCACATCAGCAAATGAAGGTGCCTAAAATCTTTACTCCATCCACTTCATTAAAGTTGACTCTGCTTTGTGGGGTAGCTCTTTCCCAGTTGTACTTTGAGTGCCTTTCAACCTGAGGAGCTCATCTTTTGGTACTATGTTGTTATGTGTCATGGAGTCGGACCCGACTCACAGCGACCCCTGCTTGGGTTTCTGAGGCAGTATCACTACGGAAGTAGATTGCCCCATCTTCCTTCCGAGGAGTGGCTGGTGGGTTTGAACCACCAGCCTTCTGGTTAGCAGTCAAGTGTCTTAAGCACTATGCTACCAGAGCTCCTATAGCAGACCACATTCCACTGCTGTTCATAAGGTTTTCACTGGCCAGTTTTTCAAGTAGATTACAAGTCCTTATTCCTAGTCTTTCTTACTCTGGAAGTTCTGCTGAAACCTGTCCACCATGGGTGACCTTGCTGGCATTTGGAATCCTGGCAGTATAGATTCCAGTATCACAGCTACATGCAAGCCACCACAGTATGACAAACTGACAGATGAGTGGTGGCTAGGCCACATAGATACCCCTTTTCCCTTCCTTCATGGCACATGTTTAATCTTACCCCACTTTCACCCATCAGCAATGTTGGCAAAGTTGTTTTGGGTCAAAATGTTCTGGTTCTGCAAGGAAAGACCCCACCACCAGGAAACCTTGCTCACAGGGGAGAGGATGACCCATTTATTTTGAGGGTTTCTAAAGTACATTGCCTGGTTGAGTCCTTACAGTAACCTTGATCTAGATATTATCATTCCCATTTTATAAGCAAGGAACTTGAGGCTTAAGAGAGAGTAAGTCTTGTTCAAGCACAGAGGACCAGGCACACAGGCAGGATGAAGAGTACAGGAGTGAATGGGGCTACAGCACGGACTTGGGTCCTAACTCCCACACCTGCCAGAGCCCTCCTCACCCTCTGAAGGCTTGGGCACTGCAGGTCCTGGGGCCACTGCACTAGGATGGCCCCATACAGGGGTGCATGTGCCCAGCAGCCATCATGCGTGGGGAGCTCTGGACAGGGAAACCACAAGCACAGATGGATGTAGAGCTCCCCGCCACTAACCCCTTCTTTCTACTCTCCCTGCTAGAAGACTTTCTCTCCTGCTGCTCCCCTGCCAGCTCTAGAAATGTCTGATCCATCCACAGGATTTCTCAGGACTCAGGCCAGACACCCAGCCTGAGGTGACTGCTGTGTGAGAGGCCCTGCTGCCTACCACTAATTGACGTGTCTGCAGTGTGCCAGCACCTGTGCTGAGGGCCTTCCATACACTGTATCATGCCATCTTCATAGAAGCACTAGGGGCAGGAGAGGGATCGTGGTGCCCATCTCCTCACTGCTGCCCTCTCCCAGGCCATTCAGCACTCTCTCCCTCAGACCACTGACTCAGGAGCAGCTTAGTCAGGGGAACAAAACCTGCTCAGCCTTGCTTCGTCTATCCCCTTTCTCCTTCAGTTTGTCCCCATTGGGGCTTATTTCACAACACGGCTTGAAAGCTAGGGAGATAAAGGACTTTGAGCCATGACTCCCTGACAGTGCTCACAGAGGTAGAAATAATCAGCCAGTGCCTTCGAACAGAGGACTTCAAACCCAAGGGCACGCCAACTCTGATAGACATAGTAAGTCTGAAGATAACCTTAGAAGTCTGAGTCATTTATTTCCCGGAGCAGGAAGGCCTTTGTAACATTTTCTTCAGCTAGCCGAGGACAGAACCTCTACCCTCAGGGTACCCCCTCTATCCTCACCTCCCTGGGCCCTCTCCTGCCTGGGCCAGCCTATTGGGAGGCTTGGGGGAAGGTGGCTAGGCCTGGGGGGGTAGGACAGACCTGTGTTCGTTCCTTTTCAGTCACCCAAAGCAGAGGTGACTGGCTCAAGAGGAGGCTGTAAGGAAGGCCTCACAGTTCCTCATAGCACTTGCTGTGAGGCCCCAAATGGTGACATTTTTCAACTGTATCTTCTGAGATGCCCAACCTACACATAGGCTCCAAGGCATTGCATCTGCAGAGGTGCTGCCGCCCTGAGCTGTGTGGCCCAGTCTTTGCCCCAGATCCCACTCCACTCCAGGGGCTCCCCACCTCTGCCACTTGCTGCTCTTCCTGATGGGGGATCTCTGCCTGGGATGTAGGCCCCGACTAGGTCAGAGAGGGCCAGGTAAGCCTTGGATTTTGGGTGCAGAGCAGCCCTGGAAGGAGCTGAGCAACCTTTGGCAGGGGTACCACTGCCTCAGCCTCATGCTGGAAGCAGAGAAGACGTGGGAGATGCCTGCTGGGGAAGGGAGAGAGAGACTGCCCAAGTGTGGGGTCCTCCCTTCCAGGGCCACCAGCTGAAATCCTGGCCGCCACTATGCAGCCCTTCTTGCCTGGACCATGACACCCCAGGTACTTGAAGCCACGGAGCAACGTGCACTGAAGCTTAGCTGGTACTCGTAGTCACTAACAGGAGCTTGGGCAGAAATGGCTCCAGCCCAGTTTCATTCCCAGGCCTCCCATACTGGCAAGTAGTGCATAAAAAGGGGGCATAACTATGGTTAGATAAGACTAACATTAGGGGAAGCCGGGCAAATGGTATACAGAAACCAGTCTCTGCTAGTCTTCTATAAGCCTAAAGTTACTTCAACATAAAAAGCTTAAAGAAAAAAACAGAAGGGAAAAAGGGAGGGCATCAGAAGAGCATCGGGTGGGGTGGGGTGGGGTGGGGTGGGCACTGTCTTTCCAGGCAAGTCACCGGTCAAGGCCCAGCCTGGGAAGAGGTTCTGGTACCAACAGAGCTAGCTTGTTCTTGGAGATCAAGTGTCCTCCTGTGGCCACCCTGGAGACAGGGACTGGGCTCCTGCTTCTGGTGGTGGATGCAGGGCCTGAAGGACAGGCTCTCTTCTTCACTGTCCAGTGTCTCGGCAGCAGAAGCCACCCTATTCAGCCAATGGCCAGGGCTTGTGCCTTGGCCCCAGGCAAGGGACTGAAAGACTATTCCCACGGGGCTACAGTTGGGTGTGAGGGCAGGTTCTGGTGTCCCTTCACTAGCTTTTCTCTTGCCCCAGGCAGGCCCTTGGCACTAACCCTCAAGTGTTCTCAATCAGCTCCAGCCCAGTGGGAGGCCTGAATGCAAACATAAGTGAAAGCAAGTGTGTGTGAGAGAAAGAATGTGTGTGAGGGGTGGGTGAAGGGAGAAGAGGAGCATGGGGAAAGAGTGTAGGAATATGCAGGTGTGACCCAGAGGCCCAGACTAGGTCAGGAAGGCCCAGGTAAGTCTTGATTCTTAGTGCAGAGCAGCCCTGGGAGGAGCTGAGAGGCTCTGGCAGGAGCACCATTTTCTGCTGGGAGCAGAAAAGACAGCTGGGAGATGCCAGCTGGGGGACAGGGAGATAGCCTGCCCAGGCCTTGGGGTCTTCCCTTCCACGGCCAACAGTGCTCACTGAAACTTTGGCCACCATACATTACCAACCAACAATCCCCTTGGTTTCAGAACACAGGACAATTATACTGTACAACCCATGGGTGTCATTCACCTGGACTACTCTGAAACTGGTTCTGGGGAGATGATGGGTCTCATAGGGCCTGTAAGAAAGGTGAGCAGAGGCCGTCTCAGCTAAATGCCCCAATTTCTCAGTCAGCTCCACCCCAGTACTTGAAACCTTTACTCACTCAGCTTAGACTTTTTCAATGATTCATAGCAAGTGCTTCACAGTAGAAAGAGAGCCCGCCGAGGCCCTCCTGCTTGTTATGCGTGTGCACACAGCCCTGAACTGAGAGCTGAGAGGCACACAGTCACAAAGATGGCTCAGAGAGGTAGACATGTGGACTGGAGCTTCCCAGAAGGTTCAGGCATCCGAGGCCTTCTTGCTATAGGATGTAAGCAGCAGTGCCCTGGGGCCCAGCATAGTGATGAGTACCCGGGGCTGGTCCGCAGGTGCTAAGACCACCACAGCCACAGCACCTCCTAAGAAGTGCCCCCAGAGTGGAGGTAACTGCCTCGCCAGGGCAAGAGGCCTGCAGTCTGTGCTGAAACCAGCTGAAGGCCAGTCTTCCAGGAAGTGCTGAAAGATGCTGAAATAGCTCTCTTGCTGCTCAGGCCAAGGGGCAGGAAGGGAGGGAAAAATCTTTAGGAATTTTAGGAATAAGTAAAGCTTCAAGACAGCCACAAGATGGATCCTGTCCCTTATGTAGGGGCAGTTCAGCTTTGGATGTGCATGAGCAGTGGGACCATTTACTACCCAGCATCAAAGGGCTGCACTGATGAGAACAAACTGTCCAGGTAAGTATGCTGAGGGGGACAGTGTTGGGGTGACCAGCAGAGGTCCTTCCAGGGCTTATCTAGGAGAAGCCCGTCAAGGGCCCATAGTTCTCACTGTACTCTTGCAGTTTAAGAGGCAGTGGGATATGGGGCTTTCAAGAATCTGGCATAACTGGCCAATCTTAGCCTGATTCTGCAATGGCAGTTGCTTTTGCCTCTTAAGCTTGGAGTCTTCCTAGGCCTCCTGAGCTCCTGGCTTCTCTGCTCCTCATGCCTCCTCCTCTTGCAGCTTCAGTGCTGACCTTACTGGCCTGTGAAGCTGTGAGTCAGGTGAGACCATGTCTTCCAAGTCCCTGTCCCTTTCCCTGCTTCAGTATCCCAAAACACCCACTCCAAGGTGAATAGTCTGGAAGTGGGCCAACCAATTCACCCACCCACTATGCACCCACTGACTGTGCCAACCAGCACTGGCTGAGCATTTACCACCAAGTGTGGGCTGGGAGCTTGACACTGGGTGACTGCTGCCCAATAGTCATTCATCACACACTGAGTGCCAGGTGTTTGTGTGGATTGGTCTGGAAAAGGTGAGAGCTTGATAACCTGTGAGTCCCTGTTCCTAGGACCCCAGAAGTGCATCCCATGAGGGAGGCAAGCCCTGGACAAAACCAGGCAGCTATCCCAGGGCCAAGATTAAGCCTTCTGAGAGGCTGACAATGGTCTAGGGAACTCGAGGGGAGTGGGTCATCCCTAGAATCAAAGAGCCTTAGGCCCATTCCACCCAGAGAGGGGCTTCTAGAGTCCACAGGAGGTCTGGGCTCCAGCCTTCCACCCCAGGCTCAATCACAAGGCCTCTGGCTTCAAGAAGAAACGGTGGGAAGGGAAAGGGAACAGCCAGTCCACTTTAGCTTTAGCCCTGCCCACTCCAATCAATCTTTTGAAAAGTAGATCTAATGGCAAACTTTGGGGTGGACGACACTGGGCAGGCTGTGCCAGCCTGTGGGTCGATCCTCTGGCTTGAGCTGCTGGTACCACTAGCTCAGGGCTAGTTGTAGGTACTGAGACAACTGAGAACCCAGATGCCAAAACTGCAGGTGGGAATGCTGGGAGATCACCTTGGCCAGTCATTTTTTTGTTAAGAAGAGGATGCTGAGCTCAGGGAAGTAAACTGACTAAGACCACAAAGGGAATTAAAGCCAGGTCCTGGCCTGCTACACATCTCTCCTGCCTCCTGGCTCAGTGCTCTCTGTACACCAACACGAGGCTCAGTTTAAATGAGACAGCAGCCTGGTGCCACGGGATTTGATATGTGGCTACATATTGGGGTGAAAAGCCTCACTTGAGCCCACATTCTAAGTCTAAGGTGTGTGTCTGTCTCTGTGTGTGTGTGTGCGTGCGTGCATGTGTGGTGAAGATCGGGACCTTGTGTCCCAAAAATAGTCAGGGCTCATTGCCTCAGAACACCCAGGCCCAGCAGTGAACTGGGTGCTGGAGTAAACCACCAGAGTCCCCCTTCCTGGTAGCCCCGGGCAATCAAATTGGTGAATGGGAGGGATGGCCCAGAACAAGGCACCCGTGGGTGGGGGAAGAAAGGAGGAAACTTGGTACCTGGACACTCCCCCTCAAGAGAGCAACTTCAGATTTTCCTAGACCACCCCTGCCCCGTGGCTTGCTTTGTTCTCAAAGGACTGACAGTGGGTAGTACTGGGTTCTGAGGGTACTGCTCAGGTTCCAATCCTGATTTGGCCACTGACAGGCTGTGTGACTTGGAGCATGTCACTGCTTCCCTGTGCCCCAAGCTTCTCACTTGCAAAATGGGGGAAGGAGGAGGAGACCCTACTTCAGAGAACCATTAAGACAAAAATATAGCTAATGTGAAACACTTGGCCCAGAGTGAAAGAGGGAGGACATTATGTATCGGAGCCATAATGTGGTGACAGCCTAAAGAAGAAATCACACACACTCACTCACACACAAACAACATTCTTATGCTGGGTCTGTGTGAGGGGTGGGTCTTGTCTAGCTATCCACATCTGATTAGCACTTGTGTGTGTGGCCCCAAATCTTTTCCAGATGACAAAAGCAGAGGAACCAGCTGTGGGCACAGCTGGTCGGCGAAGAGGGACAGAGGAACAGTCCTAGGGAGGAGCAGAGGGCTGTCTGAGTGGGTGCTGGGTTGGGATGGAGGCAGAATGCACACGGCTTTAGCTGTTAACCCTTCAGAGCCTGGAAAGGGTGAAATATTTAGAAAGCATCCCATTTCTCTAGATAAAGACAGTAAGGAAAATCTCATACATAAGAAGCTCTGGGAGCATTTTCCTAGATGTGATGGGAAACTATGACTGTCATTCAGAAAATGCAGACACTAAGGTCTGCAAAACGTAATATGAAACCAGAAATGCCCAAGTTAGAAGGGACATCCACATTTAAAAGACAAACTAGAGAGCAGTTTTTCTCTCTATGCTTATTGAAACAAAAATAACCCAAATGCAAATGCAGTCAGTCCATTTTGGAATAAAAAAATTGCAGCAAGACTTTATCTTTACGGGACTTTAACCACTGAGTGATAGGACAGGGACTGAATTCTCAGGGACAAGAGTGTCTTTAGAGGCTCAGTTCCCTGCAGTCTGTTTTTTGGACTGAGATGCAAGGTGAGCCAGTCACAGCTCTGAGGGAGCCAGCTGTATTTTCAATGCACAGTCGCAGAATATTAAATGGAAAGGACCATCATCATCCTCTCAACTCACACACCCTCAGTCTCCAGACGGAGATGCTGGAGAAGGCAAGAAGGCTGCAGAGTGGCCTGTACACGGAGTGAGTGTGAAGGCACTAGTGCCTGTCGAACAATTTTCTCGTGCGGAACTCAAGACCAGTGCTGGAAGCTGACCATTCTGAGCATATGGCCGAAGACCCAGAAGTCCTTGTACTTTCCAGCAAAGAATGGAACTCACCCCACTTAATTCAAATAAAGAAAATAAAGTGTTTTTTTTTTGTTGTTGTTTGCTTGTTTTTACTATGACCAACAAAGGAACAGACCATATCACTGCCACCAACTTGGGAGTCAGGCAGACCTCAGCTGAGGTCTGGGCTCTGCCTCCACATCTGGGTGGCCACAGGTAAGTCAGTCACTTGACCTCTCTGGGCTTCTGTGCTTCCTCCTTAATAGAATGGGAGCTCTGGTAGCATAGTGGCTAAGTCACTTGCCTGCTAACCAGAAGGCTGACGGTTCAAACCCACCAGCCACTCCTCGGAAGGAAGGTTGGGCAATCCTACTTCCGTAGTGATACTGCCTCAGAAACCCAAGGAGGGGTCGCTATGAGTCGGGGCCGACTCGACGGCACATAACAACAACAACAACAACCTTAATAGAATAGGAAGGCAGAGTTGTGCAAAGTATGGTCTCAGATGACATGTGACAATGCTTTGATGAGGACAAAGTTTAGTGTCATTAAGACAGATCAAAAATAGAAGATCTTAATTTACAAACAGAAAAGTTTCATCTTCAATAGTGAGATCCTTTCACTGCCATCGAGTCAATTCTGACTCATACAGACCCCTCTTGGGTTTCTGAGGCAGTAAATCTTTAGCTTAATTTACAAAAAAGAATGTCTCACCATGGCATTTTTTCAGTGAGATCCTTTAGTGCATGTCAAATATTACCTTTCATAATTTGACAGACATGCAGCTGTTCATGTTCCTATCACTACTAAAGAACTGAGGTGCCCATTGTTCCATGGCAGCACACAAGTTTGTGTTTACTGTTCCAAAAGTGTGCACAAGGCTTGGTCTTGCAAAACATATCTACGACAAGCAGCCCGGGCTCAGGGCACTGCAGGACTGGGCGTATCCACGTCAGATGAGTTGATGGAGGAGCAGCTTGCCCTGGAGCTCCATCCAGATGAGTCTATAACATCAGAGAATTAATTGTATTTAAGTGGAGAGTACCTGTAAGACGAGGGCGATAATTAGCTTCTCATACTAGCAAAGAGAAGAAATTAAGGCCCCCCAACCAAGACCAGTTGACTAGGTGAAGGGCCCATTACTGCTACACAAGACTTCAGCAAGCAGCTATCTTACATACCCTGAAAGGAAGAGATACCTTAGAACAGAGCAGGTTTTCTACTTAGTCTGGGTAGCAGAGAGCAGTTTTTCTTTTATCCTGAAGTCAGCTGGGTGACTGGAAATGGGGGCAGTGGTGGGGAGAAATACACAGGATGAGAACATTAGCACCAGACAATTCCTCAGCCCCACACAGCCCTGCTCGCGTCCATTTGTACCAATGCCTGAGACAGACCAGAGGAACCAGTGGGAGCCGAGGAAGATGTCACTCTAAGGATCAGAGGGGAGGGGGGCCACTAGCATAAGGAACCCCAAAATGTATTTTGGAAAGAGGACAAAAGCATGTTTCTGGTGCTGAGAACCCAATGTCATGGGTGACGTTACTTGAGCAGGAAGGAGGAAGCAATTGTCTCTAACATGATATATCCCTAATGTGGAAATAAATGAATGGGGCTGCTATGCCAGGCAGAAGAAAGTAAGGAAAAGTTACAGAAAAGTCCTGACCATGCCTAGCACACAACAGTTCTAGGACCCAGAGGCAAGAGCAGTCCTTTAGCACATGATCTTGCTCACAACCTGATAAAAAGGCGAGATACCTGGAGAACAAGGATGTGACTAACGGTGGTGATGAGGCCCAGAGTCCCTCAACATGCTGGTCAGCAAATCTGTTAATGGGTGTTCCTACTCAATTTGAAGGAGCTCTGACGGCATTGTGGTTAAAACACTGGACTGCTAACCAAAAGATTGGCTAGTGGTCTGAACCCACTAGCCGCTCTGCAGGAAAAGATGAAACAGTCTGCTTCCCCAAAGATTTATAGCCTTGGAAACCCTAAGAGGAAGCTCTACTCTGCCTGACAGGGTCCAATATGAGTCAGAACTGACTTGAGGGCAGTGGTTTTTTTTACTCAATTTGATGACTACACTTCATTCTACACTTCAAGTGACACCAATGTAATCTTTGGGGCTTTAACTCTGAAATAATCACAACACAGCAGATGAAGGAGCAGGCTGCTTACGTCATTAAAGATTATTGCATGTAAGAGCATGCAATCCCAGTTAAATACCTCTCTAGAATGATCTCTAGATTTTCCATCAAAATACCAACAGGATATTTTGTAGATATAAATGGATTCTAAAATTTACCAAAAGGTAAGAGAACTGGAGTAGTTTTAAAAAACAATTAAATTTTTTGTTTTGTTTTGTTTAAAGAATAAACAAAAAAATGAAGAAGAATCACAGTACCCTATTTTTAGGCTGTTTCAGTGATTGTTGTTGCTAACCGCTGTCCACATGGCTCCTAACTCATGCCCCCCCCCCACACACACACACCAGGATTGGACGCTGTGATCCACAGAGTTTTCATTGGCTGATCTTCAGGAGTAGATCGCCAGGCCTTTCTTCCTCTCTGTCTCAGTCTGGAAGTTCCGCTGAAACCTGTTCAGCATCATAGCAAACACAAGCTTTCACTACAGATGGACGGTGGCTGCACGTGAGGTCCACTGGCCGGGGATCAAATCCCACTCCCGCATGGAAGGCAAGAAGTCCTCATCGTACTGCATATAAAACTATAGTAACCAAGACATTATGCTACTGACAAAGTGGTAAACACAAAGACCAAAGGAACAGCATAGAGGAGACAGTAACAGACCCACACAAATATGCCTGATGGATGCTTAAGAAACAAAGGCACGTCATAGATAAAGGACAGTCTTTTCAAATAAATGGTGTTGAAAAATTTAGTATGCAAACCAAAAAACGAAACTTTCAACACAAACCTCACATTTTATACAAAATGGATCATAGATCTAAATGTAAACTATAAAACTTTTAGAAGAAAATCTTCATGATCTGAGGTTAGGCAGAGTTCTTAGACCTGACAGCAAAAGCATGATCCACAAAAGAAAAAATAAATTAACTAGACTTTATGAAAATTAAAAACTTTTGCTCTGTAAAACACGATTAAAAGGATAAAAAGATAAGCCACTGAACGAGAGAAAATATCTGCAAATCACATTTGGCAAAGGACATGTATCCAGAATATATAAAGACTCTCAACACTTAACAGTAAGAATACAACCCAATTTAAAAGTGGGCAAAAGACTTGAACAAACATACAGATATAAAAAGGGCAAACAAGCAAATGAAAACATTTTCAACATCAATACCCACTACTGTTATCAGGTGCCACTGAGTCAGTTGTGACTCATAGCGACCCTGTGTACAACAGAATGAAACACTGCCTGGTCCTGCACCATCCTCACAATTGTTGTTACGCTTGAGCCTGTCACTGCAGCCACTATGTCAATCCATCTCATTGAGGTCTTCTCTTTTATCATTGACCCTCTACTTTACCAAGCATGATCTCCTTCTCCAGAGATTGGTCCCTTCTGACAACATGACCAAAGTCTGGCCAGTCTTGCTTCTAAGGAGCATTCCAGTTATACCACTTTCAAGACAGATTTGTTTGTTCTTCTGGCAGTCCATGGTACATTCAATATTCTTTGCCAACACCGTAATTCAAATATATCAGTTCTTCTCCGGTCTTCTGTATTTATTGTCCAGCTTTCACACACATATGAAGCCATTAAAAAGACCATGGCCTGGATCAGGCACACGTTAGTCTTCAAAGTGACATCTTTGCTCTTTAACACTTGAAAGAGGTCTTTTGCAGCAGATTTGCCCAGTGCAATATGTTGTTTGATTTCTTGACTGCTGCTTCCACAGTCATTAATTATTGATCCAAGTAAAAGGAAATCCCTGACAACTTCAACCTTTCTCCATTTATTGTAATGTTGTTTATTGGTCCAGTTGTGAGGATTTTCATTTTATGTTGAGGTGTAATCCATACTGAAGGCTGTACTCTTTGATCTTCACTTCATCAGTAAATGCTTCAAGTCATTTTCACTTTCAGCAAGCAAATTGTAGTACCTCTATATGATGGAATACTGCTCAGTGATAAAGTACTCACCAGATCCTTCAGAATACACCAGCAGCTGAATGTCTTGGTGTGTATGTTTTCACAACTTAAAAAAAAAAAAACCCAGCAACTACACACTGATGATTTTATTTCTAACCCATCCAGCCCAACTCTCTCTTGGTCAAAGGTAGTAGAAGATCCTGAAAGATCAAGGTGCTTTCAAATGTAGTCTTCCTGTCCCTTGGGTTCCATAAAAGGTAGGGGTGGTCCCTCCCTTCCCTCAACCACAACAGTTCCATAATACCTATTTTTGGTACTGGAATTGTATGTAATGTTTCTTCTGAAAACATTTATATTAGAAAAATTTAAAAACCATCAGAAATTCTAAATGATGATCATTAAGAATCTGTAACATTACTGTGGTTCAGAAGGGTCTCCCCAGAGCATGGATGATCACTTGCTTGGCTATCCATATGCTGGACCCTCCAACAGCCACCCCAGGAGACACGGTCTGCTTGAGGAGCAATGTTTCCTCTGTCTAAGCTCAAAGATGCACAGCTGAGTGACATCAGCTTGCCTCCCTTATTTGAGGTCTCGCCCTTCTGGGATCAGTATTTTGCTGCAGGGGTTTCTAGTCTTCATGCTTCATCTGGTTCCTTGCATCTCTGAGCTCATCTCTTCCACATCTATACAAATGTCTGCCTTCTTCCAGGGTGGGGGACTCTGTCTTCTCACCCTAGTAGGAACTAGAGTGAAGTCCATCCCTCACTAACAATGGTATAGTTAGTGGACACTTTTGAGTTTTCACCTTACCTGACCTCTCAACATTGCATGCTATTGACCACTCTCCTCTTCTTTATACAACATCTTTCAGTTTTCAGGACACTCCATTCTCCTGGATTTCCATCTCTGACTCCTTTGCAGTTTCATCAAATACAGGCCCATGTTAAAATTCCTTAAAGCTCAGCCCTATGCTGTCACCTACTCTTTTCCCTCCATATTTCTACTCAACTTGATTTTATTCACTCACAGTTTAAATACCATCAATTCACCAGTGTTTCACATATTTATATCTACAGCCAGGCTTTCCTCCAATCTTCCGGCATATATACTTACCTGACACTTGAATGTCTCAAGGATACCTCAACACCTCAGACTAAACCAACACATTCAGAGCCCAACATCATGTTCTTCTTCTCAACTTAACATGGTTCCTTTCCCTTTTCCCAGCCTCCATAAATACCATGCACCTAGTTCCAGTCAGAAGCTAAGGAGTGATCGCTGATTTCTCCCTTTCTTCTGCAATCCTCATATCCAATCTATCTGATTTTACTTCCAAATATCGCAAATGAATTAATTTCTCTCCATCATCACTACATGTACTTGTGCCCCCTACAAACCATTCTCCACACAGAAGCCAAAGGGACCTTCTCAAATGCCATTTTGATCACATCATCCCTTTGCTTACAATCTCTCAATGGCTTCCTGTTACGCACAAGATAAAGATTAAAATCCCAAATTTGGGCTCTGAGGCTCCTGTCTTGTTCCTGTCTGCCTTTCCTCATCTGTTTCTGATATTCCACTACTCTTGGCCACACCAACTTCTAGTTTCTCAGCCTTCCAGATTGTACCTGACTGTCCCCCTTGTATGTTTCATACTTACCTTTTGTTCATAGAAAAGTATAAAGTCAATCATTACCTGTGGGAGGGGGGGTCTGTGTTGTATGTGGTCTACACCTAACACACTAGAGCTATCAGTGTTTGCTGAGTAAACTACTGTCCCTGTAGAACGTTGATGCTCTCCAGAAAATGACCCCTACCCTCCCTGGAATGGACATGGGGCAGATTGAAGAACTAACCTCCACAGTTCAAATGCTTCAAGGCAATGCTGTGATAAAGACTGGATTAAATTTCTAATCTGTAACTCCCTGGAGTAAATAAATTAGCTCCACGAAGTAGAAAATACAGTATCTATAAAAAGAATCCATTCACAAGAGCATTAAAACTATAATACATCTGCAAAGAAATAAAAATTTAAAAATCAACAAAGGACATGTGTGACCTATGTGAAGAAAATCATAAAATTGTTTAAGCATATGAAAGACAAAAATAAATGGAGGGATACCATGCTCATGACAGGAAGACAATATTGTAGCTATGTCAACCCTTCCCCAACTACTCTGTAAAGTATATGTCATGCCAATCAAAACCAAATATGGTTTTCCATAAAAACTGACACACTCATACTAAAATCCAGATTAAATAATGAAAAATGAAGAATAGCCAAGAAAATGTCAAAGAAGAATAAAGTGCATGTGCATATGCATGTGCTGGGGGTAGGGGTTCCTATTATACTGGTCTCCTCATTCTAGTCCATGTATATATGAGAACTTAGTATATGACAAATGCCACTACAAATCAGCGGAGAAAGGGCAACCTAATTAACAAATGGTGCTAGAACTATCAAAATTAAAAGAAAGAAAGAAAGAAAGAAAGAAAACCACAACCTTGTCCCACACTACGATCAAAAATAAATTCCAGGTGGCCTTAAGCCTTTATGTGAAAAGCAAACTTTTATATATATATAATAGGGACTTAATCTTTATGACCTTGGAATAGAAAACTGTTTTTTAAAGACTGAAACACAGGGCATGAGGAAAAGATTGCTAAATATGACATTTACAAACTCCCACATCTACAAAACACATTACAAAAACGTTAAGAGACAGAGAGGGAGAGGATATTTGTAAGCCTATAAAACTGACAAATATGAGTGTGCAGAATATATAAATATTCCCCATAAATCAGTAAGAAAAAGACCACTCCATAGAAAAAAATGGACTAAAAATACGTGCAAGCAATTCACAGAAGAAACCACTTCACCAAAACGTTTATATTTTTATGTTCAAGGTCTCTACCAGTCAGAGAAGACAAATTTAAATAGTGAGATACCATTTCACACCTATCACAAGTGTTCAAATTAAAAAGCTGCAAATTAAAAAGGAAAAAAAAAAAATTGTGCGCACTAGTTGTTTATTCCAGTAACAGCAGATAGAGGGCCTGTAGGGAGCACTTGAAGGCCACAGAGAAGCTGGGTCTTGGCTGCTCAATCCAAGCTGTCCAGGAGGCAGCAGCAGCAGAGGGCAGCCCAGCATGCGGCCAAGGCTGCCTGACACCCGGTGTCTTCCGTCTTCCTTTCCCGTTCCATCACGTACACTGGGGTGAGGGGGAGAGGGGGGAAGAGGTGAAGGAGAAAGAGACCCAGTCAGAGGGAATCACAAGCAGCAGCATCCTGGTAGACTTATCACAATCTATGGAAACTATGGTTCACCATCTCCCTCCATCTCTAGACTGTTAGCTCCACCAGGGCAGCTCCTATGCCTCTCTTGTTCACTGCTATATACTCCTCCAGTGTCTGACACACATCAGGCACTCACTAAATGTTCCCCGGATGAGTGAAGACACCTGCCTGGCAGATGCCAGATCACTGTTTCTTGCCACTTCTCCATCCCCAACTTGACTCTAAAGCCCAGCCCAGCAGTTTATTGGACACCACTTAAGGTGATATAGTTTGCAATGGAACCCTTGCCCTGAGCCCCTCCCATGCAGCCTGATGGGACAGGCACTAGCTGAAAGCTCTACACATCATCTCATTGAATCCTCCCAACAGCTCTGTCTGATGATCATAATTTTATAATGGTCATACATTGTTGGCATAGTGTGAATTGGTAGCATCTCTTTGAAAGAGATTTTGGCAATAAAAATTTTGGACCCAGAAAATCTGTACCTAGAATTTATTCTACAGAAATAATTACCCCAGTGTTTAATGAAGTATCTACAGCAGGATTGCTGCTGCATCAGAAGAGACCAAATTAGCAACAACCTCAATGTCCATCAAATGGGGACCAATTAGCTAAGTTAAGGTACATGCATAAAACAGAATACTAAACAGCCATTCAGATGAACTTCCGTGTTGCTGAGATATTATGTGAGGAATAAAAGCAAGCACATAAAAAAGCAAGCACATAACAGTGTTTCTTTTATTTTAGTTGTATAATAAGGAAGGATATACACATACACAAACACACACACTAGTTTCTGAAAGAATTCAAGAAACGTAAGGGCCAAGATTTGGGGAGGAGGTTTTCACTTTACATTTATGTTCTCAAACCCAGGCTTGCTTGATTCCTAACCCACACTCAAAGTTGATGCCCTACAGTTCTTACCAGGGTCCTGTTGGTAGGAGGGAGGCCTGTCTAGTTGGGCATACCTTGTCAAGTACTCCCACAGGTACGCTGAGGGGAGCTGGCATCAGGCCAACCTGGGCTCATACCCCAGTGGTGTTGGCCTCTATCCTAAACTTTTCCTCAAGCCATTGTTACTTAGACACCCCACGCAGCCCCACCACACCCCAACCTGTGCTGCCACTGTCATTCATACTTCTCCACAGCCTAACCTGGCCCCTTCTGACCATAGTCTGACCTATCAGATGCAGCATACGTCCAATTCTGACTCCTCTTGGACTTTGCCTGTTAGGCAAACCTGGCAAACAGGAGATACTGTCAAATCACCACTCTAAGGAGCTCCAAGACCAGAGAGTGCCCTGACACTGGGACAATTTCCAAGGCGGAGCCCTTGCGACAAAAAAACACATACACAACTCTGCCATGCCAGGTCTCAGACAACTCATGGCCAAGATTCCTGTTACACTCTCCCTGCTCTCTAGAAACACCAGGGTTAGAATTTTAGATCTTAAAAACAACCCCAGCCTTTTCTCCTCCCTTTCAGGTTCTAGGGTGGGTGGTCAAGAGCCCACCTGAACTGAGGCCCTGGAGGAAGAGCTTGGTTCTGGGTCAGGACACCAAGGGAGCAGACACAGTCTCTGCCTATGGATTCCCACCATGCTTTGGGGGCCACCCCTCTGCAACTTTCCAGGAATTATGCATCTCTCTGACCAGCCCCCGGCTTCTCTCTGTTCACCACCTCTAAGGAGGATGACCCTGGCGCTCGTCCTTCTCTGTTCGTTTCCTCAGCCAAGCCCCTCCACTGCTGGGAGCCTATCACCTCAATAGTACTCTTGTAGGAACCTTCAGTGCCTACTCATCTGACCCTAAAAGCAATCCCCACCCCAACCCTTGGCCTCCTCTCCACACTGGTAACCCTGTCACGGGGTCCATCCTTACCTGTGTACTGGAAATATCCCCTCCACATTTCTGCTCTTCCTCTGGGCCCTTCCAACACCCTGGCCTGCTGAAGCCTCTCCAGCCACAGCACCTGCCTGCTGCTCCCAGACCCAGCCTTCATCATGATTTTCTTCAACATCATCACACTGAATGAAGCCTGTAGAGACCTGCATGCTCACAGGCAGAAAACACATTATGGTCCTACTTTATAGGTGAGAAAATTGTTTCAGAGATAAGGACCAAATACACAGTTTGTCCAAAACCAACTGAAAAATGCCATTCAAATGTCAATCTTCTTCTGACCCCTCACCCAGGACCCTTCCACTGCTCTGCATTCAGCTGTCCATCATGTCACTCCTATTTCCTATGGCACCTTCTCCCTGGCCACTAAGACCATTCACAGTCAAGATTTCAAGGATCCCATGGTCCATATCTGGTAATTCCCATGTCCAGCACTACCACCAGGGCCTCAGACAACTCAGAGCCAAATCCCCTTGCTTTGCAAGACCTGGATCAGGTCTCCCAGACCCCACGAAGAAGGCTGCTCCTCTGGACAGCACAGCTCTGACGCAGTCTGTCTCATACAGCACAGCTCCTTTCAGGAGACTTCCTACACCTTCTCTTCCTATGAATCAGGGAACCTAGTCCTAGGCATGCACATGGTCTGAAGGCAAGTATTTTGCTGACTAATAATCTGAACAGAAGTGGTAAGTCCACACAGTGAAATTCCTGTGCTCCAAGCACCAAGACTTGTATGAGGTGATTGCAAAACTCTGGGTCTCTGTGGAAAGCTGGGTGACGACAGCTTTGCAGTTCAGAGGCAGGAGCCCTCTTAGGGCTATGTTCACAGAGTTGAAAGAGAGAGCTTCCTTTAACCCCCAACAAAGCTGAGGGCAGGTGCAGTAGGCAAAGTGTGCATCAACACATCCCACCAGTGGGCAGAAAGTGCCTAGCACAGACCGGCCCATGCACGTGAAAGAGGTTAAGATTGTAGGAGACAAGATCCTAGATACAGTGAGAGAACAATGTAGAACAAAATTCAAAATCACACACACACAAAAAAAAAAAAAAAGAAAAGAAAAGAAAAAGAAGAGACCAGGTTTGCTAGTTTAATATAGCCTGGTGACACTCCTAAGACTATGGCCCCTAATTACCCTTCAGGTCTCAAACTGAACTTATTCCTGTGGCTTCCAGCCAAACAACTGAGAGGCATATGGGGTGAACATTTACATCAGGTAGATACACTCCTTGGAGCGATCAATGGTGGGAAAACAGAAGTGCAGTGTTTTCACAGGGAGATGGCAGGGGTGGTGGTGGTGGTGGTGGAAGTGCATGGGATGGAAGGACACAGGGAAGAGGTAACTATGGGGAGGAAGTGGGAAAAGAGCTGTTAACACTATGGAGAACTCTAGCCAATGTCATGAAATAAAATGTGTATGAACTGCTGGATGGAAAATGAATTTGCTCTGTAAATTTTCACCCCAATCACAATAAAAATGAAAACAATAGAATAGAAACACATAATAAAAAATTAAGAAGATTGTAGGAGACAACATACCTTACACCCCACTCCCCAACACACAAAATGACAACCCACAATGGGCTATGTTCTCAGCAAACTTCTGTTCCCATCTCCCTGCCCTTTTCTTTAGCAAAGTTGGGTCCCAGCTGTTTCAAACATCTCTTCCCAGGAACCCAGGGTTCAGCAAGAAGCAGTGGGTGGAGGTGAACAGGGTAGGCACTGGGTTCTCATCAGTCTCTGGTGATGAGCTCAGTGAGAAGCAGAGAAGGAACCCTCCTTATCTGATACTGTGTACAGGGGGAGGTCCCCAACCCAGGTCACAATTCCCAAGGATACTTTGTCCCATTTAGTGGGAGGCACCACAATTAAGATTTCAGAACAGGGACTTTAATAAGACATACCAAACTTGATTTAAATATAGGCTCTATCTACTCATTGGCCATGTAACCTTGGGCAGGTGCCAGTATCTCTTACCTTCAGTTTCCTCTTCTGTAAAATAGGTCAGCATTAGTAATCTCTACTCCACAAGGTTGCTGGGAAAATTACAAGCTCATGCATGTAAAAGGCTTAGCACAGTGCTCAGCACACTGTAAAGCACTCAATAAATGTTCACTGACATTATTACTAGGGAGTCCTGGTAGCACAGTGGCTGCTAACCAAAAGGCCTGCAGTTTGAACTCACCAGTCACTCCTTGGGAGAAAGATGAGGCAGCCTGCTTCTGTAAAGATATATGGTTTTGGAAACCCCATGGGGCTGTTCGTTCTGTCCTAAAGGGTTGCTGTGAGTTGGAATCAATTAGATGGCAGTGGGTTTGGTTTGGTTTGGACATTATTACCATTATTCAAATGACTATGACCCTTTGGGAGCTCTGGTAGCATAGTGCCTAAGGCACTTGACTGCTAACCAGAAGGCTGGCCGTTCAAACCCACCAGCCACTCCTCGGAAGGAAGGTTGGGCAATCTACTTCTGTAGTGATACCGCCTCAGAAACCCAAGGAGGGGTCGCTATGAGTTGGGTCTGACTCGATGGCACATAACAACAACAACAACATGACCCTTCAGGCAGACCAAGTAGAATGAGCCTCTTGTAAACAGATGCAGGCAGGTAAAAAGAAGAGGGGCTCACCAGAACTCTGGGGAGAAGCTTCAGAAATAAATAAGAAGCCAGGAGGTAGAATCATAGACTATTCTAGAAGAATTCACTGCCGTCGAGTCGATTCTGACTCATAGTGATCCCTCCTTGGGTTTCGAAAGCAGTATCTCTATGGAAATAGATTGCCCAGTCTTCCTTCGAGGAGTGGCTGGTGGGTTTGAACCGCCAGCCTTCTGGTTAGCAGTTAAATGCCTTAAGCACTATGCCACCAGAGCTCCTGTTCTAAAAGAAGGCGTCTGCAAGATCAGCCAGCCCTTCACTGTATGAAAGAGGTAACCAAGGCCCAGCCCAAAGCTACTATAAGAGCTATAAGAGGAGGAAATAAACAGAGCCAGACCTCTGTCTCTGGCAGATGCAAGCACAATGGAGGAAGGATATCAGAATAGCTGCTGGAGGCGGGGGGGGGGGGGCCCCGCCAGGAACCCAAGGCCCAGCCTAGCAACAACCTCCCCTCACCCTAATTCGTGCACACATACACACACAGCCCTTATCACTTTTCCTTAGGCCTCAATTAATCACAGGGTTTTAGAGCCCAGGTTCAGGGTCCAAGACACATTGTCACATTTTGGGAAGTATGACTCTGTCAAACTCAGGCAGCACCCAGGGCAGAGCAGCTTCTGGGAGTGGGGGAGGGCCCGTATACTGAGCCTGGGCACATGGGAACAAACAGGGCAGCAACATAGGGGCTGCAGTCCAAGGGCCACAAATAGGGCTGTACCCTGACTGCCAGGCCCACGCCTAGTGACAGCCTAGGACACTCGCTGAAGGTCTGGGCACCCTGGGCCCTGTGGCCACGCTAGCAGGGAAATCTCATAGTGGTTTTCACTTGCACCTGCCTAGACAACCTGCCAAACCCTCAGCCCTTCCCTCATCCTGTACGGACAGCTGAGAGCAGAGCTGCCAGCCCCCTCCAGGAATGAATTTGACTGCAGACGCCCTGAACCACCTCTTCCTTCCTCTCTCCCTGACAGAGGAATGGCTAGACTGTCCCAGGGCTAAAGGATGTTCCTTTCCTCCCCATCAACTCCAGAAATAGCTGCCTGATTCATTAGCCGGCCCCTCCCAGGGCTCATGCCCGAGATCCAAGGTTGCTGTGTACGAGGTTCTCCTTCCATGATCCACACAGAACTTCTGATTCTCTGAGAAGCATGGGATCTGCTGTCAGGCAGACTCCTCCTCTCATCCTTCAGCCAGAACAAACCCAAATAAGGCAACCATGGGGGAACAAAAACAGCAGCCACAGTACTAAGCATGTGCTGGTCTCTCCTCTCTCCTCCCCTCTTTCCTGGCTGAGGATCCAGGCCAGCTCTGTATTCACCTCTTTGAACTTCAGCATCTTCACATATTAAAAGTGAGACTGATAATGGTGCCTGTAGTAAGGGCCCAAAAAGATGAAAATGTATTGGTAATAAAAATATCACTTGACCCAGCAGCCACAGCACACCAGGGTGGGGGAGAAGGCAACAGTCAGCCCAGAAGACAGCCGAGTAGAAAAGACAGCTAAGAGACTGCAGAAAAGCAGTCCTCTCCTGTGCATTGCCAACCTGAAACCTACCTGCTGCCTGGGGGCCCCAGGACTCCCTTGAAGACGCCTTCCCAACCTACTCCAGTCCATCGAGGATCTTTCTGACTCTGAGTTCCTGCTCCCACTGTGCTTACACTCATTCAAAAACAGTCTTAGAAATAGCAAGCACTCTTAAGAAGAAGAATATATAGCACTGAGGTAGAAGGCCAAGGTAAATATCCAGAAAGAAAAGATAGGGTATAGAACCTGAAAACAAACACTTTGCCATAGAGTCAATTCTGACTCACAGTGAACCTAAAAGACAGAGTAAAACTGCCCCATAATGTTTCCAAGGCTGTAAATCTTTGTGGAAGTAGACTGCATCATCTTTCTGAGGTTGGTGGGTTTGAAGTGCTGATGTTATGGTTAGCAGCCGAGTGCTTAACTACTGTGCCACCAGGCCTCTCTTAGGCTATAAAACAGTACATGTTATTTAGTGCCCAGAAGACAGAACCTGGGCTATAAGAACAGGAGACTTTCCCTCTGCATGCCAGTGATGCTTTCATTTTTACTTTTGTCATCAAAATAGAATGACAAAAAAGGCAAGATTGTCTCAGAAATGACTGGTTTATTTTCAGTGTTTGTCTATGCCCCCAGGAAGCAGGGGCTGGGCCCATGGCTGGAACAGGTAAGAGGAGAGCCCCAGGCAAGAAGCGGGAGCTAGGTCCACAGCCAGAACAGGTAGGGGAGAACCCCAGGCAAAGACAAAGATGAGGAAATTGAGGCAGAGTGGTTTGGAACAAGTAATGGAGACAAACTTTTCTGTCATTTGTCGTACTGTGGTATCTTGTATGTTGCTGTGAGGCTGGAGGCTATGCCACCAGTGTTTCAAACACCAGCAGGGTTGCCCATGGTGGATGGGTTTCAGCAGAGCTTCCAGACTGAGAAAGACTTGGAAGAAGAAAGAGGCCATCTGTTCTGCTTACCTAGTGCCACTCTGACAAGAATATACCACAAATGGGATGCCCTTAACAAACAGGAGTTTATTCTCTTATAGTTTGGAGGCTTTAAGTCCAAGTTCAAAGCGCCAGGCTCCAGGGGCTGGGTGAAAGCCCTTCAACCTTGGGATCCAGCTCTGCCTCCTGCTCCTGGTCCACTGGAGCTAGAGGTGTTTCTTCATTCAGACAGCTGCTGACTGCTGAGGCTGAGAAGCCCCAAGGTTGACAAATAAAAAGGCATAGTCCCAATGTTACCAAACCACACGGCAGGCCAAATTTAAGCCCATTGTAAGTCCCAAGGTCGGCAGAGTATGGCAGGCTGAACAATGACATGGCTACATGCAGGGTCCGAGCTTACCATAGGCTAGAGACTATTCCCCAAGGCTTCTGCTTATATACAAGAAGCAGACCACAGTCCCTAAGGCAGCTACTCAGTTGCTCATAGTAGATTCCACCATGGAGTTGATGACCAATCTCATCAGGGGGAATACTACATCCAGCTGCCCAGCCACTCAACCAGGCCCAGCCAAGTTGACATACAAACTGAACTACCATACCATCCATTTCTCAAAGAATTTGCCAGTGAAAATCTTATGAATAGTAGTGAAGCAATGTCCAATATATTACTGGAAAATTGCTTGAATAGCCCAGAAACACTGTCCAATACAGTGCCGGAAGATGAGCCCCTGAGGTTGGAAGGCACTCAAAACACTGCTGGGAAAACGTTGCCTCATAAGAGTAGAGCCTACCTTAATGATATGGATTAAGAAGAGCTTTTGGGACCTCCATTTGCTGGTGTGGCATGACTCAAAAGGAGAAGAAACAGCTGCAAACATCCATTAATAATCAGAACATGGAATGTACAAAGTATGAATCTAGGAAAATTGGAAGTGGTCAAAATGAAATGAAACGCATAAAGATTTCTATCCTAGGCATTAGTGAGCTGAAATGGACTGGTTTTGGACATTTTGAATCAGGCAACCATATGTTCTACTATGCCAGGAATGATAATTTGAAGAGGAATGATGCATTCATCATTACAAAGGATGTTTCAAGATCTATCATGAAGTACAATGCTACCAGTGATAAGATGATATCCATATGTCTACAAGGAAGACCAGTTAATACTACTACTATTCAAATTTATGCACCAACACCAAAGCCAAAGATAAGGAAATTGAAGATTTTTACCAACTTCTGCAGTCTAAAATTGACTGACCATGGAATCAAGATGTGATAATTATCACTGGCGATTGGAATGCAAAAGTTTGAAACAAAGAAGAATCACCGGTAGTTACAAATTTGGCCTTGGTGACAGAAATAACACTGGAGATCACATGATAGAATTTTGCAAGACCAACGACTTATTCATTGCAAACACCTTTTTTCAACAACCAAATGGCAGCTATACATGTGGACTTTGCCAGATGGAGTGCACAGAAATCAGATTGACTACATCTATGGCAAGAGGTGATGGAAAACCTGAGTATCTTCAGCCAAAACCAGGCCAGGAGCTGATTGTGGAACGGACAATCAACTGCTCATATGCAAGTTCAACTTGAAGTTGAAGACAATTAAAACAAGTCCATGAGAGCCCAAATATGACCTTGAATATACCTCTGCAGAATTTAGAGCCCTTCTAAAGAACAGATTTGATGCATTGAACACCAATGACCAGAGGAATTATGAATGACATCAAGAACATCATCCACGAAGAAAGCAAAAGGTCATTAAAAAAACAAGAAAGGCAGAGAGGACCAATATGGATGTCAGAAGAGACTCTGAAACTTGCCCTTGAACAAAGAGTAGCTAAAATAAATGGAAGAAATGACAATATGAAAGAGTTGAACAGAAGATTTCAAAGAGCAGCTCGAGAACACAAACTCAATTATTATAAATGAAATGTGCAAAGACATGGAGTGAGAAAGCCAAAAGGGAAGAACACACTTGCATTTCTCAAGCTGAAAGAACTGCAGAAAAAAGTCAAGCCTCCAGGGAGCTCTGGCGGTGTAGTGCCTAAGGCATTTAACTGCTAACCAGAAGGCTGGTGGTTCAAACCCACCAGCCACTTCTCTAATGGCAGATTGGGCGATCTATGTCTATAGTGATACTGCCTCAGAAACACAAGGAGGGGTTGCTGAGTCAGATCTGACTCGATGGCAGTGCATTGTGCTGTGTTGCTAGTTGCAATACTGAGAGATTCTATGGGCAAAATATTGACTTATGCAGGAAACATCAAAAGAAGATGGAAGGAATGCACAGAGTCACTGTACCAAAAAGAACTGGTAGATCTCTATCCATTTCAGGAGGTGGAATATGATCAAGAACAAATGATACTAAAGGGAGAAGTCAAAACTGCATTTAAGGAATTTGTGAAGAACAAAGCTCCAGGATTTGACAGAATACCAATTGACATGTTTCAACAAATGGATGCCACACTGGAGGCACTCACTCGGCTATGCCAAGAGATTTGGAAGATACTTACTGAAGATAATTCAAAAATGGTTGCAGCAGTTTACTGACAGAGGACTCCAGAAATCAAGCAGAATTAAGAAGAGGATGTTGAACAAGGGATATCATTGCTGATTGTCAGATGGATCTTGGCTAAAAGCAAAGAATACCAGAAAGATGTTTACTTGTGTTTTATTGACTATGCAAAAGCATTTGATTGCATGGATCATAACAAATTTGGATAACACTGAGAAGAATGGCAATTCCACAGCACTTAATTGTGCTCATGAGGAACCTGTACACAGACCAGGAGGCTGTCATTCAAACAGAACAAGGGGACACTGCATGGTTTAAAATCAAGAAGGGAGTGAATCAGG
>NW_006921643.1:5880232-5927411 GCF_000298275.1 Orycteropus afer afer | reverse complement strand
TAAATGGAGAAAAGATTGAAGTTGTCAAAGACTTCATATTACTTGGTTCTACAATCAACACCAATGGAAGCAGCAGTCAAGATATCAGACGACATATAGCACTGGGCAAATCTACTGCAAAAGACCTCTTTCAAGTGCTGAAGAGCAAAGATATCTCCTTGAAGACTAAGGTGTGCCTGACACACGCCATGGTATTTTCAATCACCTCATACACACGTGAGAGCTGGACAATGAATAAGGAAGACTAAAGAAGAGTTGGTGCTTTTGAGTTGCAGTGCTGGCAAAGAATGGTGAAAGTACCATGGACTGCCAAAAGAACTAACAAATCTGTCCTGGAAGAAGTGTAGATGGAATGCTCCTGAAAGGCCAGACTTTGTCTCACCTACTTTGGTGATGTAAGAAGGGACCATTCCCTGGAGAAGGGTATCATGCTTGGTAAAGTGGAGGGTCAACAAAAAAGGAGAAGGCCCTCAGTGAGATGGATTGACAAGTGGCTACAACGATGGGCTCAGTTATAGCAACAATCATGGGGCTGGCCCAGGACTGGGCAGTGTTTCATTCTGCTGTACATAGGGTCACTATGAGTTGGAGATGACTTGATGACATCTAACAACAACAACTTAGGCCCTAAGGAGCTCTTGTGGAATACTGAGTCAGGCATTTGGCTGCTAACCAAAAGGTTGGCAGTTCAAATCTACCAGGCACTCTGCAAGAGAAAGATGAAGCAGTCTAATTCTGTAAAGATTTATAGCCTTTGAAACCCTATGAAGCAGTTCTACTCTGTCCTATAGAGAGTTGCTATGAGCCACAATCGACTTGATGGCAGTGGGTATATGTTCTAAATAGACTATTAGTTCCTCAATTGTAGGGTATAGCTCTTCTCCATGTGCTTCCCCTATAGGGCCTGAGACACAGAGAAGGGTGGCAAGGGATGTTGTTGTTAGGTGCCGTCGAGTCATCTTTGACTTATAGTAACCCTATGCATAGCAGAACGAAACACTGCCCGATCCCATGCCAGCTCCATGATCCCTGGTATACTTGAGCCCATCGTCACAGCCACTGCGTCATCCATCTCGTTGAGGGCCTTCCCCTCTTTTGTTGACCCTCTACCTTACCAAGCATGACATCCTTTTCCAGGGAATGGTCCCTTCTGATAACATGACCAAAGTAGGTGAGACGATTTCTGGCCATTTTTGCTTCCAACGAGCTTTCCGGATGCACTTCCTCCAGGACAGATTTGTTAGCTCTTTTAGCAGTCCACAGTACTTCCAGCATTCTTCGCCAGCACCACAACTCAAAAGCATCAATTCTTCTTCAGTCTTCCTTATTCATTGTCCACCTCTCACATGCATGAGGTGATTGAAAATATTATGGCTTGTGTCAGGTACACCCTCAAGGAGACATCTTTGCTCCTCAGCACTTGAAAGAGGTCTTGTAGCTACTTGCCCAGTGCACATCATCTGATGTCCTGACTGCTGCTTCCATTGGCGTCAATTGTAGAACCAAACAATGTGAAGTCTTTGACAACTTCAATCTTTTCTTCATTTATCATGATGTCGCTTATAGGTCCAGTTGTGAAGATTTTCATTTTCTTTATATTGAGATATAATCCATACTGTAGACTGTATTCTTCAGTCCTCATCAGTAAGTGCTTCAAGTCATCCTTACTTTCAGCAACCAAAGTTGTGTTGTCACTATATCACAGGTTGTTAATGAGCCTTCCTCCAATCTTGATGCCACGTTCTTCTTCATATAGTCCAGCTTCTCGAATTATTTTCTCAGCATACAGATTGAATAACTATGGTGAAAGGATGCAACCCTGATCCACACCCTTCTTGATTTTAAATGCAGTGTCCCCTTGTTCTGTTCAAATGACTCCTCATGAGTACAATTAAGTGTTCTGGAATTCCCATTCTTCTCAATGTTATCCACAATTTGTTATGATCCACACAATCAAATGCTTTTGCATAGTCAATAAAACACAAGTAAACATCTTTCTGGTATTCTCTGCTTTGAGCCAAGATCCATCTGACATCTGCAATGACATCCCTTGTTCCACGTCCTCTTCTGAATCCAGCTTGCACTCTGGAAGTTCTCTGTCAATATACTGCTGCAACTGTTTTTGAATTATCTTCAGTAAGATTTTACTTGCATGTGATATTAATGAGACTGTTTGATAATTTCCACATTCTGTTGGATCACCTTTCTCTGGAATGGATACAAATATGGATCTCTGCCAGTCAGTTGGCCAGGTAGCTGTCTTCCAAATCTCTTGGCATAGCCGAGTGAGTGCCTCCAGTGGGGCATTCATTTATTGAAACATCTCAATTGATATTCCGTCAATTTCTGGAGCCTTGTTCTTCACAAATTCCTTCAGTGCAGTTTCCACTTCTTCCTTCAATATGGTTCTTGACCATATGCCACCTCCTAAAATGGATGAAGATCTACCAGTTCTTTTTGGTACAGTGACTATGTATTTCTTCCATCTTCTTTTGATGTTTCCTGCA
Organism: Orycteropus afer afer; assembly: GCF_000298275.1. Taxonomy (NCBI): domain Eukaryota; kingdom Metazoa; phylum Chordata; class Mammalia; order Tubulidentata; family Orycteropodidae; genus Orycteropus; species Orycteropus afer. The sequence continues at coordinate 5,924,904 of NW_006921643.1, read as the reverse complement.
TGAGTCAATATTTTGCCCATAGAATCTTTCAATATCGCAACTCAAGGCTTTTTTTCCTCAGCTCTTTCAGCTTGAGAAATGCTAACTGTGTTCTTCCCTTTTCATTTTCTAATCCTAGGGTCTTTGCACATTTCATTATAGTAATTGGCTTTGTCTGCTTGAGCTGCTCTTTGAAATCTTCTGTTCAGCTCTTTTATCTTGTCATTTCTTCCATTTGCTTTGGCTACTCTCTGCTCAAGGGCAAGCTTCAGAGTCTCTTCTGTCATCCATTTTGGTCTTATCTTTTTTTCTCGTCTTTTTCATGACCTTGTTTTCTTCATGGATGATGTTCTTGATGTCATCCCACAATTCTTCTGGTTTTCAGTCATTGGTGCTCAATGCATCAAATCTCTTCTTTAGATGGTGTCTAAATTCAGGAGGGATAAATTCAAGATCATATTTTGGCTCTTGTGGACTTGTTTTAATTGTCTTCAACTTCAAGTTGAACTTGCAAATCAGCAGTTGATGGTCTGTTCCACAATCAGCTCCTGGCCTGGCTTTGGCTGAAGATATTCAGCTTTTCCATCACCTCTTGCCACAGATGTAGTCAATCTGATTCCTATGTATTCCATCTGGCAAAGTCCACGTGTATAGCTGCCATTTGTGTTGTTGAAAAAAGCTATTTGCAATGAATAAATCATTGGTCTTGCAAAATTCTATTATGCAATCTCCAGCATTGTTTCTGTCACCAAGGCCAAATTTTCCAACTACTGGTGATTCCTCTTTGTTTCCAACTTTTGCATTGCAGTCACCAGTGATAATTAACACATCTTGACTGCACGTCTGGTCAATTTCAGACTTCGGAAGTTAATAAAAACCTTCAATGTCCCCATCTTTTGCTTTGGCAGTTGGTGCATAAATTTGAATAATAGTTGTATTAACTGGTCTTCCTTGTAAACATATGGATATTATCCTATCACTGACAGCATTGTACTTCAGGACAGATCTTGAAATATCCTTTGTGATGATGAATGCCACACCATTCCTCTTCAAATTGTCATTCCATTCCCAGCATAGTAGATCATATGGTTGTCTGATTCAAAATGTCTAAAGCCAGTCCACTTCAGCTCACTAATACCTAGGATATTAATCTTTACGTGTTCCATTTCATTTTCGCCAACTTTCAATTTTCCTAGATTCATACTTAGTACATTCCATGTGGCAAGGGGTAGATGGGAACTATGAGCAAGCACAGGTTGTTCAACACACATAACACAAAAGGCCTTCTGGCCAGGGAGTCCCAGCCAGGGATTAGTGGCTACAGGGGGCAGTGGCAGGGTCCCTGCCCCACTCACAAGGCCCACATGGCCCACAGTCTAGATCTTCACCATGTCATGGGGCTCAAAGGCTTCTAGGGAACTGGTAACTGTTCTTAGTGTCCTTGGCTATGCAGAAGCTTGTGTTGGCTTATTTGTGGGTTTGGAGAATTTCAAATAAGAAACTGACACAGAGACCAACCACAATTGCCATCTAGACAAGAGCTTCACAACCAGCCATCCCCTTCCAAATACAGAGGGGCATGGCCAAAAGGAAGCCTCATCTAGAGAGGTAGGGAGAACCCTGACAGGACAGCTAAATCCATCAAAAACACATTAGCCCCCACGTGTAAAAATCTCCCAATTACATAATGCCTGGAACTGGTTCTAAGCTGGGACAGGAAAAAAAAAAAAAAAAACCATTCCAAATGCTAAGGCATATCAGAAATGATATATTTTACTTTCCTCAGAAAAATTTACATATGATTCTAATAATTCTAAATGTTGTGTATGAATTGCATGAAAAGAAAAGCATATAACCAAAGGCAGCAGACTTGAAGGATAATGCCATGCCTGCAAAAAGCTGCCCTGAGTAGAAGACAAGTGGCCTCAGAGGCATCAGTCATTAGCAGGCTTAGGATTTCATGTCAAAATGGAGCCAGATGTGGGGACAATGCCAAAAGACTAGTCCAATTTGGATCAGAAAAGAGAAGGGTCAAAGTCAGCAAAAGCCTGTAGCCCTAGAGAAACCAACAGCTGTAGTAAAATGTATGGCTTAGTGCCAATGCCCACTACTGAGTGGAAAGGTCCCCCATAATCATAAGGAAATAGCCAACTGAAGTGCAGTCAATGAAAGGTGATATGTAAAACTGGAACTGTAACATGTTGTGGAAGCCTATCAAGTACCAAAATGAAGTGTAATGTCATGAGTGACCAGTGGTGGTTATACTGGAATCTAAAATTAGATGATGAGCAGGCTGACTTTTGGTCTCCAAATCTAGCCTCAGTGGACAAGAGTGATTCATCAGAAACTGAGCCTCATACTTCTTGCTCCTTCTGTTTGAAAACCCCACATTTTTCAATCCTCTGCTTATTCATGAAGATTCCAGGCATCTCAATACCCCATAGAGAAGAGACACTGGAGCTGAGCTTCACAGCAGGCAAAACTCTGCATGCGGATGGCTCAGGGTTGCTCTGTTCTGGCAGCAGCTGTAGTTCTCTTTGCTTCGGTGGCGTGAATCAATCTTGGAGTTGCCTGTGGCCATCCTGGACTCCAGTCAGCTAGAGGTGCGTCATTGTCATCAAAAAAGTAAACCTACTCCACCTGCCCAAGTGCCCACTGCCCACCTACCCACCTGCCCTTCTGCCTGAAGACTCCTCCAGACTGCTCCAACTCTATTTCATATCCAGAAAATGTGCTGAAGGAGAAAGAAGCTGCTGCTGCCGACACTTTGCTCAGTTTCCCTCTTACCTCACATGCTCACTTCTCTTTCTCTGACACAGCCAACCCTGCAGGGAGTCTAGAAATAAAAGACACTGTCCCTGACTCAGGCAACTCACAGACTGGAAAGAAGAGCTAAACATCTATCTCTCTGAGGCCGATAACATGAATCAATAATAAATACAACTGGAATTCAGAATCAGGACAGATCATTTCAATGAGTTAAGATGTGAGGACTGTCAATCTTTATTGCCAGTCTTAACTGCCTTGTCTTCCTCCTTTCTCTTCCCTTACATTGCTACAAGAAAATTTAAGGATAGCTAATGAGTGGCTTTTTAACAAATAGGTATCATCTTAGATTGGCCTTGGCTGCCACAGCCAGCCCTTGGAGCCCTGGCTTCTCCTGACTGATGGGGTCACGATGGCGCAACTCTCCCATGCCCCAAGGATGGGATAGTGGTGATGACAGGGCAATCTACTTCTGTAGTGATACTGCCTTGCAATTCCAAGAAGAGGTTGCTGTGAGTCAGTGAGTTTGGTTTTTTGGTTTTGGTATTATTTCATAGGAGCTCGGGTGGCGCAGTGGTTACGGCATTTGGCTGCTAACCAAAAGGTTGGCAGTTTGAACCAGTCACTCTACAAGAGAAAGATGAGGCAGTCTGCTTCCATAAAGATTTATGGCCTTGGAAACGCCACAGGGCAGTTCTACTCTGCCCTATAAGGTCACAATAAGTTGTAATTGACTTGATGGCAGTGGGTTTTGGTCTATCATTTCATACCCTACCAAGCAGCAGGAAAGATACTTCAAACCAAGGAATCATGGCAACAAAGTAAGGAGAGGAAAGGTAAAGAGTGGAATAGAAACAAAAAATGACTCAAAGACCAAAAACCCCTAATATAAATGGCCCCTGAATGTAAGACAACTACTACCATGATTTTGGGAGGTTAAATAGAAATCAGGAAAATAATTATTTTCCTGTTCTTTTGGCACTGGGTTACAGAAAAAAATGGATAGGTTCCTCTGAGGTGAGTTGGCTCTTTGGAACTTGCCCAAAGGGGCAGAAATCACCAAGGAGGTAGCTGCTGGGTTTTACCAATTAGTGTCCAGACACAGATAGGCACAGGCTGCTCTGTTATCGGTAGGGTTAGTCTGACTCACACTGAGTACCAGTCCCAGGAGTCTCATGCAAACAGTACCTGCTGCATTTTCTAGTATGGCAAACACTGCCATATCATTTTCAATGAACACAAAACATGTTTTTATCTTAGGTATACAGGCCACAACTGGCTTCTACACGTACCAGATTCCTGTGTTACTGATTAACAGTACCATATTTATGCAAAACATCCCAGGTTGTTTTCTTCCTTCACTGTTAGGCTTGATATTGAAACAATAGATAGTTGTGTTTTCACCTTAGGTAGAGCCCTAGTGTGGGGTGAGTCCTGAGGTCAGGGACAGGACTGGATGACCCCCTGTAATGAACATGGTGAGAAGGTGACTCAAGACAGACTCACTTGTAAGGACTGTCCCCCTTACCCCCTACTCCCTGCAGCACATTGCCCACCATTTCAGAGAATTAGAGGCTATGCTTGCAAATTTGGAAAGAACTGTGTGGTTCCCTGGGCTTCACCAAGTCAGCTACAGCAATTCCTGATGCTTCACAATACTGTCACAGGCTAACATCCATGCCAAAGAGTTCTGGAAACCATCATCTTACCCATTAAGATGTGCTGTTTGATAAATGAGAGGCCAAAAACCTCCCCAGTAGAGAAAGGGAGACAGAGGGTGGTGTGCCTATAAGACTGTGGCTAAACCTCTGCTAACCTGGGGGACAAGGGCAGAGTTTAGGGAAACAACTTCTTTCCATAATCAGTTCCACAAGTTCTGGTCAGCTTGTCACTGTCAGTTCAAAAAGTTTCCAACATCATGAAAACCCACCTTTCCACTGAAACACCAGACTCTAACTGCCTGTCTGCAGGAAAAAAACAGGCTAATCCTTGCCATAGAAAATCTGAGGTAGAGAACTAAGTGGAGTTAGCTTTGTAGGTGAAACGGATGTATCGGGAGCCTCCAATATGCCAAAAAGGCCAGAGGGCATCTGATTTCTCCCCATCCACTGAACAGGGATCAGCTGTGGGAGCTCTGGTAGCACAGTGGCTAAGGCATTTGACTGCTAACCAGAAGGCTGGCATTCAAACCCACCAGCCACTCCTCAGAAGGAAGATTGGGCAATCTACTTCTGTAGAGATACCACCTTGGAAACCCAAGGAGGGGTCACTATGAGTTGGAACCCACTTAACGGCAGTGAGGTTTTTGTCTTTTTTTTTTTTTTTGAGAGTTTGGAGAAGCAGGTGATGGAGAAAAGAGAAGGAAATTCAATAAACTCTGAAAGCCCGGCATACAGCACACTGAAGCTAGGGTTTACTCTTGGGCAGTGCTTACAGCATTGTTGTCATCACTGACATAGGAACTCCTCCCTTAATCATAGCACAAACAGACTCAATCTCTTGGACCTAGTAGCATTCCAAGAAATACAATATAAAGGTAAGGAGAGCTGGTGCTAAAGTTGGACACCCTGGGGTCCAATCTCAGTGTCACCTTGAGGATGCAACCACCTCTTCCAGCTTCAGTTTCCTGATCATAAAATGGGAGTAAGAGTACCTATTCCTTCATTAGATTCTTCAGGGACTTAATGAGCTAATCCACATAGGCCAGTGCCTAGTACATAGTGCCTAACAGGCACTCTGTATGTTAGCTACTGTTACTGGTTTTGTTTGTTTGTTTGTTTGTTTGTTTTGGTTAGTACCCCCAAGACAGCAACTTGATGGACAGAAAGCATGCCTCCCCAATTGCTGAGATACATGGAAGCAACATGGGCACTGAATAAACCTACAAACCTAGTTGTTGTTGTTGTTGTTGTTATGTGCCGTCGAGTCAGCCCTGACTCATAGCAACCCCTCCTTGGGTTTCCGAGGTAGTATCACTACGGAAGTAGGATTGCCCAACCTTCCTTCCGAGGAGTGGCTGGTGGGTTTGAACCGCCAGCCCTCTGGTTAGCAGGCAAGTGTCTTAGCCACTATGCTACCAGAGCTCCCACAAACCTAGTAGGAGATCCTATATACAGTCCCATTTTATACAATTATTTCAGGTCAGAAAGAATGAGAGAGAGAAAAAAAGGGTAAAAGGGGCATCTATTTCCCAAAGGTATTGCCTGAGTTCTACTCCTCGTGGATGCCAGGGTGCTGGATGATAATCCAGGAAGGCCAGGGAACTGCCTCCTAACGAGGCTCACAACCACAGAGCCATCCTATTACTGACCTCCACATATCAGCAGGGCAGAGGTGACTACTACCAAGAACTCTTCTACCACCAGACATCCACCCTCACCTCCCCTCTCCTCTGCCTCAACATGGGAATGGTCCCATCCAGGAATCCTTTTTTGGCCTCTACGATGACTCTTGGTGACCCTCAGCTCCTAATTCTACCTAGACAAAAACGCTGAGAACTCTAAGGTCATTTATCATTGTATATCTTAGCAGGAGGCACTCAATAGGCCTGGCACATAGGAGGTACAGAATGAATGAGTAAACAAATGATTTAACTTGCACCCCTTATTAGCTCACTTGGAAAAAGCTGTTTCTAGCCTGCTTTGTAATCCAGCTACAGATATGGACTTGGCTGGCTACTGTCTGTAGGCACTATAAAGGACTACTAAGAAAAAACATGAAGATTCTATTGGCCTCAAGTTCTTAGGGAAGGCAGTCACTTCTATGTCTGTCAGTTCAAGCTCTTCTAAAGAGATCTCAGCACATCCTGAACTTGCTAGAAAGGGGCTGAGGGCAATCCTTGGTCATGGAGCTATCATCTTATACAATAATTGTCTTACTAGGAAGAGATCGTGGAAGTGGACCAAACAGCAAAGGTCCCAGAGGGGCCAGGGGAGAGTTAGCCCTGCAGCCACAGAATATACCTTCTCCACAAGGGCCGCTTTAGAGCTCTTCCTTCAGATCTGAAGCCACAGGACATCTGGTGGAGCCAGGCTTTCACTCACAGACCTAAGGAGTGGATGGTTACCATGGGCTGCCCAAAGATACTTGGGCAGGGCGCTTTTAGAGGAAGATGGGAAGAAGAGAGGACAATACTGATCCTTCATGAACTACTCCTGATACAGCAAAAATCCATCTCGACCCATGAAGAACAACTTAAATACAATCTAGCACTCCTTCACTAAAATCCCCCAGGCTGACAAGGTCTGCCAGGCTGGCAACTACTAATTTCAAGGGTAAATAGAAAAGCATCAAAATCTTCCCTAAGCCTGTTCCCAATTTATGGTCTTTAAGCAGATATGTCCCTGTGGAAAGGGTCTGATGCCTGGAACTGCAAGAAGAAAACTCTCCTATCACTAAACATATTCCAGGTACAAACCCTACAACAAGTGTGTGTGTGTGAGTGGGAGGAGGCTGTACTCCCTTCCCTAGCTTCAGAAAGCCCCTAAAATCTGAGAGGCGGAGGATGGGTCATAGAATTCCTAAGGAGTGTGCACTTTTCCAATCAGGACCCCAGCATGCAAGGCAGCCTACACATAATCAAAGGAGGAAAGGGCCACTGAGTCTAGCTGGAAGAGATAAGCAGGAGAGCAGCAATGGCAGCTCAAAACCAAAAGGGCTGCAGCCCTGCTGGCACACAGAAGCAAGCTTCCTGGCTGCAAGCTGATGAAATTTCCATAAAAGTTTACAGGAAAATAAACATTTCCTGGAGGAGGGACCAAGTCCCTCTGGGAGCCAAGGCAAATCTGGAACAGTACAAGACCAGAGCAGGCTACTCAAATGCTGCCATGATCCACCTACTGGTCAGATCTGACTCCACTAACCCCTCACACAGCTTCATGCTTTATCTCAGTCAGACTGTCAGTTCCACCTCATAGGGTCCTTTCCACCCTGTAGCCCTAAGGTCATGGATACGGTTCACTGGATTCGAGGATTATGCTTAATGTACCTGGCATAGTCTGCCTAAGTAAAATTCAAGTCCCTTAACTTCTCTGTGGTTCAATTTCCTCACCTGAAAAATGGAGACAACACAGCATCATCCTGCTAAGATTGTTATAAAGGTTATTTGAGGTAATCCTTGTATAGCAATCAGCACGATGCCTGGCACAAAGTAAATAAATAATGAAATATATAGCTACTGTTGTTGCAAGGAGTCCTGGTGGTGCAGTGGTTAAGAGGTTGGCTACTAACTGAAAGGTCACCCGCTCCATGAGAGGAAGATGTGGCAGTCTGCTTCTGTAAAGATTTACATCCTTGGAAACCTGAGAGGGGAGTTCTACTCTGTCCTGTAGGGTCAGTACGAGTCAGAATTGACTCAATAGCAGTGGGTTTGGTTTATTGTTGTTGCTGTTATTCTATAAACTAAATTAATAAAAGGCTAAAAGGAAAAGCAATCTATATTGTAGGGCTTTACAATATACTCAGATTTTTTTAAACAAGAATAATTTAGACTAGGGAGAAAAACAACATGATGTCAGAAGTGTGAGTCTGACATCTGAAATGGAGACCCCAATGAAAATTGATATCCATTCCTTAAGACCTGCATATTCCGAAATAAGCGAACATATAGAATCCAGAGATTATTTTTGGTTACCAGGGGTGAGAGGGAGCGTTCTTGTTTGGGGGATACTGAGTTTATGTTAATAGTAATGTAACATTTTGGATGAGGATAGTCATAATGGTGGCACAACATGAAAAATGTTACCAATGCCATGTCACTGAGTTGTAAATGCGGAAGTTGTTGTGTTGGGGATGTTTTGGTGTGCATTTTTCCAGCATAGTAAAAAAGACGTGAGAGAAGTTGCACATTCCAAAAGACCAAGCCAAGTTGCAACTGAGGATATATGGGTTTGATGGATTAAAAAAAAAAACCCAAGCAACACTTTTATGTAGCACTGTATTAGTTGCAAATATATTCCCTGGACAGAGTCTAATACACTAGTTGAATTTCAAAAAAGGGCTGCATAATAAAAAATTAAAGTAGACCCCAAAAATGTATATCAAAATGTTAACAACTGCTATCTCTGAATAGTGAAATCATGAGTATTACTTACTTCCTATAAGAAAGAAATATTTCTGTAACTTACTTTTAAAAGGAGGCTGTTTCTCTTTGTGAGGACCTGAGTATACCAACAGAGCTGGACTGAGAAGGGGTTTGGAAAAATTAGCTCTCCTGACCCACTCATGCTTGTGGACATGGTCATCATATTTCTGTCACTCTTTGCTGGGCTGAGCCCTCTCATTCAGTGAAAGCAGACATCAATCCTTGCCATCTTCACTTCCAGCAATTTAGTCAGAATCATTCTGTGCTGTGTCCTGATGTCCTTTTTTAGAGCAACTCAACTCTGGGGAGCCAGTGTAAGCAGAATATAGATTCAAAAAGAGGCACCAAATGCCACCAGTGTGGTCAGTGACTTCCATGAAAACCCCAGGGAGGCTTCAGAGAATGAAAAAGCTATCAGTTTTCAAGAGGTTCCTCCCCAAGCTTCCCCCGTGGCTAACCGCACTGACCACTAGGTAGACGGTGCTAGGTGCCTATGGGCCCCATGCCACACAGGCAGCTGCTCTGGTTAGAGCTGCATTGTCTCATGCATTAGCCATGGAGGCTGTACTGTTTGATGAAGCTGACCTCTCCTTGCTATTTTGAAGGGTCTATCGAAGATGGGGCAATCTACTTCCGTAGTGATGTTGCTGTTGTTATGTGCCATCGAGTCGGACCTGACTCATAGTGACCCTTCCTTGGGTTTCCGAGGCAGTATCACTACGGAAGTAGATTGCCCCATCTTCCTTCCAAGGAGTGGCTGGTGGGTTTGAACCACTAGCCTTCTGGTTAGCAGTCAAATGCCTTAGGCACTACGCTACCAGAGCTCCATAATGATACTGCCTTGGAAACCCAAGGAGGGGTCACTATGAGTCGGGTCTGACTCGACGGCACATAACAACAACATCCTAGGGAAAAATTCCTGCTACCCTAGGTGCTTTCCCACACTCACAGCCTATAGTATGGGCTTGCTCTGCAGAGTGGAGCTGGGCATAGAAAGGCTCCAGTACCGTTGTCTTGGCTCCAATCCTTCTGAGACTGATCCATTCTAGCCTACCCACACCTTCTAATTTCCCTAGCTACATTTCACCCAAAACTGTCTTTTTCATGCTCACCAAACCAATTTCCTCATTGTTCATATCAACCTAACTGAAGAAGGCTTATGAGAGACATGAAGGGAATGTGTGTGTGTCATGTTTTCAAGACTGGGTAAAAGCAGTATTAGAGCAGAAAACCCAGGCTGAATAACTTGGAAGAAATTGCTTCTTAAGAACAATTAAGCAAACCCAGTCTGGGAGCACAGTAAGCCTTCAAAACACTTCCAGTCTGGCAAATTCAGCCTGCCCCCAGCCAGAAGGCACTTAGCACAGCCCACTGTTGAACTAAGTAAATTGGAACTGCAAAGATCAGTTGCCTTTTCATATGCCAATACCCTTAAGTACTGGGCAGGCCTGGTGGCCAAGATTTTTGAAAAGGCAAAAGAGAGTGTTCTGCATAACTGAAAGAGATTGTACCTCCTCTATCTCTGAGAAGATGGAAAAACCTCAGGTCATCTTTTAAGAGCCTTTTGTTGTGTTGTTATGTGCTATCGAGTTGGACCCAACTCATAGCGACCCCTCCTTGGGTTTCTGAGGCAGTATCACTATGGAAGTAGATTGCCCCATCTTCCTTCCCAGGAGTGACTGGTGAGTTTATAGGCCCCCAATAGCCGCATAGCCAGACTGTCTTCACATGACTAGCACAGGCCCATGACACCTAGTGCAGTCATTAGGAAGACTATCATTGAAGCACTGGGCCAAGCTGAGCAGATCTGTCCAGTTAAGCCCAAAGTCAAAAGTATATGGAATGGAGTCAAAAGTTATTGTTAAGTCCTTAGTACACTTATTAAAGGCCATACTCATCTGTTTTTGTGGAAAGAAAAAGAAGAAATGCACCGCCTTACTCATAGAACCATCCTTCTTTACCACTGTTGACAGAGAATATTATTCTAATTCTGAAGTATTTTAAGGACAGTCCTTAATGGAATGCAAAAGAGCATAGTAGTTAAGAAACAATTGTGAATCAGACAGACCTGAGTTCAATTTATGGCTCAGCTAGTTACTATTTGAACTTGAGCAAGTTATTTCATCTTTCATCTCTAAAATGGGGCATACCACTACAAGGACTGCTATGTAAAGAATGGGCAAATGCTTGTTTGTGTATGGTTTTGCAACAATAACAACAATCCAAAGAAAAGGAGGGGGTAGGCTATAGATGCTGATACTAATTTAGACATAACCCATCACCCTATAGGATTGGCTCTCTTGCTTTGGGGGCTTAAGGACGTGGTCTTATGGGACAATCCAGTCAACTGGCATAACACAGTTCTTAAAGTTTGTTTTACCTCCCAGTATGATGAGTAGTGTCTGGGATCTTAAAAGCTTAGGAGTGGCCATCTAACATACAACTATTGGTCTTTACTCATCTGAAATGAAAGAGCAAGAAGGAAATACAAGAATTAGAGAAGAAACTGGATTACAACACTAAATGTCTCTGTGAACCACTTTCTCTTCCACCTTGAGACAAGAACTAGATGGTGCCCGGCTACCACTATTGAATATTCTGATGAAGGATGCAATGGATGGATCTTAATAAAAAGGGAGAAATATGTAGAACAGACCTTCAAATTCTTAAAGAACCCAGAATTACTACAGGAGTCCCTAAGACTATTGCCCTGAGTTGTTCTTCAATTGAAACTACTCCTGAAGTCACCTTTAACTAAGTAACAAGTTTAGCCCAAAGAGTAGAGATGGTCACCCTTGAGTATTAAGTTAAAAAAATAAAAAATTATCTATGTAAAATAAAAGAGTCAACAGTCATTTTAAAGCATAGATAGGAAGGTTGTGGGCCAGGGAGTTAAGTAAATGGAACTGAAACAACTGGCACAAAAATGAGACTGTTGACATAATGTGAAAAATGTAACCAATGTCAGTGATCATTATGTCTAGAAACTAGAATGGGAGAGGGTTTTGCTGTGTATATTTTCATTAAAAATAAACATTTTTAAAAAAAATGATAATACACCCTTCTCCTCACTTATCAACATGGTTAGGTTCCAAAGACCAAGTTGTTATACAAAAATTGGCATTATGTCAAAATGGAAAGTGACCATAACAGATCACAAAATGGAGAATGACTACATCATTACATAACTACCAAATTACATCATACATAACTGCTAAATGACATCATTATATAACTGCCATGGCCCTGCTTAGTTGACATATAACCTTAACCATCATAACCAGCATTACTCTTGCCTTGTAACTTGGCACTCATTACTGCCAGACATACATCATTAATGCAAAAAATAGGTAGCTAGTAGTTTTTTCACTATTGCTGTAAATGCAAAATGTCAGATAAAGTGATAGTTGATAAGTGAGAGAGCGTTTATAAACAAAGCACTTGGGTAAGCATCTAACAAATGATAGCTATAACAAATGGTAGCTTACTTCCGTAAGCCAGAAGTACAGCAGTCTATAAGACATCATATCTGCTTGCCAAGCTAGAGATACATGGAATTTATGACTAAAATCCCTAGGTTATGTTTTCATTAGAAAAATTCAATGCCCATGCTGACTTTTCAGGATAAACTAACAGAAATGGTAGCATTTATTTAGCTGCCTGGCACTAAGTTACAGAATGCATTGAACTAGTAGTATCTGCCGAATGAGGAAGTGATAGTTCTAAGGGAAAAAGGAAGATGAGGTTATAAAATATTTTCACTCATGCATGAGAGGCCACATAACACAGTGGAAATATGTCTCTCTTCTGGCCCTTTACATCAATAAAACTTGGGATAATTCCATTTACCCTGAGGGCTATTGTAAGAATGAGAAGCCATGTCCATTAAAGCTCCCAGCCCAGAGTCAGGGACTTTGATTGTTGCTATTGTTAGATACAAGTTGGTTTTGAATCATCACAACCCTATGTACAACAAAACACTGCCCAGTCCTGCATCATCTTCCTTCCAGTCTTCCTTTCTAGGAGTGGCTGGTGGGTTTGAACTGCCAGCCTTCTGGTTAGCAGTCAAATGCCTTAGGCACTACACCACCAGAGCTCCCAATCCACTACATTAAATTTGACTCTACTTTGAGGAGGCAGCTCTTCCTTCCTCAGTCATATTCTGAGGGTCTTCCAATTTGAGGGGCTCATCTTCTAGCACTTGTATCAGATAATGTTTCACTGCTATTCATAAGGTATTCATAAGGTATTCACTGCCCTTTTTGCTAGTGTGTCTTAGTCTAGAAGCTCTGCTAAAACCTATCTGCGATGAGTGACTCTGCTGGTATTTGAAACATCAGTGGCATAGCTTCCAGCATCACAACAACAGACAAGCCACAACAGTATGCCAAACTGACAGACGATGGCAGTGGCTTTATTTATTATTTAGAGCTAATATTATTTATTGACAGTAATTACATACTGATTATTGTTGTGTGCTGTTGAGTTGATTCTGACTCACACTGATCCTATATGACAGAGTACAACTGCCTCATAGGGTTTCCTAGGCTGTCATTGTTACAGGAGTAGATTGCCAGGTTTTTTTCCCACAGAGCAGCTGGTGGGTTCAAACCTTTCTGGTTAGCAGCCAATTGCTTAACCATTGCACTATCAGGGTTCTTTACATATTGTTGTTGTTATGTGTCGTCGAGTCGGACCCAACTCATAGCGACCCCTCCTTGGGTTTCCGAGGCAGTATCACTACGGAAGTAGATTGCCCCATCTTCCTTCCAAGGAGTGGCTGGTGGGTTTGAACCGCCAGCTTTCTGGTTAGCAGTCAAGTGCCTTAGCCACTATGCTACTTAATAATTAATATTAAACATTAAAAGACTTGGATTATTTGCCTCAAACTCTTCTTGTTCTGTTGGTTTTAATCTATTAATTAATCTCAAACCACTCATATTCTCTAGCCTCAGACTATAGAGAGGTTCAGAAACAAAAACTGTCCAGTCAGGAAATAGAAAGTTTATAGTTTCAAATTCCCAGAGCCTTCTCTCTGGGCAGGCTACCAAAAATTTGTTTATTTTTCAGCTACTGCTAAAGCTTATTAAGGAGCTTTGGCAGTATACTGATTAAGGTATTTGGCTGCTAACCAAAAGGTCAGTGGTTCGAACCTACCAGCTGCTCTGTGGAAGATAGGGCAGTCTGTTCTGTAAAGATTTACAGCCTTGAAAACCCAATGAGGGGCGCTATGCGTAGGAATCAACTTGATGGCAGTGAGTTTGGTTTGGTTTGGATGAAGCTCATTCAGCAAGGCTTTTTTTTCCACTGTGCACAAAAGCAATGGCAACTTAAATTTTTAATTTGGAACACTCAGTAGCAGTGGTTTTCAAAGAAGGGCAATTTTGGCACTCAGGGTACATTTGATAATGTCTGGAGACATACTTGGTTGTCATAACTGAGAAATACTATTAGCATCTAATAGATAGAGGATAGTGATGCTGCTAGATATTCTACAACAAACAGTCCCCTGCAACAAAGAATTATCCAGTCTAAAATGTGAAAGCACTGAGATTGAGAAACCTGCCCGACAGGAAAGTTGCTTATGAAAAGGAAGTGGGGAGTGGGTAAATAGAATACGCAATGGTATCTATATGACATGGTAACCAGGAACAAATGGCACTTGGATGTAACCAAGAACTGCATAGGAAGTAAGAACATGAAAACTGTTGTGATGAGGAGGTATCTGTGTTGAGTAGAATTTTAAAAAAATTATGACAGTTGTTACTATGAGGATCAGAAAAGAGTGAGGGGTGTGGACTAGTGGAGGTAAGACTGTCCCAAAGCTACATTGCTCAGTTCTAATAATTCACAAAGCTGTGACTCCCAGTATTGTAACAGTGCCCTGACCTCTGCTACACAATAAATACTCTTACATCCCAGATTAAAAAAAAATGAGTGAGGAAGGAAAAGGTAGTGAAAACAGTCCTTTCAGAAAAATCAAGCACAGAGTTTAACAACTTGAAAAATTTTTTTTTCTGTGTCTCATCCTGTCCTCTCTCCTATATATTTCTAAATTCTTCTTCATCTTTAATCACTCATTAAGTAGTTACTGGGAAATCTAGTAGTCAGTCAAGCTAGACAAGGTCTCTGCTATCAAGGAACTTTCAGATAGTAGCCCACTGCCATGGAGTCAATTCAGACTCATAACGACCCCCATTGGATTTCCAAGGCTGTAAATCTTTATAGGAGTAGATTATCTCATCTTCCTCCCATGGAGTAGCTGGTGGGTTCAAACCACCCATTTTCTAGTTAGCAACCAAATGCCTTACCCACTATGCCAACAGAGCTCCTTTCAGATATAGGGAGAACTTAATTCTATAACTAGAGTCTCTAAAATTACCAGACTCTAAAATTACAAACCAAGATAACATTATGAAGGCCAGAAACCTGACATAGAATGGGGGAGGAGGGATCCACTCAGTAGTACTAAAGTGACACATCGGTGAGATGTGTAGGATTAATATGCATTACCTAAACTGAGCTATAAGGAGCCCTGGTACCACTTTGTTAAGCACTCAGCTGCTAACCAAAAGGTTGGTGGTTTGAACCTGCCCAAGGCCTCCATGGGAGAAAGACTTGGCAATCTGCTTCCTTAAAGATTATAACCAAGAAAACCCCATGGGGCAGTGCTACTGTCCATTGGTGTGGCTACGAGTCAAAACTTGACTCCACAGCACCTAACAACAACAAACTGAGCCGAGAGGAGTAAAGAATTTCTCAAACCATACAGAGGAAATGGGGCAGTGGTGGTTTTGTGGTGCAATTCTCATCTTCCATTGGGGAGACAAACATTTGATTCCTGGCCAATGTGCCTCAAGCACAGCTACCACCATCTGTCAGAGATTTACATGTTGCTAGGTTTCAGTGGAGCTTTCAGACTAAGACAGATTAGGAAGAAAGGCTTGATAATCTATTTCTGAAATATCAGCCAATGAAAACTATGTGGATCACAATGGTCCAATCTAGCTGTGCATAAAGTCACTGTGAGTCAGCTCAATGGCAGCTAACAGCAACATGGAGGAAAGAGCATTTGTAAAATCCATGTGGGAGGAAGGAGCATAGTAAGACTGAGGAATGAAAAGGGAGCTAAACTGGGCCTTTGGAATGTTGGTCTTTTTTTCTGAGAATAATAGAAAACCCTTAAGGAGGACAGAAGAAAGTCTTCAACCCTTAAATTGTATAGTTCCTACTCTGATATATCCAAGGGTGAGGTGAAGCAACTGCTCATACCAGGACTTCTTTACTCTCAAGTAAATCAAAACCTCTGGCCTATCACACAGAAGCCGAGGACAGCTGCAAAGCCTCCAAACAAATGGTAAATAACAGAATATTGCAAGAAAGAGGGATTGGTTTCTCCTCTAAACCAGGTATCAGCAAGCTATAAGCCTGATGGACTATGAATGACTATGCCCTCTCCAGGGTCAGGAAAGGGGAGCCATCAAGATGATATCAGAGTCCTTTTCTCATATGAGTTGAACATTTACCTGAGGTAGGTACACTTCTTGGAGAGAACAATCATGGGACAAAGAAGGGCTGCTTATGAGCAGGGAGACAGCTCAGGGGGCAGGAGTGCATGCAGGGATGGACACAGGGAAGAGGTAACTATGGGGAGGAGGTGAAAAGGAGCTGTTACATTGTGGTAAATTGTGGTCACTGTCATGAGACAAAGTGTATGTGAACTGCTGTATGGAAAGTGAATTTGCTCCGTAAATTTTCACCCAAATCACAATAAAAAAAAGAGGGAGAGAATACAAATAACTTGAACAAAATTTGAATTGGGCAAAAATAAAAAAAAAAAAAAAAAGATGATATCAGTGTCCTTTTCTATAGCCATAAATCCCAGGGTGGGGAGTCCCAAGCAGCTAATCTTCTTGTTGAGGGGATAAGTTGAGGCTGGATAAGACCACAACCAACTCTCCATTTGTCCTGTGGGTTCTGTACTTTCATCTGCATAGGCCTTGGGGATTCATCCTTTCAGTAGATCTTTATGCAAGCCCTACTAACTGCCAGCTACTGAGCTAGGTCCAAGGGCCCTAACGTCACCGTCTTCTAACCCCTTCCTTGATCATCATCTTCATCTTTCTCTCTCTCTTAGAGACCTCCTCCTCCTTGTGGTCACCTCCCCCTCCTTGTGGTCTCCAGAACTCTGTCTCTTCCCTTTTCATAGCATGGCCACTCTAACGTATATGTACCCAAACCCACTTGCCAGGTCAGAAACCATAAGCTTCTCAAACTTTTGACAGACCAGCTAAAGTCTTTAAAGATGCTGGCCCTAGCCCATGAGAGACCTAAGGGCACTCTTCTAAGGAACACCATGAAAACAATATTTGGGCATTAGAAGATTCAAATGATTTCCCACAGTAGATGCTACAAGATGTGGAAAGAAGGAGAAAAGTTGAAAGGATTGAAAAAAGATAAACTGAGGAAAAGATACAGAGGGGTATTTTGCAAGACAGCTCTAGCCATCAAAAAGGCAGAAACCAGGATAAACTAGGAGGTCAAGAAGAAAGGAGTACCAAAGAGCCCCAAAGTACACCATGCCACCATGCAGCGACAAGGCCCTGTCTTGACCAGATATGAAACAGGAAGGCAGCAGAGGAGCAGAGCTCCTAGGAGCTGGTGGCATAGCTGGAGATGAAATCACTTTGGCAGTACTGTCATAGAGAACAAGGCCTCAAGTCAAATACTCAGCATTAGAATCCCTGCTGTCACTTACTACCTCTGAACTTGGGCAAGTTATTAGTACTTTCTCTAATTCATTGTTTTTCTTCAACAGAACTCACCTCATAGGGTTGTTAAGCCAATTAAATGATAAAAGATTTACAGTGCTCAGCATCAGACCTATCACATGGCAGGAACACAGTATCAGTTCCTTAGGGCTACTTCCAACTTCAGTATGGATGATATAAGGAGGAAAAGGAACCCAAGGTAAGATTGGAAGAAGAAATGCTTTACAAGATACCCATGGAGTCAGTGGATATTGGGAGAAGGAGGTACTCATCATTCGACAAACATTTACCTTCAAGGAATGGATATTCTAGTTCGTGAAGAAAGCCAGCCAATGAACAAGTAGGCATTAATATGTGGGCCCCTCCTCAAATTCATATCTTTGCCATATGCAAAACACATTCACTCCATTACATCATCCCCAAAATCTTAAATCAACTCCAAGCCCAAAATTTTATCTTCTGAATCATCTAAATCAAATATGGGTGAAAGAGATGTATTCTATCCATCCTGGGGCAAAATTCCTCTTCATTTGTTAACCTGTGAAATCTATATTAACAAGTTATCTGTTTCCAAACAACAATGGTGGAACTGGCACATGGTAGACATTTCTATTACAAATGAGAGAAATTTGAGAAAAAGAAGGGATAAAGAGCACCAAGCAAATCCAAAACCCAGCAGGACAATTTATATTAGCTCTCACGGCTTGAAAATAAACCTCTGTTCCTTGAAACCATCTGGGCAACAGCCCCCGCCCTCCAGACTCTGGGTGCCTGGCCATGCCCTTTGGATTCTGGGTGGACATCCCTCGGCCTGGGCTTCAGTTCTGCCTTCCAGGCCCTGTGGGGTGGCAACTCTGCTCCCTCTGAGTTTGAGAAGGCCCATGCTTCTAGTCTATCTGAGTAGCAGCCCCACTCCCTCAGCTTTGAGGGGCAGTCCCATCCCCTAGCACACCTTAGTTATCTAGTGCTGCTATAACAGAAATACCACAAATGGATGTCTTTAACAAGCAGAAATTCATTTTAAACAATTTAGGAAGCTAGAAGTCCAAATTCAGGGTGTTACATCTAGGCGCAGGCTTTCTCTGTGTGTCAGCTCCGGAGGAAGGGCCCTATCTCTTCGGCTTCTTCTTCCTGATTCCCTGGAGATCTTCATGTATCTTGGCATCTATTTTACCCCATCTCTTTAACAAAAGATTGGTGTAGTCATATCCTTGGTGAACATTCTAGGACATGTGTCTTAGTTTGAACAACAGAATTTTCTAAATCTTTAAGTTCTGTTTTTATTTCACAGAGTTTATTTTTAAGTCCATCTCCTTCCTCTTGCATTCAACTATAAGCAGAAAGAAGAAATCACATGGTCCCTTTAAGATCTTGCTTAGAAATCTCATCAGCCAAATATCCAAGTTCATCTCTTACAAGTTCTACCTTCCACCAAACATTTGAACATGATTCAGATAAGTTCTTTGCCATTGCATAGAAAACACCCTTCCTCCATTATCCAATCACATGTTCATCATTTTCTTTTAAAGCCTCACTAGAAGCATATTTAATGTCCACACGTCTAGCAACATTCTGCTGATGGTGCCCTGTGCATTATCCAAGATGATAGAGACTTTCTCTATAGCTCTCCTCACTTCCTTCTGAGCCCTCACCAGAACTGCTTCTGACATCCATAATTGTACCAACAGTCTATTCAAAGCAGTCTAGGCTTTTACTACTAGGCACTTTAAAACTCTTCCAGCCTCTACCCATTACTCAATTCCAAAACTGCTTTCACAATTTAGCTATCTGTTAGAACAGCACCCCACTCTTGGTATAAAATTCTGTCTTAATTATCTAGTGCTGCTTTAACAGAAATACCACAGGTGGTCAGCTCTAATGAACAAATTACTTTCTCAAAGTTTGGGAGGCTAGAAGTCCAAATTCAGAGCATCAGCTCTAGGGGAAGGCTTTCTCCCTCTGTTGGCTCTGGAGGAAGGTCCTTGTCTCTTCAGCTTCTGCTTTCTGGTTCCTTGGAGATCTCCAGGTGTCTTGGCATCTATCTTACCCCATCTCTCTCACTGCTTGCTTATTTAATCCTTTTTATATTTCAAAAGAAATGGATTCAAGATAGATCCTACAGTAACCCTCTCATTAACATAACAAAGACAATCCATTCCCAAATGGGATTATAACCACAGGCACAGTTATGTTTTACAACACATATTTTTTTGGGGACATAATTCACTCCATAAGGAGCTCTGGTAGTGTAGTGGGTAAGGCATGCAACTGCTAACCAGAAGGTTCCTGGTACAAACCCACCAGCTACCCTGCAGGAGGAAAATGAGGCAATATACCTCTGTAAAGATGTACAGCTAGTGGGGGTTGTTATGAATCAGAATCACTTCAATGGCAGTGGGTTAGTTCACTCCATAACAAGTAGAGAGCTCTGGTAGAGTAGTGCCTAAGCCACTTGACTGCTAACCAGAAGGCTGGCAGTTCAAACCCACCAGTCACTCCTCGGAAGGAAGATGGGGCGATCAACTTCCATAGTGATACTGCCTCGGAAACCCGAGGAGGGGTCGCAATGAGTCAGGTCCGACTCGACGGCACACAACAACAAGCAAAATCCAAAAGGAAGTGTCAATGAAAATTGTGTACATTTCTAAGGGAAGAGAGAGGCAGAAGGAATGGCAAATATAGTGGTCCTGGAGTGGAAGTGTGCCTAAGCAGAGTGACAGGGGTTGTTCAAGACAGGCAGCAGTTGCCCACTCATATAGAGCCTTGCTGGCCACTGTAAGGACTCTGGCTTTTACTCTGAGTGACAACAAATACTATTGGGGGGCCGGGTAGAAAATGGACAGTAAGGGTCAAGAGCAGGAGCAGAGAGACAAGTTACATGACTATAACTGCAGATGAGAAGTGACCTGGAGCTGGCCCCTCAGGCCAGTGAGGATTCTCAGGGTGGATCAGTAATGACCCTCAACAACAGGCTTCCATTTCCCTCCTCTGAGAGCTGCTTGTCTCTCTCACCCTCCTCCATCTACAAGCAAAAACTCAGAATATCTGTATGTGCTAAAGGAGTCTACTAACTTTTCCTCATTGCCAATCAAGGTGCCCAAACTATAGATGTATTACCTCACATATTCATCACAGTCTTGTAATCTCCATTCTAGAGACAAGGAAACAAAGCCCAGAGAACTGAAGAGAGTCTCTCTAGATTCCTAAGCCAATGCAGCGCCTGGCACACCACCACACGGTGTCCTTGCTGGGATGTCCTGTCATCTGATACCTGGCAAAGAAAGAAGGCACTGAGCTAGACTTCATCTATTTGGAAAAGCTTACCAGGGCAGGGAAAATGCCTGATCTGAGTTTCTGATAAAATAATCATAAAAGGCTCAAACAAGCCATGCTATAATTCCATTCCCCAAGCCAATTAGCCAGAGATGCCAGACTGTTTAAATTTCCTTTCTCTTCTATCCTCAGACACCACCAACAGTGCCTGCCATTCTATCACCTCCCCCACAATATCTGACTATGAAATAAAACCCAGGCCTCTCATTACTTCTTGCTGATTGGCCAACGATAGGCCCAGAAGGGCACTCCTGGAACACTCCTCTCCCTTCTTCAAATGATAAAGAACTACAATAAGGTCACTGGATAGTTCCCTACTTATGGGCTTAGAAACTCAGTTCAAAAGCCAAATGGTTTTTAACACTGCAGGGTATCCAAGGACTATGCTGAAGTAGAATTCATTGTGTTTTAAAATCAATACAGTGCCAGATATCACATTCCTAAGCCAGAAGTACATGTGTAAAATCTTAACACCTGGATCACAAAAATTAAGTAGCAAGGGCAGGGTCTTAAAGAGAAAGGTGAAAAAGGTAAGGGGCCCAGATACCTAACATGAATTCACATCACCCTTTGAAATACTTATCCAACACATATTTACTGAGCAAATACCATGTGCTAAGCACTGTGTTGGTACTCTGGAAACAGATGAAGGGGGTTAAAAAAAAAAAAAAGAACTCTGTCTTCTTGCAGCTTATAGCAGGAAGAAAGGCACAAAGATCAAAGAGGTTAAGTAACCCGCCCAAGTCAAAGGGTTAATTAGGGGATCTGAATCTACCTTTATCACACTAGACTTTACCTCTGTCTACCAGGAAACTGGTGCCCTGCTATAAGTATCAGGTTTCCTGGGGAAAGGGGGCAGGGGGAGATTTGGAAGGGTGGATACAAAGGGCGGCTGAAAAGGAGTTTTCCTTTGGTGGTGTTTTGAGAATTTCTGTGGAATCTATGTTGGATAGAACCAGCAGGGCAAAATGAGGAAAACCACTTAGCATCAGGAGACTTATATCATAGGCAGAACTCACCGACCCTGGGCAAGCCACTAAACCTCTCTGGGTTTATGAATATCTCCAAAAAGAAGGGTTAAGTGGATTCAGAAAAGGACTTGAAATGAGGGATATCATGGCTGATGTCAGACGGATCTTGGCTGAAAGCAGAGGTTAACAGAAAGATGTCTACCTGTGTTTTACTGACTATATAAAGATATTTGACTATTTGTATTGTAACAAATTATGGATAACATTGCGAAGAATGAGAATACCAGAATGTTTAATTGTGCATGTGGAACCTGCGCAAAGACCAAGAGACAGTTGGTCAAAAGGACACTGCATGGTTTAAAATCAGGAAGAGTGTGTGTCAGGATTGTATCCTTTCATTATACTTAGTCAATCTGTATGCTGAGAAAATAACCCTAGAAGCTGGACTATGTGAAGAAGAACACAGCATCAGGATTAGAGGAAGGCTCATTAACAACCTGAAAAATGCAGATGATACAATCTCAATCTTACTTGAAGAGGACCTGAAGCACTTACTGATGAAGATCAAAGGCTATAGCCTTCAGAATGGATTATACCTCAACATAAAGAAAACAAAAATTCTCACAACTAGATCAATAAGTAACATTATGATAAATGGAGAAAATATTAAAATTGTCAAAGATTTCATTTTACTTGGGCCCACAATCAACAGCCATGGAAGCAGCAGTGAAGAATCAAATGATGTATTGCACTGGACAAATCTGCTGCAAAAAAGCTCTTTAAAATGTTCAAAAGCAAAGATGTCACTTTGAAGACAAAGGTGCACCTGACCCAGGTCATAATATTTTCAATAACCTCAAATGCACGCAAACACTGGATAATGAATAAGGAAGGCGAAAGAAAGACTGATGCATCTGAATTATGGTGTTGGTGAAGAATATTGAATACACCATAGATTGCCAGGAAGATGAACAAATCTGTCTTGGAAGAAATACAGCCAGAATGTTCCTTAGAAGCAAGGATGGTGAGACTTCATATTTGGAAATATCATCAGGAGGGATCAGTCTCTGGAGGACATCATGCTTGGTAAAGTAGAAGGTCAGTGAAAAAGAAAAGACAACCCTCAACAATATGGAATGATGCAGTGGCTGCAACAATGAGCTCAAACAGCAATAATTATGAGGACGGTGCAGGACTGAGCAGAGTTTCATTCTATTGTACTTGAGGTTGCTAAGAGTCAGAACTGACTTGGCGATACTTAACAACAACAAGCCTAACAAAGAATGGTAAATTAGTTTTATCTTACCTAGCAATTCATATCTATTCACAGTGGTGCCTAAGACTGCTTCAGTAAGAAGGATTCTGAAGCTATATTCAGGCTTGGTAGGAAAGGGCCGTAACTGATTAGTGATGTCTGCCATGAGGTTGGTAGGGTGATTAACCTGGATGACATCTGAGGACTGAGGACTCTTGCACTTCTGATGATCTGAGATATCTGAGTAGGATTCATTTTGAAATTTTGGTGACAGAACTAAAAATCCCCTTCTTTCATGACCTTCTAACTAATCCTCAAGACCATTTTTTAAAAAAAAGATTTCTTATTTTCTGGTTTTTATATATATATATATATATATATATATATGGTTGTATTTAATTTTTTACTTTAAATGGTCTTCTTACTATGGCATATTCATAAGAATATAGAAATAGTTTTGTTATTTACAATGCATCATTGACACAGGAGTTCACCTGTTGCCACTGGAACTTGTGCTAGTGTTTCCAAAGGTGCTACTGTTATGCCTCCAGACCATGTGCCATTTGGCACTGTGAACTTGACACTACCCTATCAAGGAAGAAGTCTATTTCTGCTTCCTTTGAATCAAGGCTAGGTCATCCTGTGGCTGCTTTGACCAATAGTGTGATGGAAGTGATGTTCTGAGACTTCTGAGCCCAGGCATTTAGAAAGCTGGGTTACTGTTAGGTGCCATTGAGTCGTCTCCAACTCATAGCAACCTAATGTACAACAGAATGAAACAATGTCTGGTCCTGTGCCAGCCTCAGGACCCTTGCCATACCTGAGCACATTGTTTCAGCCACTGTGTCAATCCATCTTGTTGAGGGTCTTCCCCTTTTTCGTTGACCCTCCACTTTACCAAGCATGATATCCTTCTCCACAGAATGGTCCCTTCTGACAACACGACCAAAGTAGGTGAGACAAAGTCTGGCCATTCTTGTTTCCAAGGAGCATTCAAGCTGTTCTTCCAGGACAGATTTTTTAGTTCTTTTAGCAGTTCATGGTACTTTCCATATTCTTTGCCAACACCACAATTCAAAAGCATCAACTCTTTTTCATTCTTCCTTACTCATTGTCCAGCTCTCACATGCATATAAGGTGAATGAGAATTATCATGGCTTG
This sequence comes from Orycteropus afer afer, assembly GCF_000298275.1. NCBI lineage: Eukaryota > Metazoa > Chordata > Mammalia > Tubulidentata > Orycteropodidae > Orycteropus > Orycteropus afer. Next base: position 5,900,586 of record NW_006921643.1, on the reverse strand, counting down.
GGTTAGGCACACCTCAGTCTTTAAGGAGACATCTTTGCTCTTCAGCACTTGAAAGAGGTCTTTTGGAGGAGATACATCCAATGCTATATGTCGTCTGATATCTAGACTGCTGCCTCCACTGGTGTTGAGTGTACAAGCAAGTAATATGAAGTCTCTAACAACTTCAATCTTTTCTCCATTTATTATGATGCTGCTTATTGGTCCAGTTGTGAGGATTTTTGTTTTCTTTATATTGAGGTATAATCCATACTGCAGATTGTAGTCTTCAATCTTCATCAATAAGTGCCTCAAGTTACCTTCACTTTTAGCAAGCAAAGTAGTGTCGCCCACATGTTGCAGACTGTTAATGAGTCTTCCTCTATTCATGATGCCACACACTTCTTCATATAGTCCAGCTTCTCGGATTATTTGCTCAGCATACAGATTGAATAAGTATGGTGAAAGGATACAACTCTGAGGCATTTCCTTCCTGATTTTAAACCATGCAGTATCTCCTTGTTCTGTTCGAACAGCAGCCTCCTGGTCTATGTACAGGTTCCTCACGAGTACAATTAAGTGTTCTGGAACTCCTATTCTCCTCAATGTTATCCATAATTTGTTATGATCTATACAATTGAATGCTTCTGCATAGTCAATAAAACACAAGTAAATATCTTTCTGGTATTCTTTGCTTTGAGCCAAGATCCATCTGACATTAGCAATGATATCCCTCGTTCCACATCCTCTTCTGAATCCAGTTTGCACCTCTGGAAGTTCTCTGTCAATAAACAGCTGCAATCATTTTTGAATTATCTTCAGTAAGATTTTACTTGTATATAATATTGTTCGATAATTTCCACATCCTGTGGGATCACCTTTCTTTGGACTGGGTACAAATATGGATCTCTTCCAGTCAGTTGGCCAGGTAGCTGTCTTCCAAATCTCCTGGCATAGCCAAGTGAATGCCTCCAGCGTGGCATCTGCTCATTGAAACATCTCAATGGGTATTCTGTCAATTCTTGGTCCCTTGTTTTTAGCCAATTCCTTCAGTGCAGCTTTGACTTCTTCCTTCAAATACCATTGGTTCTTGATCATATGCCACCTCATGAAATGGATGAACATCAACCAATATTTTTTGCTACAGTGACTGTGTACTCCTCCCACCTTCTTTTGAGGTTTCCTGAATAACTCGATATTTTGCCCATAGAATTTTCCAATATTGCAACTCAAGGCTTGATTTTTTTCTTCCATTCTTTCAGCTTTAGAAAGGCCGAGTACATTCTTCCCTTTTCGTTTTCTAACTCCAAGTGTTTGCACATTTCATTATAAAAGTTGTCTTCTTGGGTTGCTATTTGAAATCTTCTGTTCAGCTCTTTTATCTTGTCATTTCTTCCATTTGCTTTAGCTGCTCTCTATTCAAGGGCAAGTTTCAGAGTCTCTTCTGACATCCATTTTGGTCTTCCTTTCCTGTCTTTTTAATGACCTCTTGGCTTTCTTCATGGATGGTGTTCTTGATGTCATTCCACAATTGCTCTGGTTTTCGGTCACTGGTGTTCAATGCATCAAATTTATTCTTTAGATGGTCTCTAAATTCAGGAGGGCTATAATGAAGGTCATATTTTGGCTCTTGTGGACTTGTTTTAATTGTCTTCAGCTTCAACTTGGACTTGCGTATGAGCAGTTGATAGTCTGTTCCACAATCAGTTCCTGGCCTTGTTTTGGCTGAGCTTTTCTATCACCTCTTGCCACAGATGTAGTCAATCTGATTCCTCTGTACTCCATCTCGTGAAGTCCATGTTTGTGTTATTGAATAAAGGTATTTGCAATGAATAAGTCGTTGGTCTTGCAAAATTCTATCATGTGATCTACAACATTATTTCTATCACCAAGGCCATATTTTCCAACTACCAGTGATTCTTCTTTGTTTCCAACTTTTGCATTCCAATCACCAGTAACAATCAACACATCTTGATTGCATGTTCAGTCAATTTCAGACAGCAGAAGTTGGTAAAAATCTTCAATTTCCACATCTTTGGCTTTGGTGGTTGGTGCAAAAATTTGAAATAATAGCAGTATTAACTGGCCTTCCTTGTAGGCATATGGATATTATCCTATCACTGACAGCATTGTACTTCAAGATAGATCTTGATAGATTCTCTGTGATGATGAATGCCACACCATTCCTCTTCAATTTGTCATTCCCAGCATAGTAGATAATACAATTGTCTGATTCAAAATGACCAAAACCAGTCCATTTCAGCTCACTAATGCCTAGGATAGCAATCTTTGTGCATTCCATTTCATTTTTGACAACTTCCAATTTCCCTACATTCATAGTTCTTACATTCCATGTTCTGATTATTAATGGACGTTTGCAGCTGTTTCTTTTCATCTTGAGTCATGCCACATCAGCAAATGGAGGTCCTGAAAGATTTACTCTATCCACATCATTAAGTTTAGCTCTACTCTGAGGAAGCAGCTCTTCCCTAGTCAAATTTTGAGGCCTTCTGACCTGAGGGGCTCATCTTCCAGCAGCACACTGGACAACGTTTCAGGGCTATTCATAATGTTTTCCAGTAATATATCAGACAGTGCTTCTCTGCTATTCATAACGTTTTCACTGGCCAATTCTTCGAGAAGTAGATGGCCTCTTCCTTCTTCTGAGTCTGTATTAGTCTGGAAGCTCCACTGAAACCTGTCCACCATTGGTAATCCTGCTGGTATTTGAAACACTGGTGGCACAGCCTCTAGCCTCACAGCAACATGCAAGTCACCAAAGTACGACAAAGTGACAGACAAGTATGTCTCCCTTAGGTGTTCCAAACGAACCTGCTCACTTCCTGGTCTCCCTCAGCTGCTCCAAAACCCACCACACTGGCTCGCTTCCTTCCTGGCCTCCCTCAGCCACCAAATCCGCTGTGCCAGTTCACTTCCTTCTCAGCCTCCCTCAGCTACTCCATACACATAAGAAAACTGGTTAGACAATTGTATTGGTTACGTGAGATTTGTGGATATCTGGGTGCAAATATATGAAATCATTTGTGCTATTTTTGCTATGTTTTTTAAGTCTGAAATGGTTTCAGTTATTAAAAGCTTTGTTTTGTTTTGTCTCTTAAAGGAAGGTCTGGCAGCCTCTACCCTTTGCACTCTAATACACATTAAGCCCAGCCACCATGAGCCTGCCATGCTATGAGGATGTCCACACCAGTGACATTGAGAGGCCAGTGGCAGAGAGAAACCCCACTCATCCAGACCCGAGCTGTTTTAGCCATCCCAACTGAGATACCAGATGTGAGTTTTTTGTGTTTTTAATTTAAGAAAATTTCTTGTTATAATGAAGCAGACATACAAGATTCCACTGAAACTCAAACAGTTAACAGAACATGGTTAACTAAACCTCCAAGCAAAATCAGAAGGTGGCCAAACAAAGCCAATATGCATGGAAAAGCCCAAGGCTGGTTTGGAGTACACATAAGGATATAGCATTTCAGCCTGCGTACCTTCTGGCCCTTCCCAGCAGTCAGTGTGTCATCATTCTCCAATCCTTCTCTCCTTTTAAAAAATCTGCTAACTCCAATGGCTTTCTTCTGTATTATAGATATAATAAGTGAACCCAAACGGCCAAGTATGCCTTCAGATGTGACTCAAAGCCAAGAGGAAAGTTTATAAATATTCAAGGGTAGAAAATGCATATACCCAACCCAGCACACTGGTCTTCATCTATGTTCCAGCCACAGTAAATGCCCAGTAAATGTAGAGCAGAGATGATTGTTTCCTAAATCTTGACCAAATTATAGAATCACTGGCCATTAAGATTTGGGGTGATTTATTAGGTAGCAATTAAACATACTGCATCAAGTCAGTTCCAACTCACAGTGACCCTAAAGGACAGAATAGAACTTCCTGTAAGGTTTCCAAGGCTATAAATCTTTACGGAAGCAGACTGCCTCATCTTTCTCTTGCAGAGCACCTGGTATGTTTGAACTGCTGATCTTTGGGTTACCAAATGCCTGAACCACTGTACTACCAGAGATCCTTTATGTGGCAACAGGTAACCAAAATCAAACCATACATTATACATACATAAATAATCATACATAAAATGTCCAGCTGTGGCAAAAGGCCTTAAATTCTGAATTGGCAAGGTCTGGTTACCAAACAAATCTTTTGGATTTTATCTTTGGGCTGAGGTTAGTTTCACATTCTTCCTAAATGCTTTTGTTTCCTTGAGTTTCTTTTTATATAATAAAATACCTATATCTATATATCTATATATAATATCCTACTCTATTTGATTAAGATTCACTATACTGAATTAATAAATAAGGGTTTTTGCTCCCTGTATTGAAAGTGAGGATGACCTGAAACACTTACTGATGAAGATTGAAGACTATAGTTATACCTCAATTGATTATACCTCAATATAAAGAAACAAAAATCCTCACAACTGGACCAATAAGCAGGATCACAATAAATGGAGAAAAGACTGAAATTGTCAATGACTTCGTATCACTTGGTTCTACAATCAACACCAGCAGTCACGCTATCAAAGTGTAGCATTGAGCAAATCTGCTGCAAAAGACCTCTTTAAGGTGCTGAAGACCAAGACATCTCCTTGAGGACTAAGATATGCCTGACACAAGCCATAGTATTTTCAATTGCCTCACATGCAGCATGTGAGAGCTGGACAATGAATAAGGAAGACCGAAGAAGAGTTGATGCTTTTGAGTTGTGGTGTTGGCAAAGAATGCTGAAAGTACCATGGACTGCTAAAAGAACTAACAAATCTGTCCTGGAGGAAGTGCAGCCAGAATGCTCCTTGGAAGCGAAAATGGTCAGACTTTGTCTCATCTACTTTGGTCATGTTTTAAGAAGGGACCATTCCCTGGAGAAGGATATCATGCTTGGTAAAGTGGAAGGTCAATGAAAAAGGGGAAAGCCCTCAATAAGATGGATTGACACAGTGGCTACAACAGAGGGCTCAGGTATAGCAAGGAACAAGGGGCTGGCACAGGAATGGGCAGTGTTTCATTCTGCTGTACATAGGGTCACTATGAATTGGAGGGGAGCTCTGGTAGCATAGTGCCTAAGGCATTTTACTACTAACCAGAAGACTGGTGGTTCAAACCCACCAGTCACTCCTCAGAAGGAAGGCTGGGCAATCTACTTTCGTAGTGATACTGCCTCGGCAATCCAAGGAGGGGTCGCCATGAGTCGGGTCTGACTCGACGGCACATAACAACAACAACAACAACAACAACAACGAGTTGGAGATGACTCAACAGCACCTATCAATAGCAACATTGTCTCTTTCCTCAATACAACAACAACGCAACACACCGCCGTCGATGCCGTCAACTCAGATATGACCCCTCCTTGGGCTTCCGAGGCAGTATCACTATGGAAGTAGATTGCCCAATCTTCCTTCTGAGGAGTGGCTGGTGGGTTTGAACCACCAGCCTTCTGGTTAGCAGTCAAATGCCTTAGGCACCATGCCACCAGAGCCCCTTTTTTCCAATGTTTTGATCATCATCTTTCATGTTGGAGGCTTTGCTTGGTGATCCTTCATCTGGTGGTTCTTTGTTTTTGGTTAATATTTAAGGCTGATGTTCTGTCACTTGCAGTCTTAAGTCTTGACTAACAGAAACAGTGAAAGTCTAAAGTAAGACAGAGCAAGGCTGACTGATTTCAGACATCAGAGAAGTAAAACCAAAACCAAACCAAATTCACTGCCGTCGAGTCGAACTCTACTCATAGTAACCCCTCCTTGGGTTTCCAGGCGGTATCACTACAGAAGTATAATGCCTAACCTTCCTTCCGAGGAGTGGCTCGTGGGTTGGAACCGCCAGCCTTCTGGTTAGCAGTCAAATGCCTTAGGCACTGTGCTACCAGAGCTCCTTAAGGAAGTAAACTGAAAATAAAATACAAACTAACTGAATTTGGAAGGAGAAGAGGTGCTTTAAAAGAAGTGTGTATAGAGTGCAGTGAAAGCACATGCTATTGGTAAATTCTACAAGAGGTGTGGGGTAAGACTCTTTGAAGAACAATCATGGGAGAAAGAAGAGCTGCTTATGCACAGGGAGACAGCTCAGGGGGCAGGAGTGTATGGAGGGGAGGGATGGACACTGGGAAGAGGTAACTATGGGGAGGAAGTGGGAGGGGAGCTGTTGCATTGTGGTAAACTGTGGTCAATAACATGAGACAAAGTATATGTGAACTGCTGTATGGAAAGTGAATTTGCTCTGTAAATCTTCACCCAAATCACAATTTAAAAATAAATAAATAAATAAAGAGGTGTGGGGTAAGTAAGGAAAAACTTTCTGGAATAAATGATGTTTTATTTGAGGTAGGGAAAGAAGAGTGAATAAGGGATGTGGAGTCAAGGGAGGACCATGAGCAGAGGTAGGTTAGGGCCCTTATCTACATATGGACTACTTAGATGATGGCATCCTACACCGCAAGCTGATGTACTTATTGGATGAAACATCTGGTGGTCTTGGGAAGAGGTGGGTACATTTTGAACCTGGAAGGGTTATGAACTGTTGAAGGTAAAGAGAAGACTATGGTTGTCTACAAAGATGGTCACCAACAATACTTCTCATCGTGTATTCACATGCCCTTCCTCCCATCAAGAGATGGAGTCCATTGTACATGAATGTTCATGGCAATAGCCAAAAAGTGGAACAACTCAAGTGTCCATAAGCCCATGAATGGATAAATAAAAGGTAGTATATCCATATAATGTAATACTGTTCAACAATAAAAAGGGATGGAGTACCTGATACATGCTACAACATGGATGAACCTTAAAGACATGATGCTACATGAAAGAGGCCAGTCACAAAAGACCACATATTGAATGATTCCATTTACATGAAATGTCCAGAATAGGCAAATCTATAGCGACAGAAAGTGGATTAGTGGTTGCTTTGAGTTGGTGGGATAGGGAGGAGTAGAGGAAAACGGAGTAGGGGTTGCTAAAGGATAGGAGATTTCTTTTTGGGGTGATGAAAATGTTATGGAATTAGACAGTGGTATGGTTATACAACCCTGTGACTATACTAAAAACCACTGACTTGTACACCTTAAAACAGGTAAACTATACGGTATGTGACTTATATCTTGATAAAGCTGTTACCAAAAAACAAAGGGGGAGGAAAGATGGAGCCTATTTCCTCTCCTGTTGAATCTGGCCTGGCCTTACAACTTGCTTTGAACAACAGAATATAGTTGAAGGAATGGTGTGCCAGTTCTAGGCCTGCCCATTAAAAGCCTGGCAGCTGCCACTGTCACCTTGTTGGAGGCAGGTGCCATGTAAAGCAGCTTAGGCTAGACTACCCAGTGATGAGAGGCTACATTAGAAAGGGACCACACAGATGCAAACCAAGACTCTAGTCATGTAAATGAGGTCATCTCAGACATTCCAGCACCAACCACACTGACAGGGGAATTAAATCACCAAGCAATGAGACCATACAAAGAAATAATTGATCACAAGAAATAATAATAAATCATTGTGGTTTTAAGCCACCGAGTTTTGGAGTGACGTTTTATATAACTAAAAAACAACTTCTCTGAGCCTCAGATTCCAGCTCTGTAACATGAGACTGATGCCACTCACTTTGAAAGGTTGTTACGAAGATTACATGAGTCTAATGCCAGGCACCATGCTCAAGACACACTAGTTATTATAGTTATTATTATTAATAACCCCTCCCACGATAAACTTGACATAATTTGCAGGTAGGTTCTCTGGGAAGCCTCGTTCCCACAAACATCTGCTACTTCCAACCACATAGTTTCCAAAAGGCTGTTTTCCTAAGAAAAAAAGTAAGTTTTTCTTTTGTGGTTGTTTTTGCTCTAATTTCTAAAAAATAAATTCTGAACCATAAAATAAGTAACTAAAGAAGGTTCTGCCAAAAGGTATGGGATGTCTTTTTGAAGTATGAAAATGTGATGGGCTTAGATAGAGGTATGGTCACATAAATCTGTGACTACCCATTTACCTCCCCATCCATCCATTATCATTCTTTATTAAATCCTTACTAATTATTAAACACCAATTAAGAATAACTAAAGAGGATCTTCCCTCCTTCGAACAACCACAACAACAATTTCTACCCAGGTAGCCATTAACAGAATGGACTACACATTTGAACTTTAGCAGAAAAATGTTTATCTGCAATAGCACACAAATCTAAAATCATCCAGCTAGAGAGAAAAGGCTTTAGAGCAATTTCTGTAGAAGAGTTCAGGGACAGTAGCAGGAGAACACAGGCCCCAGGAATGATTCTGATTGGGGATCTCAGAAGCAATACAAAAGAGCAAGAAATGAGATGGGTCTCTAAAGGGCTCAACCCTCAAAGAGTGCCAGTCACAGAACCTGGACCCCAGTGAGAGAACAACTGGACCACCTGGCATCACTGGGGGCTTTCAGAATGGATCTGGGCAGTTAACAGTTCACAAGCTGATAACAGAGAAAGAAATCCCTGAGCATATCTTTAGGAAAGTATATGAAATAGCTTCCAACTACATTTGTGAAATAATGGTAAATTATTATTAAACTAAAAGATAGAGAGCTTTTGATCCTAAGATCAATCAAGAAATTATTTTTCTCAAAAAGGCTGACATTAATCATTAAATTATACCAAACGAAACAAAGAGAGCCAAATCTGTGGATATTTTCTGCCTGAGGGATAAAGTCTACCAAGCTTTTTATCCAGTTGCCATCAAGTCAATTCCAACTGGTGCAGATCCCATATGTGGCAGGGAAGAACTGTGTTCCATGGTTTGTTTTTATGTTTTGTTTTTCGCAGTGTTTTCCTCCCCTCTCTTCCTACCCCTGGTAACCAACAAAGATAGTTTCCTTCCTTATATAAACATTTCCTTGACTTTTTTTAAATACATTTTATTGAAATACAATTTATGTACAGTGAAGTACATAAAACTAAAGTGACATGGGTCAGTGTTTTTTTTTTGTTTTTTTTTGCAGTGTTCCCTCCCCTCCCCTCCCATCCCTAGTAACTAACAAAAAAAGTTTCCTTCCATATATAAACCTTTCTTTGAAAATTTACAATAATGAACTAATACAATATTTGTCCTTCTATGATTGACTTATTTCACTTAGCATAATATCCTCTAAGTTCATCCATGTTATGCAGTGTTTTGCAGATTCTACATTATTCTTTAGGGTTGCATAGTATTCCATTGTGTGTATGTACCATAGTTTGGGTATCCATTTTTCTGCTGATGCGCACTAGGTTGTTTCTATCTCTTTGCTATTGTAAATAGTGCTGCAATGAACATGGGTATGCATATATCCGTCCTTGTTTTGGCTCTTCTTTAGGATACATACCTAGTAATGGGATTGCTGGATCAAATGGTATTTCTAATTCCAAATTTTTAAGGAATTGCCATACTGCTTTCCACAGTGGTTGTATCATTTGACAGTCCTACTAGCAGTGTGAGAGTGCCAATCTCTCCACATCCTCACCAGCATTTGTTATTTTCTGTCTTGTTGAACTTTGCTATTAGTGCTGTGGCCAGATGGTATCTCATTGTTGTTTCGATTTGCATCTCTCTGATGGCTAATTATCGTAAACATTTCTTTCCACAGGATTTTCAATGGCTGATTTTTCGGTAGTAGATCACTAGGCCTTTCTTTCAAGGCACCTGAGTGGACTCAAATCTGCAACCTTTCAGTTAGCAGCCGAGCAGGTAACCCTTTGCACCACCCAGGGACTCCTCACCAAGCCTATGGAGTACTTATTCTAGACAAGCACAATAAAGTTCCAAACTTATTAAGTATCAATTATAGAGTCAGAGTAAAAAATACTGTTGGTAAGTGTTGTTGAGTGAGCCTCGAGTCATAATGACCTTACATATAACATAACTGAATGTGACCTGGAAATGGACAGAAAGATCATGAGGGTTATGGGTGGACGACAGAACACCAAGCAGGCATTGGGCTGAGTCTACTGGATGACCCAAATGCTGGCCTGAATTTTTCTCTTTTCTTTCTATTATCCCAGGAGGCTTCCTTGTATCCTTTCCTATCACTAACTACTTGCACACTCCACCCTCTGCTCCACGGCCAGAAGCAACCACTATTCTGATCTCTATCACTATTGTGCCAGTTCCTGAATTTCACATAAATTCCGTGTCTGCCTTCTTTCATTCAGCACAGGGTTATCATGTCCTGAGGCAAAAAAACCTAGAGGCTAAGATTTATTTTTAGGAAACCCCCCTCTGAAGTCACAGACCTGAATTCCAACTAGTCTGATTACACTGGTTATTCTTCCTGAGCTATTCTGAGCATACGCTGTAAGAACTATGACAAGAAAACAGAATTGTAAAAATTTTCCTTCAAGATAAATTAACTTTTAAAGGTATTTAAAAATAATTCTAGTCAATCTTAACAAAGCCTCTGCTCTGAACTACGCAAGTATAATCTTTCCTATAAAACCAAACCCACTGCCAGCGAGTCGATTCTGACTCATAGTCATAGTCACCCCCATTCAGTTTCCAAGGCAGTAAATTATTACGGAAGTGAATGCCCCATCTTCCTTCCACAGAGTGGCTGGTGGGTTTGAACTGCCAACCATCTGGTTAGCAGGCAAATGCCTTAGGCACTGTGCCACCAGAGCTCCTAATCTTTACCATCCAAAAAACCAAACTCATTACACTGAGTTGGTGCAGACTCATGGCGACCACTTTGGGCTTCTGAGGTGGTAAATCTCTATGGAAGTAGTTTGCCCAGTCTTCTTTCTGCAGAGTGGCTGGTGGGTTTGAACCACCAACCTTCTGGTTAGCAGTCAACTGCCTACGCACTATGTCACCAGAGCTCCTTAATCTTTCCCATCTTGTTGTTGTTGTTGTTGTTATGTGCCGTGGAGTCGGACCTGACTCATAGCGACCCCTCCTTGGGTTTCCAAGGTGATATCACTACGGAAGTAGACTGCCCAACCTTCCTTCCGAATCTTTCCCATAGTGAGTGCAAAATTCCTGTTAAACATATTTCTTCAGTGGCATCTACTCATTCTAAAGAATCCTCAAATCCTGAAATAAACCCCTCAACTCTGTTATAATTTTTTATTAAAAAGGAGTTAAACTATAGGAAAATCTCTCAGAGGTGGTCTAAGGCCCTAAATTTAGATGAATGTGGATCAGATCAGTAAAGGGTGCAGGGGAGGGAGACAACAGCACAGTAATAAATTACAAGTACAGATTCTTGAGCCAAACTGTCAGGATTTTAATCTGGGATCCACTACACTTCTACTTGGGGGGCCTTGAGCAAATCATTATTTTACGCTGAGCCTCCACTACCTCCCTGTACAATGGGAATAATCTCATAGGGTTGTTGCAAGGATTCAATGTTTATGTATATAAAGCTCTCAGGAGACCACTTGGCACATAACAAGCACTTGGTAAGAATTAGTTATTCCACAAAGATGAACATGATGTAAAGAAGCAACTATTCTGCAAACCAAAGGGTTATAAAAATGGTCACTAACACATCTAGCACAGTGCCTCTCAAACTGTTTTACTTCCAATCCTTCACAGACAGAAAGATGCTTGTTTTCAACTTTCTGTACAGTCCAATAACAGATGGTTCAAAGACTTTTTGTATGCAGACTGACTTTGAGTAGCACTGTTCTAGCAACAAGAGGGACTCGGAAGCTTGCTGAAAACTCAACTAGCAGGTTAAACAGAAGTATGAAAACGTATTAGTAAAGAAAACCAGCCCCACAATCAGGGGCAGGAGGATGACTTGAGGGCCAAGAAGCTGAGATAAGCTCAACAGGCTAAACGTGAAAAACAAAACTGGCTGCCGGGGCAAAAACCCAACTGGTACATACCCCTACCAGTGCTCTAGGGGCAGCCTTCAAAAAAACATGTTAGCCAGGAAGTCATTAGCCCCAAAGGGAACAAGAGGCATGAAGGAAGCAGGCAGAATTGACTCAGATCTAAAAAAGCCACCCCAAGCCATAACTAAGCTTTGGGGACGTCAACCACCATACACCAAGGCCAGAGTTTGCATGTTGCCAAAGAAAACATGCAAATATATCATTTGATGACGTGAGATTGTGCACATGGGCACCCACATAAACACACACATACACACACTATTCACAGTACCTGTGGTTTTAGGAGGCTCCTGAGGTCCACCCTGCCAGCCATACTGTGGATATCCTTGGGGTGGGTATCCTTGGTAAGGGTATCCCTGAGGAGGCGGATAGGGTCCTCCCATAGGCCCTGGAGGATACACCTCAGGCCCCATTGGTTGTTGTGGATAAGGTGGGTATGGGGCCGATGGACCGGGGCCTGGATATGGCGGTGGGTTCCCTTGGTTCATCGGGGACCGCAAAATGTACCTAAGAGGCAAGCAGACAAAAATTATTTATGTTTAACTTTTTTAAATCACTAGGAAAAAAATTCCAACCCATGAGGTCATTTACAAAATACCTTAAAATGTGGCTCAAACCTCTTGCAAATCTCTAGCTCTGCCCATTTTTTGTTTCCACTTCTCATCACAATTGGCAATTACCTTATATATCTGCTTACTTGCCTTTTGTCTGCTTCTCTCACTGGACTGCTAGAACCATGTCAGTTTTAGATCACCACAGTGTCCCTAGAGCTTAGCATATTATGTGGCACAAGGCAAGTCCTTCAATCAATGTGTTGAATGAGTAACAGGATACTGTTTTCACAGTGCACATTGCTTTTTTTAGCCATAGGCTTGTAACTCCCACAGAATGATTGGGTAGGACTATGCAAATAAGGTGCATGGAGCCTTGTAGGGCTTGGATTATGCAAATAAAGTACCTGTGGCCCACCAAGGGACTGGTCAGTTTTGCCACCCTGGTAGGCTTAAAAACAGCCAATCCCAGAGGTTGAGCAGCAATCTCACTACCATAAAGAAGAGCCAAGAGCAGAACATGTCCTTTGGACCCACGGTCCCTGTGCCAAGATCCTCCTAGACTCAGGAGACAGAGAGAACTGTAACACTGGAGATAGCAAGAGATAGTGAGAAGCTGTCACAAGCATGGCAGAGTCCAGCAGTAGAGAAACAGTGGCAGTAGAACCAGGAGACTGGCACTAAACAAGACAGTGGGTTCCCGGCCCACGGAATGAATTGGCTACGATAATCGTGCCAATACAAAGAGAGATGATTGCCTTTGGGAAGGAGTACCTTCAGGCACTTGTCAGCAGAGCTAAAGGGGCTTGCCAACCCATGGAGCAAGAGAGCTGAGGTCCTTTGAACAGGAGGCTTCCTGGTGGAGTGGGGTGCTTCTGAGACTTATTGGTGGGCTAAATAGCTGTAATAACTGCCTGGGCAGGGCAGAGACTAGGCTTGAGCATGAACAGTAGAGGCCTGCCTGCGGGCATGGCCGAAGAAGAAGCTATTCTGACTGAAGAGCCGTATGCTGTTAGTCCACTTACTTGCAAGTTGATTCTTAATCCTGAATTGTTATTATTACTTCTTTAATAAAACCCCTTAATTGAGAGTATGTGGCCACTGCAATGAATTATCAAACCCAGAAGAGAAGTAGAGTGCTATGGGGAACACAGCTGGCTTCAGAATTGGTAAAAAAAGTTGGAGAGTAGAGGTATGAATCAGCCTTGTGGTATGGCAAAAGTGATTCTCATTTTGATGTTGTTCTTACCATTTTACAGTTTTATCTTTTTTAAAATTCTCTGAAATGTCCATAAATAGTTGTATAACTCCAATAAGAAGGCAGAATTCTAACAGTACTAATAGATCAATGGAAGCTGTCATAATACTAGAAACTATGCAATAAACAGGACTGGGCCACACTGGGGTCTTCTAACAAGCAGCACTGCTAGCTAGCAGTGGCCAAGCAGTTTGTAACCACTGCCACACCCTGGAGAACCCGGCTGTCTCACAATAAGTGACGAGCTCAGTCTTCACTGGACAGAGGATAGAGCTGCATATAGAGGATGCTAAGCATCCCATCTGATCATTCAGGCTCCCAGGACTCTGGAAGGTTCATCAGGAACCCCCACTTGTGTTTATAGGTTATTGTCCTCAGTGGGGAGACCATCACTTCCCAGTCTCCAGCCTGTTAACAACTCTTTTGACTGGGTTTGAACCTCTTTGACAGCCAGCATCTTTATTCCTGTTGCCATAATCTCTGTAACCCCCTCAGTGCCTGCCACAATGACTTCCAGATTAAAAGCAAACTAATACTGAGGAATGTAAAGAATATACTCACTGGATGACACATTTAGACAGCATTATGATATCCGTCATACTGTGGCATTGTACTGTTAACCATCTCCCGTACTGATATTTAATTTATTTGAGTGCCTTCTATATCTTGTGGTGCAGTGCCTAAGGCATTTGACTGCTAACCAGAAGGTTGGTTCAAACCCACCAGCCACTCTGTGGAAGGAAGACTGGGCAATCTACTTCCATAAAGATTTACGGCCTCAAACGTTTGAAACCCAAAGGGAGTCATTATGAGCCGGAATCGACTTGATGGCAGTGAGTTTGGTTTTGGAGTCTGATGTCTCAAATAATAAGTTAATAAAGGAAAGAGTCTATTAACTCAAAATTCAGTAATTTCACTATTCTTTTGATAGCATGAAATAATAAATCCATAAATGACTGTGTAAAAAACAGAATAGCCACAAAGTAAGGCTCCCAAGAAAATCTAGCTTAAAATTAACAACAGTGGATTTACTAGCTGTCCATACAACACCATATCCTCCTTTGCAAATAGCTGTCAAATTTCCAGTTAGGTATCTATCTACTCTTCCTGCAGTTCATATGCTTCTGTTCATGTGCCCTACCCCAGCTTCACAGTGACCCCAGTGTGATCTAAGCCAATCCAGGTCACACTTTCCCCCCTTTCCTATCAAAACTGGTTCAAGATGTCCAGGATGCCAATCATAGATGGCACTGCTTGGCCATAAATCAAAGACTGAAACAAACCTAAACTACCTCTCTAGACTTTCCAGTCCTAGAAACCAATAGGTAAGATAAGCTAATGAACTCTTGTGAATGACATTAAACCAGACATACATTTATGGAGTAATGACTCTGTGCCTGGGACTGTGCTAAGTAAGAGGGTGTAGACATGAATATGGTTCAAACTCTTCCCTTGGGCAACTGACTAAAGAGAAAAACAAAATAATAATGATTTTAATAAACTGCTGGGTAGGAATAGGGGTTTAAGCTTAGTAGGAGGAGGTAGGGATGGGAGAGAGTCCCTTGAAGCAAGTGATTATAAATTGAAACTTGATAATATGGAATCAGGATGGCTTGAGCACCTCCATTCTGACCACATTTGCCCTTGTCCCCATATTGTAGAGATGCTCTTCTTTTTCCAGGGGCCTGCCAGGGTTTTAGAGAAACCCTAGAGTTCGTTCACTTCTCAGCTACCTGGTATGTGCCAACATGACATTGCACCTTGATCTGGGAATGGCCTTACCCTTTAGCCTAATGCAAAGCTCATGGAGACTAACACGAAGTTGGGTGTGAAATAAATGCTAACCACTCCTGCATTTCCTCACACCTACAACACCTACTAGGAAGGCTGTGGAAAATCTTGTGAGCCCGGGTTTACACAGAAATCAGTCTTGTTAATTCCCCTATTGTCATTCCATTATTTGTTTTTAAATCACAGAAGCAGAATACAGCCATCAGAACTACTCTATCCTGAAATTCAGAGTGTGTGTGAGGTGGAAGGGGACAGGAGACATCTTCCTTACTGATCTAACTGCACCAAAACTGTCATTTAATTTGATCAATTCTACAAAACCCTGTAGTAATGATTGTTCTCAATCTATTAAAGTCTAGGACTACAGGTCTCTGAAGACATTGTTCTCTTAAGAACAATGGGCAATGAGAAGGGAAAAAGAACTAAGTACACAGAACGACTACAACTACAGGCCTCAGTGTTTCATAACTTTTCTTGAGTCATCTGTTTGCATCTACTCCTCATATCCTGTAGAATTCTCTCCCTGGGATCCTTAAAACTCTCTCCCCTTATCCCTCAATCTTGTTATGTCTTCCCCTCATTTTTGATGTATGCCTTTTTTCCTCTGTCTGAACAATCACTTAATGTCTAGAAGAAAATCCCGTGTGCTATTCACAGACAGAGCTACCAAGAGCATAAGGCACACAGATGCTCCAGCCATCATGACCCCTCCCATAAATACACATGTTCTGCGTGCATGTGTGTGTGTGTGTGTGTGTTCCCAAGACAGACAGTCATTTTAGAGGGAGAGAAATCTGGACCTACTTTCAGTTTCCTCTAAGCAGGAAAAAATCCCAGTAAGAGAACAGCAAAAATCACAGAAAGAGCATATGTGCTGAGATCAAAGATCCTAGAGCTGGCATTTGAAAATCAAGACTTTACCCAGTGGGAATCAATCATTCTCAAGCTGCTCCAGAAGCAAATCATTACCTACCACTGATACAATCTGGTACAAACCACTTAACGTAACCAAAACACAAATGAACTTTAAACTTAAGGTATGATGTTTCTGATAAGATTCTTAAATATGAAACCACAAGCGTGAGCAACAACAAAAATTAATAAATTTAAGGGAAATACACCTATTTACAATAGCATTTAAGAGAATAAAATACCAAGGAATAAATTTAACCAGAGAGGTGAAGGACCTATATAATGAAAATTATAAAACACTGCCAAAAATGATAGGTGATGGGAGACTCTGGCAGATGGGCGGAGGAGAAAGTTACACAGAGATGGTGAATATAATTAATGTCACTGACTTATACTCTTAAAAATAGTTCAAATTGAAAAATTTCTATTATATGTATTTTACCACAGTACTTATTTATTTATTTTTTAAAAAATCAAGGTACAATACTGAACTTTGTAACACGAACGTTTTATCTTATAAATTTGGTCTGATGAAATGTAACCCCTACTATAAAACCCAAAACCAAACCTGTTGCTGTCAAGTCAATTCCAACTCATAGTAAGTCCACGTGTGGAGTGTTAACTGAGGGTCAAATGTAAACACTGTAAATTGTGGCATTAAAGACAAATCCGAGCTCTAAAAGCGATAACCATGATTCATTAACAGACTGTATTAAACACTGCTATCCTACTGTATCATTCAAGATAAAGTCACAGGATTAGCAGTCATTCAACCACACAATAACAGCAGAACTACTCTTTGGGAAAGTGGTCCATGGAGATAAGATCACTACAGAAGACCTCATCTCAGAAGAGATGCAGGCAAGAACAGTATTTTTCAAAGTTATTATTTTTCAATTACAAGATACCTGGTAACGTGGCATTATTTACCTTGCAAGCAGTACAGAAAAAAATTTTTGCTTGAAAAACTGAACTGTCTCAATGGTAAACAAACAAACAAAAACTCTACAGAAACTAATATATGGGGGGACTCCAAGAAATAACTCATCAAATCACCTCACAACAAAGCCTAAAGCTGTCAAGTTCTACCAATGCCCACAGAACTTCTAATCAACTTTTTGTTTTTAACTTTAAATCTTTTGAAATTTATTGATTTAAGTTGAATCTTTAACCAATAAGCATGTTTTCCTAGTATACTTTATATAGATTGCACTAGAAAATTAACAGATTATATCTAATAAAATATCATTGAACTGAATTGAATATAATTCAGTGACTTAAACTATTCCCATTAGTCTTCACAGCTTTATTTGAAATTGATGAGGCTTTGTGACTTGAGAGGCTGGTTGTCTCTAGCGTTTTCTAAGGTATTAAGGGCTTAGAGGTCCTGGGCCACCCGGAGATTGCCTGCCACCAGAGCCAGCAAGGTGGGTTTGGCATGGAGTGTTCAAAAACACCTGGACTGCATCAGGACCCAAAATTGCCTGCTCCAAAATAGTCCAGTTATGACCTTGGCCCACTGGGGTGGCTGCTGCATAGACTCACTGGAGCATGCCGAGTTGCCTCAGTAACTCTTGGACCTTGTCGATAAATAGTTAGCTATACATAATCAGCAAGGGCAGTTAGAAGGCTCATATTGGGATGGGCAAAGAGCCAGGTCATGAAAAGCCACTGGAGCAAAGAAAGGGACTGGCTAGGTCAGCCTCTGGAATTCCAGCTTGAGCCTCATGAAGGAGTCTCTGGGGATCCTTAAGTAATAAAACAATCTTACCATCACTGGAGACTGCTCCTAGTTGCTACATTTTAAGGGCTGTAAGCAGCAGACCAGGAGCTCTGGTGGCATGATGCTTAAAGCACTCGGCTGCTAATCAAAAGGTTGGTGGTTCGAACCTACCAGCCGCTCTGTGGGAGAAAGATAATGAGGAACTCTGCTTCCATAAAGATTTACAGCCTTGGAAACCCTATGAGGCAGTTCTACTTTGTCCTATAGGGTCACTATGAGTCAGAATTGACTTGATGGCAGTGGATTTGGTTTGGTTTAAACAGTAGAGCACTGCTGGCCAGGTACATCCAGTACAGGCAGGATGCTGCCTTGTTATCAGGTCCTTGAATAAGGTTTTTCAAAAGTGTCTGAATCTTCTTGGGCAACTCTATTATTTGATAACTTCCAAAAGTCTTGGAAAATTATTATCTCTTCAAATAGCACTTTTGCCTTATGTTCTCTTTCTTCTTTTCAAGAATTCCAAGTAATATATATATATTAAATTTTCTCACTATGTCCTTTGAGTCTCTTACCCTCGCTCCCGTACTCTCCAAATTTTGTCACTTTAGCTTCATTCTAGATGGGTTTTTTTTTTTTCAATTCTTAATATATTAATTCTTTTTTAAATTTTATTATTTTGTTGTTGTTGAGACTAACCAAACCAAATTCACTGCCGTCAAGTCGATTTCAACTCATAGCAACCCCTCCTTGGGTTTCCAAGGCAGTTATCTCTACAGAAGTAGCTTGCCCAACCCTCCTTCCGAGGACTGGCTGGTGGGTTTGAATCACCAGCCTTCTGGTTAGCAGTCAAATGCCTTAGGCACTACGCCACACCAAAAACATACACCAATTTTTAAGTTTCTATATGCACAATTTAGTGACAGTGATTACATTCTGCAAGTTGTACAAGCATTCTCACTCTCCTTTTCTGAGTTGTTCCTTCATTAACATAAACTCACTGCCCCTAAGTTTACTATATAATCTTTCAAGTTGCTGTTGTCAGCTTGACCCAATGTAGTTCTCAAAAGAGCATAATGTTCAAGGAAGCCGTTTTTCACTAAGTTAAACTATTTTTGAGTTTTAAGACTTCAGGGGATATTTTTTATTCAAGTTTGAAGATTACCTCAGGACAATAATTTCAGGGGTTCAGCCAGCTTCTGTGGCTCTAGAAATTCTGGAGTCCATGAAAATTTAAAATTCTGTTCTGAATTTTACCCCTTTTGACCAGGATTCTTCTACAGAATATTTGATCAAAATGTTCAGTAATGTGTAGTTGGGCACCATCCAGTTCTTCTGGTCTCATGGCAGTGCCTCAGAGAAAATTAAATGAGTTCGTACTGCTAAGTAAAATAAGTCAATCACATAATGACAAATACTGTATAATTCTACTTTTATAAGAAGTATATTACAGAGTTGGACTGCATCAGAACCCAAAATTGCCTGCTCCAAACAAGTCCAGTCATGACCTTCATTAGAGATTACCAGGGATGTGTGGAAGGAGAGGAGGAATCACTCTCAAAACTGTAGATACTTGTTATTTCTGATAAACAGAAAAGTAGCACTGAGTGTGGGTGTAATGAGTACAGCTTGACCAAAGTAAACAATGCCACTAAGAAGTGCATAAGAGAAAAGGATGTTTGCTCTAAAGAACATGACATGTACAATTTGCAAACAATAGTAACAATAACAAAAAAACAAGTGTATGGTCATATATGTACATGTATGTACAAACATATATATATATATATATATAAGTGTAGGTATAGGTTTATATATACATGTACACAGATAAAAAATATCTATATGTACATGTATGCATAGATGCATATATGTGCACACATAGCTATTCATAGAGGACACAGTTACAGATATTTCTCAAATATAACCAAACAAGATTGTTTTGTTGCAATCTTGGTTTTCTGGGTTTGAAGACTTAGGATCTTGGTCTCATTCAGTCAACTAGCATATTATAGTTCACAAAATTCACATTCTGCCTGCTGGTGAGGTGAGTAGTGTCTAGAGTCTTAGCAGCTCATGAGTAACCATCTAAGATACAACAACTGGTCTTTATTCATCAGGAGCAAAAGAGAAAGAAGGAAACCAAAGTCTCACAGAAGAAATCAGTCTACAGAGTTCTGGCAAGATGGCAGACTAGGCAGAAAGACTGCACAGACCCTCTTCAACAAAGAAAAGGGAAACCAATTAACACAGACACAGAAGATAATCCTGGACCC
>NW_006921643.1:5858735-5860517 GCF_000298275.1 Orycteropus afer afer | reverse complement strand
GGGAGGAAGTGGGAGGGGAGCTGTTGCATTGTGGTAAACTGTGGTCAGTGTCATGAGACAAAGTATTTGTAAACTGCTATACGGAAAGTGAATTTGCTCTGTATATGTTCACCCAAATCACAATACAATATATATAAATAAATAAATAAATAAAAGAAATCAGTCTACAGGGCTAACAGCCTAAATAAGCCACAGCCTCATCTACCCTGAGACCAGATGAACTAGATGGTGTCTGGCTACCACTACCAACCATTCTGATCAAGGCCACAATAGATAGACCCTGACAGAATGGGAGAAAAACACATAACAGAACTCAAATTGCTAAAAGTCCAGACATACTGCACCAGTTAAGACTACAAAACTCCCTGAGACATTCTTTGTGATGGTTAATGTTGTGTATCAACTTTGCTGGGCCGTTATTCTCAGGGGTTTGGCAGTTATGTTGTATTCCTCCTCCATGATGAAATCTGACATAATGTAATCACCTCCATGATGAGCTCTGCTATGAGTAGTCAATCAGTTGAGGGAGTTTCCTCAGGGGTATAGTCTGCTTCCAATATATATGGACTTTCTGGCAATGCTCTCTGCCTTTTTGCTCAATCTGGATCTTGCATCTGGCTCATCATCTGACCTCCAGTTCTTTGGACTTGAACATCAGCAGTCTGGTATACTGCCTGCCAATCTTGGGATTGATGCCTTTGTAGCCTGTGAGCTAGCAGCCTGCTTGTTCAAGATCTTAACTGCTGATCTTGTATTTGTCAGCCTATGCAGCCAGCAGCCTGCTGTACTGCCTGCTGATCTTGGATTCGTCAGCCCCTGCAGCTACATGAGTCAGGAGAAGCCTCCAGGCTGATGTACGATCTACAGACTTGGGACTTGCCAGTCTCTACAACCAAATGAGCCATTTCCTTGAGATAAATCTCAATCTTTCTCTTTCTTGGTAGATAGATAGATAGGCAGATAGATGGATGGATGAACTTTACTAGTTTTACTTCTCTAGAGAACCCAGACTAAGACATTCTTTAAACTCTGAACCTAACAGATCAGCATACAAAATAAAGGATACTACCCATGAGTATGATGCTCCATTAAAAAAATCACTTATATGAGATTCGAAGAGGCCAACAATTACTCTAAAGCAAAGATGAGAAGAGGGAAAACTAGAACACTGAAAATGGAACAATCAGAAGGCATGTGAACAGCATGATTACACTCACATAGAAACAATTAGGCCCTTGGACTAGTGGACCATGTGAACCTCAACCTATATGACTATGAGACCAGAACTAGATGGTGCCCAGCTACCACTGTCAACCACTGGGAAAGGCATCAGTGGCAGGAGATCCTGGATAGAGTGGGAGAACAATATGGAACAAAACTGAAAACCATAAAAAAGATCAGGTTTACTGGTTTGATAGAGCCTGATGAGACCCTGCCCTCCACCCCCACACCCCGCCCCACCAAGGCTATAGCCCTTAGTTAGCCTTCAGGCTTGGAATTGAACTCACTCCCATGGCTTCCAGCCAAACAACAGACAAGCATATAGGGTGAACATGTACAAGATATACTCCTTAGAATGATTAACTGTAGGAGAACAGAAGGGCAGTGTTTGCACAGGGAGATAGTTCAGGGGGCAGGAATGCACAGGAAAGAAGGATACAGAGAAAAGGTAACTACAGGGAGGAAGTGGGAAGAGAGCTGTTACATTGTAGGGATTGCAGTCAAAGTCATGAAACAAAATGCGTATGAACTGTTGTATGGAAAATGAATTTGTTCTGTAAA
>NW_006921643.1:5844531-5858243 GCF_000298275.1 Orycteropus afer afer | reverse complement strand
AAAAAAAAAAAAAAAAAAAAAGAACAGAAAACAATCAGTAGCTCTTGGTAAAAATATAATAGTAAAAATACTCTCAAATATATTCACAAATGTATCATTACATCTGCCCAAGGTAGAAGTAAGTGAGGCACTGGAGAGAGGTCAGGAATATTGTAACAGTGGTATTCACACCACAGGGAAGGACATATGACTGCTATGGGAGAAATATCAGTTCCCTTTTGGTTGAGGAAATGATGCCAGAGATGTACACATATCTAAATACCTCTGTATCAGTAAAGGATGAAAGACTTCCTGACCCTGCTATAAAAGGGGAAGAGGATGTCTGTTGACCAACTATTATGTGCTATGTGTTCTTTCTTTACTGTCTTATGTAAGTCTCAAGAACCCTAGAAAAGAAGCATTACTATGGCCAATTTATGAATAAGAAACAAAAGATTTGAGAAAATTTTATTTTTGGGTCCACCCGTCTATCTGTGTATAGACAGATATACACATAAGCAGATACATATCTATAAAAGTTCAGTAGATAGGTATCTTAGCTATCTAGTGCTGCTATAACAGAAATACCACAAATGGGTGACTTTAACAAACAGATTTTTATTTTTGCACAGTGTAGGAGGTTAGAAGTCTGATTCAGGGCATAGATGTAGGGGAAAGCTCTCTCCTCTCTCTCTCTGTCCACTCTAGGGGGAAGGTCTTTCTCTCTTCAGCTTCTATTCCAGCTTCTATCCTGAGGTTCCTTGACAATCCTGTGGCATCTTCTCCTTCATTTGTATTGCATGTTTGCTTAATCTGCTCTTTTATATCTCAAAGACACTGATTTAAGACACGCCTTTCATTAATACTGCCTCATTAACATAACAAAGTAAACTCATTCCGAAGTGGAATTATAACCACAGTAATAATGGTTAAGATTTGTAACACGTTTTTGAGGCCACAATTCAACTCGAGTGCTAGTTAAGGTTGTATGTCAACTTGGCTGGGCTGTGGTTTTGAGTAGCTGGGCAGGTGGATGAGACTGTAATCACCTCAATGGTAGAATCTGCTGTGAGCAGCTAAGTGGTTGAAGGGGCGTTACCTTTGGGGTGTGGCCTGTTTCTAGTATATAGGGAGAAGCTTTGCGAAAGGCCTTTAGCTTTGGGCTCATCCAGATCCTGCATTTGGCCAAGTTTTCATCTCAGTGGCCTGCCATGTTATCTGCCCATTTTGGGATTGTTCCTGGACTTGAACCAGTGGCCTGTCATGTTGTCTCCTAACCTTGAGACTGTGCCATTTTACTTGTTGATCTGGGTTCATCAGCCTCAGCAGCCAGAAGCTATGTGAGTCAGAAAAAGCCTCCAGCTCTAGTGGGCCTGGAATAGGAGGCAGAGCTGAAGCCCAAGGTCAAGAGGCCTTTACTTAGCCCCTAGAGTCAGCACTTTGAACTCGGGCTTTTAGCCTCCAAACCTGTAAAGAGAATAAATCCCTGTTCGTTAAAACCATCTGCTTGTTCTGTTGCATTGTGGTAAACTGTGGTCAATGACATGAGACAAAGTATATGTGAACTGCTGTATGGAAAGTGAATTTGCTCTGTAAATCTTCACCCAAATCACAATTAAAAAAAAAAAAAAAAACCATCTGCTTGTGGTATGTCTGTTATAGCAGCACTAGAGAACCAAGATGACCTATGGAACACCAGCCTTTGGCCTTCAAAATTCATGTCCTTCCCTATGCCAAATACATTCACCAGGTTAAAGGTAAAGTAAATCTCCCAGAAAGCAGAACACACACATAAGAAAAATGAAAACAGGAAACAGACAAAACAAAATAAAAACTCAGAGGCTTAATTCAAGAGGTCCATATCAAAGTAAGTAGTTTCAAGGGAGAAAAAGAAAAAATGGTGAGGAGGAAATCATAGAAATAATTCAAGAAAATTCCCTAGAACTGAAAATCTTGTTTTACCAACTAAAAGGCTTATCTCAATAAATGAAATTTCCCACATCAAAGAACATCTTTGTGAAACTTCAGAACATCAGAGAGAAAGCAAAGATTATTAAAATCTTCTAAACAGAAAAAGCAATGGACATAGAAAATGATCAGAAACTTCAAAAGCAACATTTGAAACCTGACACCATAGAACAAGGAGTTCAAATTTTGGAGGGAAAGAATTTTAATCTTTATTAGCTAAATTATCAATCAAGCACAAGGACAGAATGTATATTTCAAGATTCAAGGTTGCAAAAAATAAAGGAGAAGAAATTCCCAGAATAAAAAAGGAAAGGAAATATCAAGCTGACTGCTTCATAGTAGCCCAAGAACAAAACATCCAGATTGGAGCAAGAAGAACGGGCGCTCCAGAGGGACAGGGAGGAAGGAACAGTGGAGAGGCACAGATGGAGTACCTGACACCCCTGACATGTGCAAAATAAAATTAAGAGGAGTTTTATGGTTTTATAAGAAGCTCTGGTGGTGCAGTGGGTAAGGCATGTGGCTGCTAACCAGAAGGCCAGCAGTTCAAAGTCATCAGCCATTTTGTAGGAAGAAAATGGGGCAATCTACTTAAATAAAATCTACTTTAAATAAAGATTTAAAGCCTTCGAAACCCTAAGGGGGTTGCAATGAGTCAGAATCGACTCAATGGGTATGGGTCTGGTTTTTGTTTTTTACAGTGTTATGGAGGCAGTCTGCAAAAAGTAGTGAAAGGTAAAGAACAAGCCAAACAATTTAATTGGGGGTGGGGGGTTGTTATATAAGAAAAGAAATATAATTATAATATACTAAATGGCCCAGCTATGAATATATTGTGATTATATAAATGCTAATTACTGAATATTTGATCTAAGTAAAAATTATACTGATCTAACCAAAAAGCATGACAATAAAAGGAGGATTAGGGGAGAAGGGGAGGTAAAGTAGAAGGGTAAAAGACTAATCTTCACCCTTAATCTTCCATATCAAGAAGTCAATGCCTAAGAAGCAATTGTCTAATCACATTATTTAGAAATATGGAGATAAATGAAACCAATAAAACAATAAAAAGTGGTTGCCTCTGGATAATAAGAACAGGGAGAGGGCATGGTTATGCCATTAATTTTTTAAAAAAATTATATTAAAATATCTAAACAAATAAAAAAAGGCAATTATTAACTCCAGGGAATACAAAAATGTATACAAGAAAGAAAACGCAATTACAGTGTATTACCTGGCTCAGCAGCAAATAATTTTTATATAAAGAAACAATGATGTAAAAATACTGATAACAAAAAAAATTTTTTAACTATATTGGGGGAACTGGAAGAAAAAGCAGTGGTATAAAAGTGCTACATCTCAAAGTAGTACACAATGTGTAACTGACGACTCAAGATATAGGTTGAAACTATAACATTATTTGGAATTATGAAAGTAAATAGTTGAAGACATGGTCCCAGACTTAGAACTTGAAGTACTTATAAGTATGGGTGTGGTGGAGGCAAAGAAAACTCCAGTTCCTGTCACTGGCTAGTTGTTGGTAGTCCCCCTGTAGAGAAACAGGACAGGAATCTGCTATGCATAAGCAGAGGATGACATTCCTGTGAGGCAATAAGGAGGCAGGGAAGGTAGCTATGCATGAAAGAAATGTGACAAACATTTCCTAGGAGAAAACTGTGGGCTGCAGCTAGCCACTGCATTACCTACAACCAGGTGTGGAGAGATGATATGAGGGTTGGTGACAAGGGGGAAACAATGCTAAAGTGGTCCCTGAAGCAGACTACCAATGCTGAGTTTGAGATTTGCCTAAAAGCCTTTACCTAAAAATTCCCTCTAATTGCTACCATCTCTCTTGCCAGGTAGGCTTGGAGTTGCCAGAGATCACAAAGGGCCAGATCTGCCAGACCCACAAATTTCACAGAAGGAATTTCATTAATCTCTAAGACTGCAAGAGCCCAAATGGCCAGGAAAAATCCAATGCAGGTTATATACGCTGTAAATATTTCCTTTAAATTAACTAGAAAAATGAAAGTTAAGGTGACTGAATAATTTCTTGTATAAGGATCAACAAAAGGCTGGTGCCTATCAGACAGAGGTTAAAGATGTCCCAAATGGCAAACTTGTGCAAACTGCTGTACCATTTTATCATCTCTAACATCAACTACTCCTCCTTCCCTCAGTACTTTCCCTCCTACATTTAGGTTCTGTTAATTTCTGTATCGTGTCTTACAGAACTCATGAACTATAAAGGAAATGGCTCAGATAGTCGTGAAGGCTGACTGGTCCCACATTTGTGGGTCAGGCATCAGGCTAGTAACTTCTACTCATTCATATGGTGCAGGGGCTAACGACCCCAATGGGCAGAGCAGACAACAGGTTGCTGTTACAAGAAGCAGAGGTCAGACGATCACAAGGAAGATGCAGGGTTCAGAGCAACAAATGGACTTTGGTGGAGTATTCATATAAATACTGGATGCAGCCCTGAAGGAAACTCCCCTTACTTGAGAAAGGCGTGCAAGGGTGTGACTTTAATAAGGGTGGTAAGAGAGGTGACTGGGGTAAGGGTGTTGACTTGAGTCACATTCTCTAATAAGGCAGTGACTCAAGATACATCCCACTCTAATCCTGCCTCATTAATGTAACAGACAACTCACTCCCAAACAGGACTGTAACCACAGGCATAGAAGCTAGGATTTACAACACATCACAAAATGGAAGAGGACTACATCATTATATAACTGCCAAAGTTATATCATTATATAACTGCTAAACCACTGAAAATCATGGCTCAGCCAAGTTGACACATAACCTTCACCATCACAGGTTCCAAACCTTATTTGCATTGTATGGCTGTTGTTGTTGTTGTTATGTGCCGTCGAGTCAGCCCCGACTCATAGCGACCCCTCCTTGGGTTTCCGAGGCAGTATCACTACGGAAGTAGGATTGCCCAACCTTCCTTCCGAGGAGTGGCTGGTGGGTTTGAACCGCCAGCCATCTGGTTAGCAGGCAAATGTCTTAGCCACTATGCTACCAGAGCTCCTATTGTATGGCTAGAGGGTCACAAAGACTATGGCTAGAGGGTCATATTACGTAATCCACTGCACCACATAAGGCATTATACCACTTGTGAAATTGTAAATTAGCTAAGGTTTGTTTGTTTTTAACTATCATACCCAGTGTTAGCCAATGTATGATAAAATGGGATAGATGGTAAGCAAGATTGTATTCTGAAACCACTTTTGTAACCAAAAACCAAAACCAAACTCACTGCCATCAAGTCAGATCTGATTCATAGTGACCCTTCCTTGGGTTTCTGAGGTGGTATCACTATGGAAGTAGATTTCTCAGCCTTCCTTCCAAAGAGTGGCTGGTGGGTTTGAACCACCAGCCTTCTGGTTAGCAGTCAAATGCCTTAGGCACTATGCCACCAAAAGAGGACTCTTAAAAATGTTAATTTCCATCAACCTAATAATTCTACGTCTAGATATTTATAAGGAGAACACTCATTAGAGTGTTATATTATTACTTATAATGTCCTCTTCCAAAAGTGAGGAAAAAAAAAGGGATGGAGAAACAACATAAATGGAAAGAGGGAAAAATGTGTTAAATAAATTATGGCACCTTTACCTAAGTTTTAAAGGAGCCCTGGTGGCTCAGTGGTTAAGTGTGTGGCTGCTAATTTGAACCCACAAGCCACTCTGTGGGAGAAAAGACCTGGCAATCTGCTCCCATAAAGATTACAGCCCAGGAAACCCTATGAGGCAGTGCTGCTGTCACATAAGATTGCTATGAGTCAGAATCAACTTGACAGTAATGGGTTATGATTTTTTTAAAAGTCATTTTTAATTTATGTTTTTGAAGTACAATGTAATATTAAGTGCAAAAGAAGTTTTAAAAGCCATATATTCAACATGATCCTAACTTTAAATATTTGTGGTGGTTAAGTTTGTGTGTCAACCTGGGTAGGCCTGGTTGAGTGGCTGAGCAGCTGGATGTGGTACTCCCCAAGATGAGATTGGTAATCAACTCCATGGTGGAATCTACTGTGAGCAGCTGAGTAGCTGCCTTTGGTTATGTGGTCTGCTTCCTATATATAAGAAACAGCTTTGAGAATGGTCTCTAGCTTATGGCAAGCTTAGACCCTACATGTAGCTGTGCCATTGTTCAGCAGCCTGCCATGCTCTGTCAACCTTGGAACTTACAATGGACTTGAATTAATGGCCTGCCATGTGGTTTGGCAACATAGGGACTGTGCCATTTTATTTGTCGACCTTGGGCTTGTGAGCCTCAGTACCTATAGCTGCCTGAGTGAAGAGATGTCTCTAGCTCCAGTGGGCCAGGAGCAAGAGGCAGAGCTGAAGCCCAAGGTTGACAGGCTTTCACACAGCCCCTAGAGTCTGGCACTTTGAACTTCTAGCCTCCCAAACTGTAAGAGAATAAACTCCTATTTGTTCAAGCATCCTATTTGTGGTATATTCTTGTCAGAGCAGCACTAGGTAACCAGAACAACATTGATAAACACATCAACATAACAGAATGAAAAGTCCTAAAACAGAACCATACAGTACAGCCACTTAAGAGAAAGATAGCACTGCAATTTAGAAAACCTAGTCTTTTCAATAAATTGTCCTAGATTATTAATTGGATATCCTTGGTGGGGTGGGGGGAATGAACCTTGATCCCTACCCTCATACACTGAAATTAATTCATACTTATCACAGATAAATATATCAAACTACCAACCACATGTCAGTTTCTCATACTGTGGTAACTTGGATGTTGCTGTGATGCTGGAAGCTATGCCCCTGGTATTTAAAATACCAGCAGAGTCATGCACTGTGGACAGGTTTCAGCAGAGCTTTCTAAGATAGACTAGGAAGAAAGGCCTGGCAACCTACTTCTAAAAATTACCCAATGAACACTTTATGGATCACAATAGAACATGTCTGATTTGCTTGCTTTGGACACGCCATTAGGAGGGATCAATTGTTAGAGAAGGACATTATGTTTGGTAAAGTTAGGGCCAATAAGGACAAGAGAGACCTGTGAGACACACTGGCACAATACATGCAAGATAGATTCAAACATGCTGGAGATCATGAGGATGACGCAGGATCATGCAATGTTTCATTCTATTGTACATAAGGTTACCATGACAGAAGGCAGCTATCTATCTATGAAAGCTAAAACACTTAAATGTTTAGAAGAAAGCATAGAATATACTCATGACTTCGGGGTAGGCAAAGATTTCTTGAACATGATACAAAAATCCTTAACATCAAAGGAAATAAACTGGACTACGTTAAAAAACTTAAAATATTCTTCAAAAGATATCAGTAAAAGAGTAATTAGGAGTTTTTAGAAATGTCTATTTTTTTTACATAAATAACACACGTTAAACATTTTTTTTGCAAACTGTAACTCTCTTATGTGTTAGTTTCCTACACATGCTATGTGCATTATGTGAATGTACAAATTATTTGTGTGGGTGAACTATATGCAAAAAAATTATTCATATATATTTATATATACATGCAAATATATATATATATATTTATATATATACAAATATATATATATATGTTTATCCACCACTCATCTGTCAGTTTGTCGTACTGTGGTGGCTTGTGTGTTGCTGTGAGGCTGAAGGCTATGCCACTGGTATTTCAAATGCCAGCAGAGTCACCCATTGTGGACAAGTTTCAGTGGAGCTTCCAGACTAAGACAGACTCAGAAGAATAAAGGGGTCATCCACTTCTCAAAGAATTAGCCAGTGTGGATGGCAAGGACTGCGTTCTGGTTACCTAGTGCCAGTCTGACAAGAATATACCACAAATGGGATGGCCTTAACAAAGAGTTTATTCTTAAAATTTGGAGGTTTTAAGTCCAAGTTCAAAGTGCCAGGCTCTAGGGGCTGGGTGAAAGCCCCTCAGCCTTGGGCTTCAGCTCTGCCTCCTGCTCCCAGCCCACTGGAGCTAGAGGTTTTATTCACTCATCTGCTAGCTGCTGAAGCTGACAAGCCCAAGGTTGACAAGTAAAAAGGCACAGTCCCGATGTTACCAAACCACATGGCAGGGCATTAATTCAAGTCCACTGAAAGTCCCAAGGTTGGCAGAGCATGGCAGGCTGCTGAACAATGACACGGCTACACACAGGGTTCAAGCGTGCCATAAGCTAGAGACTGTTCCCCAAGGCTTCGCCTTATACGCATGAAGCAGACCACATCCTTAAGGCAGCTACTCGGCTGCTCACAGTAGATTCCACCATGGAGTTGATTACCAGTCTCATCATGGGGAACTCTACATCCAGCTGTCCAGCCACTCAACCAGGCCTAGCCAAGTTGACACACAAATTTAACTACCATAGATTGTGAGGCTAGCATGAAACTGAGCAGTGTCTCATTCTGTTGTACATGGGGTGACTATGAGTTGGAGCCAACTCGATGGCACCTAACAACAACAACATATATGTTTATATATATATATATGATTCACATCCAGAATAGCTGCTACCAGTTAATCAGAAAAAAACAACCAAATTCTTAATAAATGGACAGAAGATGAATAAGACAGGATATTCCATTTGGCTAACAAGCATAAGAAAAGATACTCAAGTCATCATTTATTAGAGAAATGCAAATTAAAGTCACAATGAGACACGGTAAAATGAAGAAAAGAGTTTCAAATTCTTATAGAATTTAGCATTTCTGGAGTCATGGAGGCTGGATAACACCCAAAAACTACTGCCCTGAGATAATCTTTAAACCTTGAACCAAATCTCCTAAAGACTTCTTAAAATCAAAAAACAGTTCAGCTTAACTAGCAGGGGAAAATAAAAAAAGTCTGCGTTGGGCTTTTTTAAGAATTATCTACATGGAATTGTCTCATTTTAAGCTTACAGCAAAGCCACTATGAGACTTTGAAAAGAGAAGAAAATGTGCCCATAGATTGAACCCCCAAGGGTCAATAAGCCTTCTAAAATTTGAATTTGGATCTTGGATGGGTTCCTACTCTTGGGCTCCCAGACCTAGAAAAACCTTGTTTATACATGAAAGACAAGAGGTTACTTTATTTATTTATTTAAATTTTATTGTGCAAATTTACAGAGCAAAATTTGTTTTACATTCAACAGTTCATGTACATTTGATTTCACGGGGATGGTAATCATCCCCAACCATAACAAACTCTCCTCCCCTCATTTCCCTGTAGCTGTTGTTGTTGTTGTTGTTATGTGCCATCGAGTTGGACCCGACTCATAGCAACCCCTCCTTGGGTTTCCAAGGCAGTGTCATTATGGAAGTAGATTGCCCCACCTTCCTTCCAAGGAGTGGCCAGCAGGTTTGAACTGCCAGCCTTCTGGTTAGCAGTCAGGTGCCTTAGGCACTATGCTAGCTAGCCCTTCTTAGCTATGTACTCCTGTCTGTCCAGCTTTCCCTCTATGTGAATGCTGTCCCTCTGGTGTCCCATGGCCAATTGCTCTAAGGGATGTATCTCCCTAGAGTAGGTGGGTACATCGCCCTAGGGTAGGTGTTCTGTATGTAGGTCTTTCTACTGTTAGGCTTAGAGCCAATCCTTGGGAATGAGTCAAAGGGTAACTCCATCCGACCAGTAATTCTGGTCATTTTACTAAGTGGGACCTGTTATTAGACCAGTGGCCTATTCTTTCTCTTTTTTAATTTATATTGCGATCTGGGTGAAAGTTTACAGAGCAAATTCATCTTCCATGCAGCAGTTCACATATACTTTGTCTCATGACATTGACTACAATTTCCCACAATGCAACAGCTCTCTTTCCACTTCCTCCCTATAGTTACCTCTTCCCTGCGTCCTTCCCTCCCATGCACTCCCGCCCCCTGAGCTGTCTCCTTCTGTATACACAGTCCTTCTGTTCTCCCATCATTGATCTCTCCAAGGAATGTATCTACCTAATGTAAATGTTCAGCTCATATGTTTGTCTTTTGTTTGGCTGGAGTGGGTTCAATTCCAGACCTGAAGGGCAGGTAGGGGCCATAATCTCAAGGGTTCCACCAGGCTCTATCACCAAAAAACCTGGTGCCTTTTTTTTTTTAATGATTTTGAGTTTTGTTCCACATTGTTCTCCCACTCTACCCAGGATCTCCTACACAGATCCCCCTCCAAGTGGTTGACAGTGGTAGCTGGGTACCATCTAGTTCTTCTGGTCTCACAGTCATATAGGCTAAGGATTGCATGGTATACCAGTGGCTTGGTCTAACTGTTTCCATGTGTCTTTGGTTTTCTTCATTCTTCTTTGTTCTGGATGAGGAGAGACCCATCGTTGCATCTAGATGGCTGCTGGGAAGCTTTTAAGATCCCAGTCACTACTCCCCAAAGTAGGATGTAGAACAATATTTTTGTGTAGTATGTTATGCCAATTGAGCTTGATGTCCCCTGTGACCATGGTCCCGAGCCCACAGGTTCAACTATTCACTTCCTCTGGGTAGCTGGCAGTGCGGTAGCCTATTTTTCAAAGCAATTGGGTCCAGTGGCTCAAGCATAGCCAGGATGCTTTCTGAGTGGTAGCAACCACTGCCCAACTAGTAAAGGCCTCAAAACTCACACTAGGACAGCCTACCAATGTCCTTATACTTCACCGAATCAAAATTGTTTTAGAGGTGAAAGGGGGACATTCGTCAGAAGGAAGGATCCTTGAATAGGCTGAGTGGTTAAAAACAGCTCATACACAGATGAGCAATAATTTGTGGAATCAGATTAAAAGATACTTGCCTTCTCTCATCTGGTTTTTACTTCTCTTAGGACCTGCTGTAATTTGCTTTTACTTCTATTCAGTCCTTGACTGTTTAAGCTTTTAGTCAAATTTGTATCTTCTAGGTTACAATAGTTTCAGGATAAGGTAATGATGATGCAAGGCTTCCATCCCGCACCCAAGGAGGAGCCTGCCAACCCATATAAACCATTAAGATAGTGAGAGATTTCTACTCTGGTAGGCAGGTCGATGTCCTATGTAAGCATGAGGAAGCTACAGAAGAAGAGACCACTCTCAGGGGGGAGTGAGATCAGGCTGGCTGAACCAAGCAGCCTCTGATTCCATATTCTTGCTGCTGGAGACAGAATTACTAGTGATTAACAAACCAGCCCCGTAGGCAAAATAAGTTATGTTTCAAAAGCCCCACAAGCTTGACCACTATAAAATGCTGATAAACCTCGAGTAGTTCAAGCACCTCACCAGGTGCAGAGCATGGGCAGTAAAATTAACATAACTGACAAAGCCACCAGCCATCAGATGCAGTCAAGAGCAAGAATATCCTTTGCTGGGACTCAAACCGGGTCCAGGGACATCATGCATGTGCAACACCCCAGAATAAGTCATAGCAACATATCAGCAGCCTTCACAATGGATTCCGTCTTTGTCCCGACAGCCTTCGCAGTGGAATCCATCTTAGCTACTTCCTGCACACACCTGATTTTCATAACTCCACCTTTTTCCCCAGAAACCCCCACCCATTTTGTGAATAAAGGTGATGCCTTTTTCCCTCCACCTAAAACCTTTTATAAACCCTAGGAAATCCTTTGTTCAGTGAGAGATTGGAGGCTAGCTTAGGTGAAAGCCCCTCCCCTCTCCTTTCTCTTTAATAAACTTTGGTTTATGTATGGGGAAAAAAACACTATTATTTATATAGGATCAAATTGAAAATAGCAACTCGAACAATTACAGAACTCTTAGGGGCAGTGGGTTTATGTTAATGGGAGAACAATTCAGAAAAGGAGGGTGAGCACACCCATGTTCACTGCAGCACAAATCACAATAGCAAAGAGACTGAAACTACCTAAGTACCTGTTCTGGTTACCTAGTGCTGCTCTGACAGGAATATACCACAAATAGGATGGCCTTAACAAACAGGAGTTTATTCTCTTACAGTTCAGGAGGCTAGAAGTCCAAGTTCAAAGTGCCAGGCTCTAGGGGCTGTGTGAAAGCCCCTCAACCTTGGGCTTCAGCTCTGCCTCTTGCTCCTGGCCCACTGAAGCTAGAGGCATCTCTTCACTCAGGCAGCTACTGGCTGCTGAGGCTAACAAGCCCAAGGTCAACAAGTAAAATGGCTCAGTCCTGATGTTACCAAACCACACGGCAGGCCATTAATTCAAGTCCATCGTAAGTCCCAAGGTTGGCAGAGCATGGCAGGCTGTTGAACAACGACATGGCCACATGCAGGGTCAAAGAATGCCATAAGCTAGAGACCATTCCCCAAAGCTTCTGCTTATATACAGGAAGCAGACCACATTCCCTAAGGCAGCTACTCAGCTGCTCACCGTAGATTCCACCATGGAGTTGATTACCAGTCTCATCATGGGGAATACCATATCTAGCTGCCCAGCCACTCAACCAGGCCCAGCCAAGTTGACACAAAAACTGAACTACCACAGCACCCATCAACAGATGAATGGATAACCAAACTGTGGTACATAAACACGATGGAATACTATGAAACACTAAAGAATAACACAGAGGACTTCTGGAAAGATGGAGGAATAGGCAGACAAATGAAACAGACCCTCTTCAACAAAGAAAAGAAAAACCAATTGACAGAGATATAGAAGATAATCCTGGAGCCCTGAGCTTTGAAAGGAACTATACAGAAGTGGATTAGGCACCAACTAGTGGAAAAACCCGAATGAAAACAATGAGTACAGAGACGGTAGGAGCTGCGAACTGGCAGCTACTCTGATGGGACCAACAGCCTAAATATTTCCAAGTGGTGATGGGACCTCTGAATTGATCTAAAGATCAGCCCTGGTCACCAAGGGCTACAGGGACGACTGCACTGGTGGCCTGTGACTAGGAAGAGAAACAGCAAGGAGGGAGACAACCTGAGCTGTTGACTTTCCACTGTCTGGAAGCCACAGCCATTTTGATTGTTTACACGTGGCAGCCATTTTGGATATTTAAAGTGATCAAGGGTGCAGCCATTTTGAATGTTTACAAGTGGTGGCCATTTTGGATATTTAAAGTGACCAAGGGTGCCAGCCATTTTTACAAGTGACAACTATTTTGGATATTAAAGTGATAGCATTTTCATTCAGATTCCAGGGACACAGAAATAGGCTCTGTTTGCCAAGGTCGGCAAGGTCATACAAGAGCCTGACAACAGGAAAAGAGGTAGGAGGTGAGTGTATAAGTGCTGTCAACTAGTGAATAGAAGAGCACAGCACAGTGCCCTGCTTGCGTAGATAACATACAAACAAAACAAAGAAAATGAAAATCATGTGCAAGTCACTCCAACATACAATTACCAATTAAATATAAACACAAAAAAGGTCACAATGACAGACGGGTGGACAGGCTGAACTAGTAGGTATGTCTATGAAGCGGGGAGTGTACCCAAGAACATGTATAGGGTTGGCAGACAATGGTACTATAAGTTTACGTGTATGATCTGAATTCCCACGTGTAGAGTAGAGCTGACAAGAGGCAAGGTGGTAGTCACTGCTTGGTCACAGCCAGCTACCCAGAGGGACTGAGTAGTTGAACCTGTGGGCTCAGGACCATAGTTGCAGGGGACATCAAGCTCAATTGGCATAACATACTATACAAAACATTGTTTCACCTCCTACTTTGGTGAGTAGCAACTGGGATCTTAAAAGCTTACAAGCTGCCATCTAGATGCAACGATGGGTCTCTCCTCATCCAGAGCAAAGAAGAACGAAGAAAAACAAAAATTCATGGATACGATCAGTCCTAGCAACTGGTACACCATCCAATCTGCAGCCTATAAGTATAAGACCAGAACT
>NW_006921643.1:5837724-5844237 GCF_000298275.1 Orycteropus afer afer | reverse complement strand
TGGGAGAAAGAAGGGCTGCTTATGCACCAGGAGACAGCTCAGGGGGCAGGAGGGCATGGAGGGATGGACACAGGGAAGAGGTAATTATTGGGAGGAAATGGGAGGGGAGCTGTTGCATTGTGGTAAATTGTGGTCAATGTCATGAGACAAAGTGTATGTGAACTGCTGTATGGAAAGGAAATTTGCTCTGTAAATCTTCACCCAAATAACAATTAAAAAAAAAAAAGGTCACAATGCTTTGGAGACAACAGAACATCACAGTCCACACAAAGAAGCAAGATAAAGCAGGAAAAACAAGGGACCAGGACACCAAACACCTCCTTGAGGAAGAGGCAACACTGGAACTCCCTGATAAGGAATTCAAAAGAATTTTATTTAGGTATCTTCAAAGGATTGAGAGACAGATCAAGGAAAACAGAGACAAAACCCTAGAATTTTGGAAGAAAATACAAGAAGAAAATGACAAAATAAATGAAAAATTAGAAATGACTCAAAATCTACAGATTTCTATTACTCCAGAAGATTAATATTAAATTTTCAGAAATAGATAACACATTGAAAGGGCAAAGGAGTAGAATTGATACAATGGAAGACAGAATTAATGAGACTGAAGACAAATACCTGAATACTTCTTTGGAAAGGGATCAATCAGAAAAAAGATCAAAACAAAATGAAAAAAGCCTAAGGTTCATGTGGAATACCATCAAAAGGAATAACCTATGTGTAATCAGAATTCCAGAACAGGAAGAGAAAAACAAAACCACTGAGAAAATTGTCCAAGATTTATTGGAAGAGAACTTCCCTGAAATGATGAAAGATGAGAATATATCCATCCACAAAGTCCAATGAACCCCTAACAGGATAGACCCCAAAAGAAAATCACCAAGACATATTATCATCAAACTCACCAAAACCAAAGACAAAGAAAGAATCACAAGAGCAGCATGGGAAAAACGAAAAGTT
Source organism: Orycteropus afer afer (assembly GCF_000298275.1). Lineage (NCBI taxonomy): Eukaryota > Metazoa > Chordata > Mammalia > Tubulidentata > Orycteropodidae > Orycteropus > Orycteropus afer. Next base: position 5,843,274 of record NW_006921643.1, on the reverse strand, counting down.
ACCTACAAGAGGCAACCAATAAGACTAAACTCGGATTTCTCCCCAGAAACCGTACAGGTGAGAAGACAATGGGATGGTATATATAAAACCCTGAAAGAGAAAAATTTCCAACCAAGAATTATGTACCCAACAAAATTGTCCCTCACATTTGATGGTGAAATAAGGACATTTCCAGATAAGCAGAAATTAAGGGAATTTGTTAAAACCAGACCAACCTTATAAGAGATGCTAAAGGGAGTGAGGATGAATTAAGGCACCTACTGATGAAGGATGAAGAATACAGTCTGCAGTATGGATTACGTCTCAATATAAAGAAAACAAAAATCCTCACAACTGGACCAATGAGCAGCATCACAATCAATGGAGAGAAGATTGAGGTTGTCAAGGAATTCACGTTGCTTGGTTCTACAATTGATGCCAATGGAAGCAGCAGTCAGGACATTAGATGACGTGTAGCATTGGGAAAGTCAACTGTGAAGGAACTGTATCAAGTGCTGAGGAGCAAGGATATCTCCTTGAGGACTAAGGTGCGCCTGACACAAGCCATGATATTTCCAATCGCCTCGTATGCATGTGAGAGCTGGACAATGAATAAGGAAGACCGAAGAAGAGTTGATGCTTTTGAGTTGTGGTGCTGGCGAAGAATGCTGAAAGTACCATGGACTGCTAAAAGAACTAACAGATCTGTCCTGGAGGAAGTGCAGCCAGAATGCTCCTTGGAAGCAAGAATGGCCAGACTTTGTCTCACCTATTTTGGTCATGTTGTAAAAAGGGACCATTCCCTGGAGATGGATGTTATGCTTGGTAGGGTGGAGGGTCGACGAAAGAGGGGGAGGCCTTCAAGGAGATGGATTGACACGGTGGCTGCGATGATGGGCTCAAGTATAGCAGGGATTATGGGGCTGGCGCGGGAGCAGGCAGTGTTTCGTTCTGCTGTGCATGGGGTTGCTATGAGTCGGAAACGACTCGATGGCACTTAACAACAACAACAACAAAGGGAGCCCTTTGGATAGAGAAGCAACAGCCAACAACAACTGACCATTAACACACTTGATGATATTTCCCAGAAACCAACCCAGCTATGGAAGTATTCAAAGTAAATAAGCCTATAAGACTGTAAATGGGGAACCAGAGACATCAATTGACAAATGAGGACAACTACAAATCAAAAAGAGGGAAAAAAGTCTGTGTTGTTACAGAACTTCTAGATGGTAGGGAAGTCAAGACAACTACAAGATAGAACGGACTATTCTAAACTTGGGAAGAAAACCATAAATCACAAGGTAACCTCAAAGAAAAATAATAAACCTTCACATCAAAATAAAAAAGAGGACCAACACAAATATTTAGCAAATACTAAAACAATAGCAATGAAGGAAGTGATAACATAATTCATAAACAAAACGAGCTCAGCATAAAAAATTATATGGAACAAAGAAATCAACACCACGAAAAAGCACATAACAAAAATCACAGCAACAAATTCCTATTTGCTGGTAATTATGTATCTGACAAGGGACTTATCTCTCAGATGTACAGAAAACTCCGCCTCAACACCAAAAGAATTAATCCAATTGAAAAATGGGCAGAAGACATGAATAGACACTTCACCAAGGAGGATATTCAGGTGGCCAGCTAATACATGAAGAGACTCTCACAATCATTGGCCATCAGAGAGATGTAAATCAAAACAACAAATATCGTCTCACCCTAGCACTGATAGCAAGGTTCAACAAGACAAAAAATACAAATGCTGGTGGGGAGGTGGAGAGATTGGGACTCTCATATACTGCTGGTAGGACTGTGAAGTGATACAACCAGTGTGGAAAGCAATATGGCGATTCCTTAGAAAGCTGGAATTGGAGATACCATTTGACCCAGCAATCCCATTAGTAGGTATATATCCTAGAGAGGTGAGAGCCAGGACAGGAACAGATACACGCACACTCATGTTCATCACAGCACTATTTACAATAGGAAAAAATGGAAACAACTTATGTGCCCATAAGTGGAAGAGTAGATGACCAAACTATGGTACATACACATAATGGAATGATATGCAGCAGTAAAGAACAATGTAGAGTTTGCAAAACACCACATAATATGGATGAACTTGGAGGATATTATGCTGAGTGAAATAAGTCAATCACAGGAGGACAAATATAGTACTAGTTCGTTGTTGTGGGGGGGTCAAGGAAAGGTTTATATATGGAGGGAAACTTTCTTTGTTGGTTGCCAGAGGTGGGAGGCGGGGAAGGGAACATTGAAAAAAAAAAAAAAAAATGCATTGACCCATGTCACTTTAGTTTTGAGTATTTCACTGTCCATAAATTATATTTCAGTAAAATGCATTAAAAAAAAAAAAGAATAACGCAGAGTTGGCAAAAACCTTATAAATGAATGAACTTGAAGGATATTATGCTGACTGAAATAAGTCAATCACAGGAGAAATATTGTCTGAGTCCAGTATTATAAAAAGCCAGGGAAAAGTTTATACATTGAAGGAAATTTTGTTGGTTATCAGGGATGGGAGAGGAGAAGAGGGAAGATTGCTAGCCAGGTAAGAGACCTACATTGATTTGGGTGAAGGGAAATGCAATACATCAAAAGCAGGTACCAGCACAATAACACTAAGGAAAAAGAAGACATGCAGAGGTGCGCAAGAAGTATAGACAACAAAAGTAAATACTTTTACACACAAAAAACTGTACTATAATAACAACAAACATTAATCTATGGGAAGATACATAGGTAAACAGGCACTCAGGTATGTAGATAAAAGGGAATATATACATGGCCACATATAGGTTTGGCAGATGATATTTCCACATATATATCAGTGCTATAAAAATGCCCATATATATAATAAAGCTAACAGAAGGCAAGAAGTTAGCCACAACCAAACTCCTTGAGAGAGTCACTGGGCCCACAGGCATGAGCCACATCACCTCAACTGGCATGACATATTATACAAAAACATTGTTCGACATTCTATTTTGGCGAGTAGTGACAGGAGTCTTAGAAGCTTGGGAACGGCCATCTAAGATGCAACAATCAGTCTCCTCATCTGCAGCAAAGATACATGGAAACAATTAGTCCAAGAGACTAGTGGACCATGGGAACCTCAGCCTACATGACCTTGAGATTAAAAGAATTAGATGGTATCCAGCTACCACTGCCAACCACTCAGAAAGAAATCAAAATTGGAAATACTCAATAAAGTGGGAGAAAAATGTGGAACAAAACTGTCATTAAAAAAAAAAGTTTATTGGGTCAGATATGAACTGGTGAAACCCCAAGACTATGATCCTTAATCACCCTTCAAACCTGGAATTGAATTTACTCCCATGGCTTAACTTTCAGCCAAACAATAGGAAGGCCAATAAAGTGAACAATTACACCAGGCAGGTACCCTCCTTGGGAGCTCTGGTGGCATAGTGCCTAAGGCATTTGACTCCTAACGAGAAGGCTGGTGGTTCATATCCACCTTGGAAGGAAGATTGGGCAATCTACTGCTGTAGTGATACTGTCTCAGAAACCCAAAGAGGGGTCGCTATAAGTTGAGTCCGACTCGACAGCATTGAGTTTGGTTTTTGGTACCCTCCATAGAACAATCAACCATGGGAGACCAGAAGGGCAGCATTTGTGCAGGAAGGAAGCTCAGAGCTCAGGAATGCATAGAAAAGAAGAGCACAGAGCTGTTACATTGTGGGGATTACAATCAATGCCACTTAACAAAATGTATATGAACTGTTCAATGGAAAATGAATTTAACTCTGTAAAGACCCAAATCACAATAAAAAGTTAAATAAAGAAAGAAAAGGAAGGAACAGGAGGGTGAGAATGATTGCACAACTCAATGTAATCAATATAACTGAATTTGTACATGTAGAACCTGCTGAATTGGTGGTTTTGCCGAGTATATTCTCAACAACAATAAAATTAAATTAAAACACACACACCAGGAGATACCATTACACACCTACCAGAATAAGTAAAATTAAGAGGACTTGATAATACCAAGAGTTGGTGAGAAGGCAAAGCAACTAGATTTCTCATGCACTGCTGGTGGGAGTGTAAATTAGTTGAGTCTCTTTGGAAACTGTTTGGCAGTATTTACCTTATGATCCAACAACTCTACTCTTAGATATATACTGAAGTGAAATGAGCACTATGGTGTCTGTCTGTGTGCTTTCTGACACCAAACAGAAATGCAGTTCTGCTTCTGACCCTAATCACACAGAGTTAAATCTCACAAGTTAAAGAGCACACAGTCCTCTAGACTACTGAGTCTGCCCAAGACTTCAGACATCAAATGTGAGCTTGTTCCAAGACCCCATCTGGCTAAAAAGTTAAGGCTTTCTAGTATCCCCTACGTTTTGATAATTCATTAGAATGATTCATAGAACTCAGGAAAGCACTATACTTATGACTATAGTTTTATTGCAAAGGATACAGATCAGAACCAACATAAAAAAGACATGTAAGAAAAAGTCTGGGAGAATCTCAAACATGATGCTTCTGTATCCCAAAGATGCATTACCCTCCCATATCTTTCACCAATTAGGAAACTCACTTGAACCTCATTGTCCAGAGTTTTTATTGTTTCTTTATTGAACTAAGTATGGCTGAATTCAATCTCCAGCCCCTCTCCCTTCTCCAGCATAAAGCTGACATCACTTAGTGGGTCTTTCTGGAGCAGCCAGCCTCTACCCAAGAGTTACTCTTTGGCATAATCAGGTGTGACCTGGAGCCCCTCCATAAATAACAAAGATTCTAATTACTGGGAAAATACCAAGAGTTTAGAGATTATCTCCCAGAAAACTTCTCCATGTTTATTTTAAAAATTCCCTGATTAGCTGGCCTCTGAAAACTCAACTCACTGCCTTCAAGTCAAATCTGACTCATAGCGACCCCTCCTTGGACTTCTGAGGCAGTATCACTATGGAAGTACATTGCCCAACCTTCCTTCCCAGGTCCGTTCCTTCAAACCTTTGAACCCGCTAGCCTTCTAGTTAGCAGTCAAATGCCTTAGGCATTACACCACCAGAGTTAAATAGATTGTTTATGCTCTATGTGTAGGAGCTCTGTGGCGTAGTGCCTAAGGCATCTGACTGCTAACCAGCCACTCCTCAGAAGGAAGACTGGGCAATCTACTTCCGTAGTGATACCTCCTCAGAAACCCAAGGAGGAATGGCTAGGTCTCTTCATTTTTCTTGATTCTCACACCCTTCAATTAGCTGTGATTTGGGTGCAGTCTGTTACGCTAAAAAAGCTTTATAATTACTGGGTTTGTGCCGTTATATCATCTCCAGTTTAGTTGGTTGTGTTGTTTTTTTTCCCCCACAGCATCTACAGGTTAGTTTATTCCATTCGTACAGGCCCTTGGTCATTCCATAAAACTTCCTAGAGTACCTACAATGATCCAGCTCTAGTGGTTCAGGCACTAAAGCAATAATGGTAAGCAAGAGACAGCTAGTCACATAGTCTCAGAGGATGTTTAGGTCAACTGGCATAACATAGTTTATAAAGATAATGTATTACATTGGT
>NW_006921643.1:5810203-5835368 GCF_000298275.1 Orycteropus afer afer | reverse complement strand
AAAGTATATGTGAACTGCTGTATGAAAAGTGAATTTACTCTGTAAATCTTCACCCAAATCCTAATAAAAAAAATAATAATAATAAAAAAAAAAAACTTATAGCACAAAAAAATTCCAACTCATAGTGACCCCCATTGGGTTTCCAAGGCAGTGAATCTTTACAGAAGTAGATTGAACCTTTGAACCACCAACCTTCTGGTTAGCAGTCAAATGCCTTAGGCACTGCACCACCAGAGCTACTTTAAAAGCTTACAAGTGGCCATCAGATACAACTATTGGTCTCCTCTCATGTGGAGCAAAGGAGAGTGAAGGAAACCAAAGACTCAAGGGAACAATTAGTCCATAGGGACCACAGTCTTTTCTAGCCTGAGACCAGAAGAACTAGATAGTGATTGGCTACCACTACTAGCCGCTCTGACCAGAGAGAAAAATGTAGAACAAAAATAAAATTCAGAGAAAGACCAGAACTTATTGGACTGACAGAAACTTGAGAAACCCCCAAGACTATTAAAAAGATGCCCTAAGGCATGCTTTTAACCTAGAACTGAAGCCACTCCTGAAGGTCACCTATCAGCCAAATAGTTTGGCCTATGAAATAAATAATAACACCCATTAGGAATGTACTCCTTAGAAACTTCTGGTAAGATGGAGAAATAGGTAGACAAGCGACACAGACCCTCTTCAACAAAGAAAAGAAAAACAAACTGACAGGGATACAGAAGATAATCGGAGCCCTGAGCTTTGAAAGGAACTATACAGAAGTGGATTAGGCACCAACTAGTGGAAAAACCTGAAAAAAAACAGTGAGTACAAAGATGGTCAGAGCTGCGGACTGTCAGCTACTCTGGTGGGACCAACAGCCTGAATATTTCCAAGTGGTATTGGGACCTGAGAATTGACCTAAAGATCAGCCCTGGTCGCCAAGGGCTACAGGGACAACTGCACTGGTGGCCTATGACTAGGAAGGGAAACAGCAAGGAGGGAGACAACCTGAGCTGTTGACTTTCTGCTGTCTGGAGGGCACAGCCATTTTGATTGTTCACACATGGCAGCCATTTTAAATATTTAAAGTGACTGAGGATGTAGCCATTTTGAATGTTTACAAGCAGCAGCCATTTTGGACATTTAAAGTGACTGAGGGTGGAGCCATTCTGAATGTTTATAAGTGGCAGCCATTTTGGATATTTAAAGTGGTCAAGGGCACAGCCATTTTGAATCTTTACAAGTGGCAACCATTTTGGATTTTAAAGTGATAGCATTCTCATTCAGATTCCAGGGACCAAGAATGAGCTCTGTTTGCCAAGGCTGGCAGGGACATATGAAAGGCTGACAACAGGAAAACAGACAGGTAGTGAGTGTATAAGTGCTGTCAACTAGTGAACAGAGGAGCACAATACCCTGCTTGTGTAGATAACATACAAAGAAAATGAAAATCGTGGGCAAGGCATTCCAACATACAATCACCAATTAAAAATAAACACAAAAACATCACAATGCCTCAGAGACAACAGAGCATCACAGTCCACACAAAGAAGCAACATAAAGCAGGAGAAACAAGGGACTAGGATACAGACCAAAACACATCCCTGAGGAAGACACAGCATTGGAATTCCCTGATAAGGAATTCAAAAGAATTATATTTAGGTATCTTCAATGAATCAAGAGACAGATCAAGGAAAACACAGAGAAAACCCTAGAACAATTTCAAAAGACAATACAAGAACAAAATGACAAAATAAATGAAAAATTAGAAATGATACAAAATCTACACACAGAAATCCAGAAGATTAATAATAAATTTTCAGAAATAGATAAGACATTGAATGGGCAAAGGAGAAGAATTGAATCAATGGAAAACAGAATTAGAGAGATTGAAGGCAAATATCTGAATACTTCTTTGGAAAGAGATAAATCAGAAAAAAGATCAAAACAAAACGAAGAAAGCCTAAGGTTCATGTGGGATACCATCAAAAGGAATAACCTACGTGTAATTCCAAACAGGAAGAGACAAGTAAAACCACTGAGAAAATTGTCCAAGATTTGTTGGAAGGAATGTACTCCTTAGAACAACCAAAACTATACATGACTAAACAGAAAACATTTGACCAAAAGCAAAGATGAGAAGGCAGGGTGGAAATGGGAAAAGTGTTGACACATTGCAGGGGACAACAACCAATGTTATAGAACAATTAGTATATGAATTGCTGAATGGAAAGCTATTTGCGGTGTATAATTTTCACCTAAAACACAGTAAAGTATTAAAAAAAAAAAAGAACAAAGAAAAAAGAGAGTTTTGGTAGTGGTAGTGGTTAAGGCATTTGGCTGCTAACCAAAAGGTCAGTGGTTAAAATCCACTGGCTGCTCCATGGAACAAGGATGAGGCAGTTTGCTTCCACAAAGATTTACAGCCTTGGAAACCCAATGGGGGTTGCTATGAGTTGGAGTTGACCACATGGCAGTGAGTTAGTTTTTGTTTGTTTGTTTACTTAGGCTATATAGGGAGATAGATATTAACATCAGCAATTACAAAATAAGCTAAGGTAGAGGAAGTACAGAGCAAGTACTGAAAGTAGAAGCAATTAACTGGTCAGAGAAGTAAGTGGAAGTGAGATGACCAAATTCTTTGTGTTAAGTTAATTTTACACCCATTTGGTACATGTCCACCAAAAGACACGTACAAGAATGTTCAAAGCAGCTTTATTTATAAAAGCCAAAAACTGGAAATTATCCCAATGTTTATCAACCGAACAACAGATAAATTATGGTTTATTTATAAAACAGAATACTACCCAGCAATAAAAAAAAAAAAGAACTGCTACTACATGCAACCACGTGAATCAATCCCCTAGACAATGATGAGCAAAAGAAGCCAGATTCAACAGATTTAATGCTGTATGTCATGGATTGAATTGTGTCCCCAAAAAATATGTGTTATATATCCTAACCTCTACACTTGTGGTTATAACCCTATTTGGGAATGGATTGTCTCTTTAACTGTTAATGAGACATAATTAGTATAGGGTATATCTTAAATCAATCTCTTTTGAGATATAAAGAGATTAAACCAGGACTTCAAACTGGTTCAAACCAGTTCAGCCATGGCCAATGCAGTGAAACTGGAATTCACAAATTTGTGAAATGTGGATATACTGAAACAACAACTGGAACGGGAAAATTTTCAGGTTAAAGAAGAGTCTGATTCGGGAGACTGGATAATTGCCAGAACTGTGGAAAGCCACACACATTCAAAGTGCCTGGTTGGCCACCATCTTTGAGCCAGGCACTGTTTAAGATTCTGCTGGTCAAAAGATTTGTTTGCTATGCAATATGCACACTGTCCTTGTTTTTAAGAGGCAGATTAAGTTCCTAGCATGGAGTCATCCCATAACTTTTCCCTTCCAGTTATCATTCCACTACACCATATTTTACAAATCTGGTCTATTCCAGTTTCGTCCACCATGACTGAACCAGGAAGATATGGATCAAAAAAGCAAGAGAATCAAGAGATGCCAAGCCACATGAAGATCACCCAGGAGCAGAAACTCAAAAAGACAAAGACCTTCCTCCAGAGCCAACAGAGAAAGAAAGACTTCCTCAAGAGCCAGCACCCTGAGTTTGGACTTCTAGTCTCCTAAACTGTGAGAAAATAAATGTATGTTTGTTTGAGCTCTGGTGGCATAGTGCCTAAGGCATGTGACTGCTAACCAGAAGGCTAGTGGTTCAAACCCAACAGACACTCCTCAGAAGGAAGGTGGAGCAATCTACTTCCATAAAGATACTGCCTCAGAAACCCAAGGAGGGGTCACTATGAGTCGGTTCAGACTCGACAGCAGTTGAATTTGGTTTATTTGGTTGGGAAAGCCGTCCACGTGTAGTATTTGTGCTACAGCAGTACTAGATAACTGCTATAGATTCCATTTATATGAGGTTGAAAAACAGCCAAAATTAATCTATGGATATTAACTGGGAAAGAGGTACCAGCTTGGGAGCCTTCTGAATGTTGGAACTGTTCTCTATTTTGAGCTGAGCCATATTTACACGACTACATATGAACTCACTGAGTTGTACGTGTAAGTGATACAATAACAGCAGACAACAAAAGTTGGCCAGAAGGAAAGGAAAAACAGTAGTAGTGGTTTTCTCTGGGTGCTAGAATTATGGACAATTTTTGTTTTCTTATATATACACTTCTGTATTTCTGAAATTTTCAATAAAGGAACCTATAAAGTCATAACAACAACAATAAAGTCATTAAAAAAATTAAGTCTTCTTAGTGTTTTATGACATTTTCATGCTGTCTACTTTTTGCTTCCTATTAACTTTTAGTATGCCAATTTTTCTTCCTATTATTAATCTTCCTCTTGTTAAAAATCTACTTTTCACTGGTTTTTCTATAGTGATTTTTGTAGTTATGATTCTTTTTTCAAACTTCACTTGGATAGGTACCAGACTTGTGGCTAAAAAAAACAAAATTCTCTTGTTACATGTAGGTTTTCCCCACCTTAAAACCTTACTATCTTGAAAGCCCGAAGTCAGGCCAATCCTTCTATCTTTAAATATCCTTCATGGTAACTTATGCGGAAGGAAGACTGGGCAATCTACTTCCGTAGAGATACCACCTCAGAAACCCAAGGAGGGGTTGCTATGAGTCCGCTCTGACTCAATGGCATTGAGTTTGGTTTGGTTTTTGGTAACTTATAAATTTTGTCTTTAAAGTTTAAAAACATGAGAGCAGCTCTAACTCCAAAGACCTTCTTCATGTCTATTTTCAAAACTCCCTGTTTTGCTTGCCTCTGAACAGGACCCTTGTAAACAGATTGTTTATATTGTGTCTCTTCATTTTTCTTGAGTCTCACCTCCAACAATTAGCTGTGATTTGAGTGCAGTTTGTTGGGCAAAAAAAGGTTTATAATTACTGGTTTTGTGTTGTTATATCATTTCAAGTTTACAGTTTTCTTTTTTTTTTTTTTTTTGCATTTACAGGTTAGTTTATTCCATTCATATATTCATATAAGCCTTTATTCATTCCATAAATACTTTCAGGAGCACCTACTATGACTTAGCATTAGTGGTTCAGGCACTAATGCAATAACGGTAGGCAAGAAACAGCTACTCAAGCTAGTGAGGGAGACAGACATTAATATCAGCAATTACAAAAACAAGCTAAGGTAATGTCAGCACGGAGTACTGAGAGTTCAGAGTAGAAGCAACTCATTGGTCAGGGAAGTCAGAAGATAAGAATGATTGCACAACTCCAAGAAGCTAATCAGTGTCACGAAATTGTACATGGAGAAACTACTGAATTGGTGTATTCTCAACAAAAACAATTATTTAAAAAAATTAAAAAAAAAAAACATATGGGGCATTTCTACTCTGTCACATAGTGTCCCTAGGAGTCAAAAGTATACCTAGCACTTAACACAACACAAGTCAGGCCCAGTGCTGGAGATACGTGAAGAACTCCAGTGAACTTGCTCTTTTCCTTCAGTACTATTACTAATAAAAATATTTTTTCCATTTGTCTGTTACTGTATCAGAAAGAAAAAGCTAGAAATTCTCTAAATTTCAAGGATATAGTGAGGGTAGTGTGGCTACATGGACTAGACAAAATCACTTTGAGGAGGGTGGTCTACAGAGAGGGGGGAATCACCTCAAAGAATTATAAACAGTTCTGCTGAAACTGAGATACAAGCAAAGGCCTGATCAGAGTCATGCTACATATTCATGCGAATGTGTAGTGCACAGAGATAAAAAGCAATGGTCTCAAACGCAAATCCCAAAGCCAAAGTCACAAGAACAGGCATTCCAGAACTGTAGGCCTTTACCCAAGCAATTTTACATGGGAGCAACAGCAAGGATTTACTTTTTTACAGATGGATGGTCCTAGCAACAGAGCAATACCAGGAGATGTCTGATAGTATAAAATGGGCAAGAGCTTTGTTTTTATGACTTGCTCATCATTTCTAATTCATTTTGCTGTGTGCTGCCATTTCCCAAGTTGTTTTCTTTTGGGAGTAGACTAAAAGGAGCCAATTTGTACTGTTATTCCATTACTGTCCGAATCCTGATTCTGGTGTCAACCTCTCAAATGTTATTATCAATTTACTACTTCATTCACAGTATTTCGTTTGCTGGAGTTCTACCAAGGCATGAGCTATCCCCATATTTTCAATAAAAGGGATAAATATTAGAGCATGTCTTTTATATCAAAACTTTTGGCTGTGACAATTATTGTAATCATTGTCAATAAGTTGTACACCTGTAAAAAGGTGAACTGGCAAAAGTTGTGTGATATTTACATTAAAAAAAAAAAGAGAGAGAGAGAGGCTGCTGAGGCTGCTTATGTACAACCAAAAGCCTCAGGGGATTTGGTTTCTTGGTTTGGAGGTTTAGGGTCATGGTCACTTGGGATATCCCAGTTAATCGGCCTAATAACATGTTTAGTGCTTCTGTTCTACCTCCTTGTTCTTTGTGTCTTGCCCAAGTTCTTATAAGTTTGCAAGCAGCCATTCAACACACAATAGTTGATCTCTATTTGCCTGGAGCAACAGAGGCAGTGTCAGGCACAGGAGGATATGGAATGTGTGGCTAATTGCCTCTATCAACAATGGCCTCCTTTGACATGAGGCCAGAATTAGATGGTGCCTGGTTACTATTACTGAACATTTTGATCAAAGATTCTATAAAAGAATCTTGATCAAAAGGGGGAAAATGCAGTCTAGAATTTCAAAGTCTCATGAACTCCAGACTTCCTGGAGCCATGAAGGTTGGATGAACTCCTAAAATATTGCCCCCTAACTCTTTTAAAACCAAACAATAGTTTAGCTTAACTAGTAAAAGAGTTCTGCCTTGAGATTAAACTCTTTTAAGGTCTGTCTATAGAAGATCAAGGAGCTCTGGTAGCATAGTGGCTAAGACACTTGCCTGCTAACCAGACGGCTGGCGGTTCAAACCCACCAGCCACTCCTCGGAAGGAAGGTTGGGCAATCCTACTTCCGTAGTGATACTGCCTCGGAAACCCAAGGAGGGGTCGCTATAAGTCGGGGCCGACTCGACGGCACATAACAACAACAACAACATAGAAGATCAAATTGACAACAGCAACTCAAAAGATTAGATAGGAAACTTAGGGGGCAGTAAGTTTGTTAATGGGGGGAAGAACAACTCAGAAAAGGAGGGTGAGAATGGTTGCACAACTCCAAGAAGGTAATCGATGTCATAAATGGTACATTTAGAAACTGATGAATTGGAATATGTTTTGCTGTGTATAAGAAGCTCTGGTGGCATAGTGGTCAAATCATTCAGCTGCTAAGCCAAAGATCAATGATTCAAACCTTCCAGCCTCTCCGTGGGAGACAGACGAGGCAGTCTGCTTCTGTAAAGATTTATAGCCTTGGAAACTGTATGGGGGTCACTATGAGTTGGAATTGACTCAATGGTAGTGGGTTTGGTTTTCTTTTTTTTTTTTTTTTTTTTGGCTACGTATATGCTCAACAACAAAATAAAATAAAAAAGTAAAACTTTGGCTGTGGCTTTGGAATAGCCTCTGTAGAGTACACAATGCCACACAGTTCAGAAATGAGACCCTTCAGTGAACAAAGACATCAAAATGTGCATGGAAGGCAAAAGGTCAGAGACTGCCTTAATTTATCTTCCTGTCTCACAAAGAATATTTGATATAAATTAACATATTGCTTTCAAACCTCAGTCTCCATGACTGTGAGATCAGAAGAATTAGAAAGTGCTCAGCTACCACTACCGACAACTTTGAAGAGGATAGAGTGAGAGAAAAATGTGGAACAAAACTCTAAATCATAAAAAAGACCAGGCTTACTGGTCTGATAAATATTGGTGAAACCCCCCAGAGACTGCCCTAGTTACCCTTCAGGCCTTGAACTAAACTCACTCTTATGACTTCCAGCCAAATAATGGACAGGCCTGTAAGGTGAACAATTACGCCTACCTGGTAGGTGCACTCCTTAGGAGCTCTGGTGGTGTAATGCCTAAGGCATTTGACTGTTAACCAGAGGTCTGGTGGTTCAAACCCACCAGCCACTCCTTGGAAGGAAGGTTGGGCAATCTACTTCCATAGAGATACCGCCTTGGAAACCCAAGGAGGGGTCGCTATAAGTCAGATCTGACTCGACGGCAGTGAGTTTGGTTTTTTAGGTATGCTCCTTAGATCAATCTACCATAGAGATCAGAAGGGCAGCATTTGCAGAGAGAGAGAGCTCAGAGGACAGGACAACAAAGAAAAGAGGGACACGGAACAGGTAACCACAGAGAGCAAGTGGGAAGACAGCTGTTACATTATGAAGATTGCAATCAATGTCATGAAACAAAATGTATAAGTTCAATATGTTCTGTAATCTTTCACTCAAATCACAATAAATAAAAAAGGACCAGGCTTACTGGTTGGATAGAGACTGGTGGAATCCCCTAGACTTTAGTCCTTATTCATTGTTCAGCCCTGGAACTGAACTCATTTCCACAGCTCAATTTTAAGCCAAACAATAAATAGACCTATATGGTGAAAAGTAACATTAGGGAGGTTTGTACACCTTAAGACAATCAACTATTTGAGTTCAAAAGGACAGCATCTGCTCAAGGGCAAAGTTCATAAAGCAGAAGGGTTAGAAAAGGAGGAGGAACGGAAACAGAAAACACAGGAAGTGGGATGAGTTAATGTTACATTGAGGGCACTGCAATCATTGACATAAAACAAAATGTGTGAATTGTTGAATGGAAAACTGATTTGCTCTGTACATTTCACCCAATTCACAATAAAAAGTAAAAACAAAAAACAATATTGCTTTTATGACTGAATAACACAAGAAATAACAAACGAACAAACTATTTAGTACCGTGGTTTGCTAATGTCATACAGGAAATTGCTTTAATCTACCACCCCCAAGATTAACATAACTCAAAGGGTATAAATATTCTCAGCTTATCCTGATATCTTAGAGTAGGAGTCATAAAATCTGAAAAGTCATACTCACATTAATTATTCACCTTAGTAGTCCAAATTATTTGAAAATACAGCTATAGCATATATTATATATTGCATATAGCACTGGTATATCCAAAAAAATTTTATACACACACAGATATGTATTATAGCATTTCTTTATAATAGCAAACAAAGCATTGCAAATGTCCATCAGTATGTGAATGGTTAAATAAACTGTGGCATTTCCAAAGCATGGAACTACTATTGTTGGCTGCTGTCAAGTCAGGCCCCCAACTCATGGCAACCCCGTGTACAACAGAACAAAATGCTGCCTGGCCCTGTGTCATCCCCATAATCAGTTGCAGATTGTACTGTTGTGATCTACAAGATTTTCATTGGTTGATTTTCTGAAGTACATTGTCAAGTATTTCTAGTCTGTCTTAGTCTGGTAACTTCATCATCATAGCAACATGCAAGCCTCCAGTGACAGATGGGTGGTGCTTGCCCACGAGGTGTACTGGCCAGGAATTGAACCCAGGTATCCTACATGGAAGGCTAGAATTGTACCACTAAACCACCATTGCCTTCACAGAGCCATCTGACTCATTGCAACGCCATGTGTTACAAAATAGAACTGTTCTACAGTTTTCTTTGCTTACTGCTTCACAGTAAACTTTGTTGTTGTTAGGTGCCAATGAGTTGGTTCTGACTCATAATGACCCTATGTACAACAGAATGTAACACTGCCTGTTCCTGCACCATCCTCACAATTCTTGCCAGGCTCGAGCCCAATATTACAGCCACCTTGAGGGTCTTGCCCCTTTTCACTGACCCTTTACTTGACCAAACATGATATCCTTCTCCAGGGACTGGTCCCTTCTAACAAGGTGATCAAAGTATGAGAGACGAAGTGTGATCATTCTCGCTTCTAAGGAGCATTCTAGTTGTACTTCTTCCAAGACATATTTGTTCATTCTTCTGCAGTCCATGGTATGTTCAATTCTTTGCCGACACCACAATTCAAATGTATCAATTCTTCTGCAGTTTTCCTTATTCATTGTCCAGCTTCCACATGCATAGGCGGCTACCAAAGATACCATGGCTTGGGTCAGGAACACCTAGTATCCAAAGTAACATCTCTGCTTTTTAATACTTTAAAGAGGTCTCTTACAGCAGATTTGCCTAATGTAATACATCATTTGATTTCTTGACTGCTGCTTCCATAAGGTGTTCAATATTTTGCCCATAAAATCCTCCAATACTACAAGAAAATTTTTTCTTCAGTTCTTTCAGCTTGAGAAATGCCAAGGGTGTTCTTCCCTTCTGATTTTCTAACTCCAGGTCTCTGCACATTTCATTATAATAATTTTGTCTTTGAAATTTTCTGTTCAGCAATTTTATTCCATTATTTCTTCCATTTGCTTTAGCTACTCTTCATTCAATAGTGAGTATCAGAGCCTCTTCTGACAATTATTTGGTCTTTCCTTTCCTTCCTGTTTTTTTTAAAACCTTTTGTTTTCTTCATGTATGATGTGCTTCATGTCATCCCATAACTCATCTGGTCTTTGGTCATTGGTGTTCAATGCTTCAAACCTATTTTTCAGATGGTCTCTAAATTCAGGTGGGATATAATCAAGGTGAACTTGTAGATGAGTGTGGTGGTTATGTTTGTGTGTCAACTTGGCTGGGCCTGGCTGCGTGCCTGGGCAGCTGGTGGTAGTTATTCCCCATGATAGACTGGCAATCAACTCCATGGTGGGATCTACCACAAGCAGCTGAGTAGCTGGTTTGGGTACGTGGTCTGCTTCCCACATATAAGCAGCAGTTTTGGGAATGGTCTCTAGCTTAGGGCGTGCTTGGACCCTGCATGTAGCCATGTCTTTGTTCAGCAGCCTGCCATGCTCTGCCCACCTTGGGACTTAAAATGGATTTAAATTAATGGCCTGCCATGTGGTTTGGTAACATTGGGACTGTGCCTTTTTACTTGTCGACCTTGGGCTTGGCAGCCTCAGCAGCCAGCAGCTGAGTGAAGAAAAGCCTCTAGCTTCAGTGGGCCGGGAGCTGGAGGAAGAGCTGAAGCCCAAGGCTGAGGGGCTTACACTCAGCCCCTAGAGCCTGGCACTTTGAACTTGGGTTAAACCCTCTAAATTGTAAGAGAATGAACTCCTGTTTGTTAAGACCAACCCATTTGTGGTATATTCCTGTCAGAGTGGCACTAGCTAACCAGAACAATGAGCAAGTGATGGTCTGTTCCACAGTTGGCCCCTGGCCTTGTTCTTACTGATGATACTGAGCTTCTCTTTCCACAGGTGTAGTTGATTCAATTCCTGTGTATGGTCCACATGTATAGTAGCCATCTATGCTGTTGAAAAAAGTATTTGCCATGAATAAGTTATTGATCATGCAAAATTCTATCATGTGATCTCTGGAGTCATCTCTATCACCAAGGCCATAGTTTCCAACTACCACAGCTGCTTCTTTGTTTTCAACTTCTGCATTTCAGTCACCAGTAGTTATCAACCTATCTTGATTGCATATTTGGTCAATTTCAGACTGCAGAAGTTGGTAAAAATCTTAAATTTCTTCATCTTTGGCTTTAGTAGTTGGTGAGTAAATTAGAATAATAGCAACATTAACTGGACTTCCTTGTAAGCATATGGATATTATCTTATCACTGACAGCATGGTACTTAAGGAAAGATCTTGAAATGTTCTTTTTGATAATGAATATGATGCAATTCTTCTTCAATTTTTCATTCTCAGCATAGTAGACCATCTAATTGTCTGATTCAAAATGGCTAATACCAGTCCATTTCATTTCACTATTTTGAGTGTCTTTCAACCTGAGGGGCTCATCTTCCGACACTATATCAGACAATGTTTCACTGCTATTCATAAGGCTTTCAGTGGCCAATTTTTTCACAAGTGGACAGCCACATCCTTTGCCTTAGCCTAGAAGCTCTACTGTCCACCCTGGGTGACCCTGCTGGCATTTGAAATACCAGTGGTATAACAAACTGACAGATGAGTGTAGGCGGTAAGCTTTAGGGAAGAGATTGTCAGGTCTTCAGTGCCACAGGATGAATTTGAACTGTCAACCTTTCCATTAGCCAACAAGTGCAAACCATTTGTGCTACCTGGGGATTGCCATCCAAAAAATAAAACAAAACTCACTGCCATCAAGTTGATTCCAAACTCATAGTGACACCACCCATTGTATTTCTAAGGATGTAAATCTTTACAGAAGCAGACTGCCTCAACTGTCTTCCACAGAACAGCTGGTGGGTTCAAAGCACCAACCTTTTGGTTAGCAGCCAAATGCCTTAACCATTACAACACCAGAGCTTCTTAGGGACTGCCACACAACCTTTAAAAACAATGAAGTAGAATTATATGTGCTGATATGGAAAAGCACCAACATATATTAAGTTGAAAAATCAAATTTTTACACAGTGCATTCTATTACTGCATTTAGGTTTAAAAATAAAACTGTATTTCTAGATCTGGGTAGATTCCAAAAAACCAAACTCACTAGCATGGAGTCAGATCCGACCCACAGCGACCCCTCCTTGGGTTTCCAAGGCAGTACCACTACAAAAGTAGATTGCCCAACCTTCCTTCTGAGGAGTGGCTGGTGGGCTTGAACTGCCAGCCTTCTGGTTAGCAGACACGTGTTTTAGGCACTACGCCACCAGAGCTCCCCTCGGTAGATTACACAGCTATATTAATGAATATAATTACTCATTAAACTGTACACTTACGTTACATATACTTTTCTATAAACTAAACCAAACCAAACTCACTGCCACTGAGTTTCCAAGACAGTAAATCTTTACGGAAGTAAACTGCCCCACCTTCCTTCTGTGGAGTGGCTGGTTAGCAGGCAAATGCCTTAGGCATTGCACCACCAGAGCTCCTTACACTCTTCTATACACGTGTCATATATAACAAGAAATGTTAAAACCCCTGCTGATCATCTTTGAGTCAAGTGTGTCATATGGCTTCTAAGGGAAAATAATTCATTTATTTCCTCATCAAACAGGAAAGCCATGCTTCTTGGTGCTTCCAACAGCCATCCAACTCTACTGAGAACAGAATATATCCTAGTCACCCAGGAAAAACCTGGCTCTGGGGCAGAATTCACACTGACGAATAGCCCCATGAGTTTCAGGCCAACCTCACCAAGGACCCCTTCTTCAGCTTCATTAGTCATGAATGGTCCTCTGCAGGAACCAGAGATGTCTGGATGGCAGGACTCCTTCTTGCCTTCAGCTTCTGGAAGGGTTATGCCCCTGAGGAGTCCCCAGGAGTGGACCTCAGCTCCTTATCTGACAGCTCCTGACACTGCCAGCAAACCCAGACTGCAGCATCCCCACTTACTGCTGGGAAAAGGGCACACCCAGCCCCACCCAAACACTCAGCTCAGGGATTCTGGTCAGTACCCCACCAACCCTGCTATCTGATGCCAGTGGGGAAGGAAGGTTGGCTCCTTCTCAGAAAGTCTGAGGACCTCTGAATTCTATCTAGTCACTGGAACATACAGGACAGCATTGTGACACCGGAACTTCAAATAGCCAGCCTTCAAAGTGAGAATGAGAAAAAACGGGGCCCAGCAAGAGGGAGGATGGAAAGAGAGAGCAGCAGTGAACAGAAAGCAAAGGAAAAGGGAAGAAAGTGGTTAACCTGTTAACACAGAAAGTGAGTTGGGGAAATAAAAGGAGAGGTTAGGGCATGGAGAGAGAGAAGGTTAGACTCTGCCCCCTGCCAAGTTAAGAGGACATACTAGAAAGGGACAGGTCTGCCCCTCCTAACAGGCCTGTCAGGGCCACTTGCAGGCCGAGTCCCCCACCAGCACAGCTCCTAAAAGACTGGCTCTGCCTACCTCCTCCCAATGCATTAGATTAGGCTTTGTGGGAAAGTTGAAATCTTGATGACTTAGAAAGAGGATCCCACAGCTTAATGTGCAGGCAATTTAACTAATCGCTTCTGGTCCCTGATGAATAGCAATCCAGCCTCGCTTTGCTCCACCATTGAAGTGTGCTCTCCTGACCCTCTGAGGGAGCAGAGCTCAGTTGGCACTGCGGGGCGGCTCTTAATGGACAACAGTTAATTTTACTTCCTACCAGCAAGTACCTACTACTGGTACCTACCATGTGCAGCACCTAAGAGACTATACAACTCCAGGGCCACTTGCCCTCCCCCTTCTTTCCCTCCTTTCTTTCTCCATTTTCATAAAATGTTTAAAGGAATAGACTTTATGGACAACGAAGGTTAGAAAAAGCAAATGCTAGATGACAACCTCAGATTTCTGTCATTTGTAACATTCACAAGGAGCTACTCTATATATGAGACAGGGGCTCAAAGCCATTTGGGTTACTAATGAGTAAAATAAAAATAACAATCCCCCTGCCACCCCCAAAAAAGCCTGTTTTCCAGAAGGACACTTGCATAGGAGGAACAATAACACCATCGACAAAGCCAAGCCACTGGGAAAGGGCCTAGAATTTAATACTGTAAAAAGGCTCCCTACCACTCAAGCCTCCTTTTGGCAAACTTCAGATCAAAACATCAGTGGTTTCATACTGCACTTACTTCTTTTTAGCTCTTAGATTATTCTTCACTCTGTTGCCTTCACAGAATCACAAAGCTACACAGGGAGTTTCAGAAGGATGGAATTTAAGGGGCCGTGTCAGAAGGCCTGCTTACCCCTAACACCATCCCTACCACTATCTACTGCCACCTGAAAAACTCACTATTAATAAGCATATCTTTAGGTGAAGGCTACATTTCCCCAAGTGGCGCATGACTTGGGAACATGCCTATAATTATGCTGTTTTGTTTGTTTTTTAATTTACCTTCTATTGGTGAATGTTGATAGTGGTTTTCAATTTAAGGCAATGATGTCGTTAGGCGCTGTTGAGTTGGCTCCAACTCATAATGACCCCATGTACAACAGAATGAAACACTGCCTGGTCCTGAGCCAGCCTCACAATCCTTGCTATACCTGAGCCCACTGTTGCAGCCACTGTGTCAATCCATAATGTCAAGGGTCTTCCCATTTTTCACTGAGCCTCTACTTTACCAAGTGTGGTAGTTAAGCTTGTGTGTCAACTTGACTGGGCCTGGTTGAGTGGCTGGGCAGCTGGATGGAATTATTCCCCATGCTGAGATTGCTAACCAACTCCATGGTGAAATCTATGGGAGCAGCTGAGTAGCTGCTTTAGGGATGTGGTCTGCTTCCAGTATATAAGAAACAACTTTGAGGAAGGTCTCCAGCTTATGGCATGCTTGAACCTTGCATGTAGCTGAGTTGTTGTTCAGCAGCCTGCCATGTTGCCCTGCTGATCTTGGGACTTTTTTAGGACTCAAATCAATAGCCTGTCATGTGGTTTGGTACTATCAGGACTATGCCTTTTTACTTGTCAACCTTGGGCTTGTCAGCCTCAGCAGCCAGCAGCTGTCTGAATGAAGAAAAGCCTCCAGCTCCAGCTGGCCACAAACAAGAGGCAGAGCTGAAGCCCAAGGTTGAGGGGCTTGCACCCAGCCCCTAGAGCCTGGAATTTTGAACTTAAAGCCTCCAAAACTGTAAGAGAATAAACTCCTGTTTGCTCAAGCCATTTCATTTGTGGTATATTCCTGTCAGAGCAGCATTAAGTAACCAAAACACCAAGCATGATATCCTTCTCCAGGGAATGGTCCCTTCTGACAATTAAGACCAAAGTATGAGAGACAAAATCTGGCCATTTTCATTTCTAAGGTGCATTCTGGCTGCATTTCTGTCTTTTAATTTACCTTCTATCAGTGCTGTTTATAGTGGTTTTCAATTTAAGGCAATGATATGGTTTCCCTTTGAAGTAAAATTTTAGGGTTTTTGAAAGTGGGTCAATTTAACGAAATGGCATACAGATAAGACAAAAATCAAGCAGGTAGTATACAAATCAAGGGTGAGAGACACCTGGGTAATGCATCCACTACCAAGTTCCTCATTTCAGACTGCAACTACTCCTAACAGGAGTTTATCATAAAATCATTAGCAGACAGTGTTGTCATCATCGTATGCCATCAAGTAGATTAAGACTCATAGTGACCCTATGGGGCAGAGTAGAACTTCCCCATAGGGGTTCTTAGGCTGTAATCTTTATAGAAGCAGACTGTGACATCTTTCTCCACTGGTGAGTTGGAATTGCCCACTTTTCGGTTAGCAGTCAGGTGCTTAATCACTGTGCTAACTGGGCTCCACTTACATTAAAGACCACTAGACATTAAAGATTACCAAAACATAGCTCAGGGAAGTTAACAGGGCCAGAAAGAAGCAGAAAAGTTTATCTCTAATATAAGATTATAACTATCGGAATTAGATTGGATTTAAAGAGGGTATTGTTGGGGAGGGAAACATGGGGGATTGGACAAGGTCGTGGTCCCCAGGAAGCCAGTGGTGGTACAAAAGCATTAAGTATTATACTTAATGGTAAGAACTCATGAGAAAGGCATTTTACTACAAATGTCACCTTCAACACATTTTCTCCCCAGCTGACCTGAGCCTACCCGAAGTCCTGATACAGAAAGCTGACTGGTGAAATTACTGGCTGCTGAACAAAAGGTTGGCTGCTCAAGTTTACCCAGAAGTGCCTCAGAAGAAAGGCCTGGTGATCAGCTTCCAAAAAAATCAGCCACTGCGCACCCTATGGAGTACAGTTCTGCTCTGACATATGCAGTCACCATGACTAGGAACTGACTAGACAGCAACTGGTTTAAAGTACTACATGCAGCATTAGAAACATAAAATGGCAGTTAAGCATCCTTTCCAGGTCTTCCTCTGCCCAAAATATCTTTGCAGTCCAATTGTTCCCCACTTCTACCCTTCTTTGAATACTGACCATGTTTAGGTAGTCTTCAGTTGTGATATATTTTCTGGCCCAGAGCTCTTGGGACTAGCTAAGGATTCTTTATCAAAAATCATCAGAGAACTAATGATAGGTATTCCTGAATAAAGCATTCTTCCCCAATGAGTAAATTCAAGTATATCAAATCCCCCCACCCTTAAGCCTTTGGAAAGAGTTCAGAAAAATATAAATCATCCTTTGTTTTTGGCAAAGTCATATCACAGGCTTACTGCCAGAGACTGAATTCAAACTATTTATCTCCTCTGCTTTAGAGCTAAGGGCCCATTCACTTTCCTAGATCTGGCTTGAGGCCTAAATCAAGATGCATCCTAAAAACCATGAAAAGTGTCATTCCAATCTCACTTCCTTTTGAAGACTCCTTTGCATATAAATGCCCAGAGTAGAGGAAACCTCTTTGACTGTGAGGGTAGAGGGTCAACTCACATCCACTTCCCTTCTCCCTATACTGAAAAAACAAAATCAAAACTCACTGCCATCGGCTACCACTGTCATCCACTTGGAAGGGATGTACGAGATCCTGCATAGAGAGGGAGAACAATGTGGAACAAAACTCAAAATCATTTGGAGGCAAAAAAAAAAAAAAGAAGGTGGGGACCAGGTTTGCTGGTCCAATAGAGCCTGGTGAAACCACTGAGACTATGGCCCCTAGCTGCCCTTCAGGTCTGGAATTGAACACACACTTGTGGTTTCCAGCCAAACAAAGTACAGGCAAGTGAGTTAAACATTTACCTCAAGTAGACACACACCCTGGAGAGAACAATCATGGGAGAAGGAAGGGCTGCTTATGCACAGGGAGACAGCTCAGGGTGCAGAAGAGTATGGAGGGATGGACACTGGGAAGAGGTAACTATGGGGAGGAAGTGGGAGGGGAGCTGTTGTATTGTAAATTTTGGTCAATGACATGAGACAAAGTATATGTGAACTGCTGTATGAAAAGTGAATTTACTCTGTAAATTTTCACCCAAATCAAAATAAAATTAAAAAAAAAAAAAAACAACAACAACAACAACTCACTGCCATTGAGTCGATTCCGACTCATAAGCCACACCCACTGGGTTTCAGAGGCTGTAAATCTTCACGGAAGTAGATAGCCTCATGTTCCTTCCGCAAGAACAGCTAGTGGGTTTTAACCACTGACCTTCTGGTTACCAGCCAAATGTCTTATCTATCATGCCACCAGAGCTCCTTTCTTCCTATACTGCTGCTATTTAAGCGCTGACTCCCATTTTATAGCCAAGACAATTAGTAGCCTTGGTCAGCGTGGGGAACATGGAGGCCTGGAACAGCACTCAGCTCAGCCTGAGAAAGCTAGGAAGCCTTTCCTCTCTTTTACATGTGAGAGAGCTAAGCCTGGTCAACAAATACCAGAAATCTAAAAAATGGATGCCATAGTTCCATAGAGTCCCTGCGCACATCAGCAAGTACTTGGATCTCTACTTGACTGAACTGTCAGACTGACATAGAATAGAGGGAATTTAAACAGATGACTATTTCTTTGATCATTCATTTTTTTTAGCATTACCCACTTCTTTGTTTGATGAATTTAATAACTACTTTTAAGGTGGAGACACTTTCCTATAATGTTCTTGCTGCTGAAAGGATGCTGGGTCAAAAGTTCCAAAAACTCTTGGCCTACTTAACTATCCTGACAGCATATACTAATTGCGTTGAGAGGTGAGGAAGAGCAGACAATTTCTTTCCAAAGGAAGTGTGATTAGTTGGCCCACTGAAATATTGTCAAAGGTTTTAAAAAATGGTTAAAAAAAAAACATTTAAAATGTGGTCAAGAAATCTAATTTCCAGTGGTTTTCAATACTAAGGAGCTCCTGCAAAGACCTTTAAAAATTGCTTCTTAAATCACTTCTAAAGTGAAAATGAGGGAAACGCTCAATGAGCTGGATTGACACGCGAGCCTCAAAAATGAACTCAAACATATCAAAGATCTGGAAGATGGCACAGTATCAGGCAACATAAGGTCACAAACAGTTGGAAAGAACTGGAGCCAACTCGATGACAACTAACAATATCAGAAGAAATAAAGGGTGGTGAGTAATCTGAAGGCAATCTACTTCCGTAGTGATACTGCCTCGGAAACCCAAGGAGGGTTCACTATGACTCGGGTCCAACTTAAGGGCACATAACAACAACAAACAATGAGCAATCTGAGCTGATTTTTATATGAAACACAAACATGCACTTAACCTTAGGCCTTTAGACTGGTAACCAAGCCCATAAAACCAAAAAACCAAACTCACTGCCATCGAGTCGGATCCGACTCATAGAGTCCCCTCCTGGGGTTTCCGAGGCAGTATCACTATGGAAGTAGATTGCCCAATCTTCCAAGGAATGGCTGGTGGATTTGAACCACCAGCCTTCTGGTTAGCAGTCAAATGCCTTAGGCACTATGCCACCAGAGCTCCTAGACTCCAGGGAAAAAAAAAAAAGCAAAAATGCCTGAATGATCTTTTACTTTAAAATTTAGAACACTCACCTCTTTTTATTTCATCTCAAAATATACCATTCATCCAAAAATTATTTATTCTATTTTGGAGTAGCTCAAATATATATAAGTCTCTTATTAATTCTCTCTGGTACCTTTACAAAGAGGGTTTTGACCATTTTGCCTTTTCAAGGTTGAGGAACATTTTCATGGTTGAGAGGAAGGTTTTGCCCAGGGTCTTAGGTAACAGGCACAGGGCTCAGAATGACTCCACAGCCAGTTTTCTGCCAACACCCCAGCCCTGCTTCTTACCCTCACCCAGTTCTCCTAAGAAAAGCATTCAGTTGAAGTCCAGCCCCAGTGTTTATCATGGTTTATGTTCAGGGAAACACACTAACATTTTTTTCCTGACAAGGAAGTCTTAAGTTCTGCACCAATGGGAAAACTTGTGGGGGTGTCAGGGGTGATTGTGGAAAAGTTCCAAAAACTCTTGGCCTACTTAACTACCCTGACAGCACATACTAATTGTGTTTAAAGGTGAGGGAGGGCAGATAGTTTCTTTCCAAAGGAAGTATGATTAGTTAGCCCATTTGAATATTGCCATAGTTAAACCTATGGCAAGAAACTTTTAAAATGTGGTCAATATAATGTAATATCCAGTGATTTTTAATACGAAGGGGCTCCTGCAAAGACCCTTACAAATTGCTATAGTGAGAAGCCCTAGCACTGAACAGAAATGGGGTGGGGGTGGAGGCACACATAACTACTATAGCCATTTACACATATTGCTCAAATCACTTGGGGCTTTTACAGAGAATGACTTCACTGACCTGACTGGAAGCTGGCTCTCTCCAGGTCCCACCACTCTGGATTGGCCCTCCCTTGAGTGCTGCGCTGTTTCTCACTGCAAACCAGCTGCAGTCACCTTTCAAAGTTCTTAGCAATTCCCTAAACTCCCTTTTACTGTACAGAATCCCTAGAGGTCTGATTCTATTTTCTGGCATCAGTCAAACAAATACAAAACAAATTGGTGAGAAAGTTCAGCAATTTCACTTCTTCCCAAAAAACCTAAGTTTCTATGGTTCCATGTAAAATAGGCAGCTGTGCCTTTTTTGTCTCAGCATCAGTGAACTCCAGGGCTGGGAAAAATTGTGTAATCACCTTATCATTCCTCTTCATATAATCAAAATATCTTCTTCCAGTTTCTCAGGAAATTAAGACAAAATGGCCAATTAACACTTAAGCAACCTTACATTGAGAAACCAACAAGCTAAGAGGAACAAGCAGGAAAGAACTCTGGGCAGATCTTTGTTCAACAATTAACAAAGAACATAGGTCCCCTTTTTGAAATACTTACCCAATGCTCCAAATGCATATTTTAGGCAACCATTCTCTTTTATAACTGCCCCCTACTTCCTACTCCCACCCTCCCACCCCCACTCTATCCGGCCATTAAATCTACCAATCGTTCTAGGTCGAGGTTTGGGTTTCACTGTGAAGATAAGTGTTTTTGTAAGATACTCTTGAAACTAGTGAAGGGCTAGCCTGTGGACAGTACAATCTCTGTTCACACTGAGGGGCAAATCCTCAGTTTGTCATTAAATACAGTCAAATGAGATAACAAGAAAATAGGTGGCTTTGAGGGCTTTCTCTTAAGAATACCTTCTTTTGAG
Source organism: Orycteropus afer afer (assembly GCF_000298275.1). NCBI lineage: Eukaryota > Metazoa > Chordata > Mammalia > Tubulidentata > Orycteropodidae > Orycteropus > Orycteropus afer. Next base: position 5,814,399 of record NW_006921643.1, on the reverse strand, counting down.
AAGTGCTTGTTTTGTTTTTAATGTGCTAACAATTGCAGGACTATACAGCACCTGGTTGCCTGAGCCCCCTTCTGTGTCTGTCATAAATATTTCATAAACAGGGTTCCCAGGACCTATAAGACCAGAGTTTCGGGAGTCCTCACCTCTCCCTGACTGTCATATCAGACTCAGTGTCTCTCCACCTTAGTGTTACCCCCAACCACAGTTCAGCTGACGCTTCGATGGCTCCCTACTGCATTCAGTTTTTCCTAATCGGTCCCAATCTAATTTTCCGAACCTTTTTTTCCAGTCACCGAGTCGTTTTTCCTCTAACTACAACGCAAGGTCTCCTTCCTCGGAGGTCTCTTCTTCCCTTCCCCCACTCTTCCAACTTCATCGCTCTTCACTCAGGACCCCGACGCCGCTCAAATTTCACGCTACTCAGATCCCCAATCCACCGCTCTCAACTGCAGTCGAGATTCCTTTTCCCCGCAGCACCTTCAGTGAAAGCCAGGGGCCACTGAACGCCTGGCTTTGCGTTTCCCCGCTTCCAGTCCACCTCCGCCCGCTACTCCCACCCACAGGGCTCCAGACAAGGCTCACGCCCAGAACAGGATCCAGCACAGAGAACGTAGTAGGCCCCCAGCAACGCCTCAGAAACCCGAAGCCGAGTCGAAGAAACTCAGAATTCTCCCGCAGACGTCCCCCGAGACCGGGTGTGGCAAGCTCGGCTCCAAGCCCGCCGACTCCCTGAGCGGCGAGACTCGCAGAAACACGTAGCCCCAGAGCCGCTTCATCCACGGCCCAGAGGCCGGGCAAGTGGCGCGGGACCCCCTTCAGCCTCTGCCAGGAGCGCAGCGACGAGAAAGTCCGAGGAATAGCCTTGTGGCGCCCGAGTGGGCATCCAGCAGGCGGCAGCCGCTTCCTCGGCTCCCAGCCCCTCCCCACCGGCTGCGAGCGTCCCCATCTGAGTCCCACCCGCCGGGGCCATCTGGCCCGGGTGCCCTCGGTCGGGGCGCCTTCTGAGGAACTCCGAGGTGAGCACAGCGCAGGACTATCCCTGCCTGCGCCTGGCCCCCTTCCTTATCCTAGCTTGGCCGGGTCCGCCACGCCTCACCTCTCTTCTCCACGAACGGGCTGGGCACTGGATCGATCGGTACTAGACCATACCGGGCTGCACAGGATGCGCCGCACCTGTCTCGGAGTTAGTAAGTAGCAGCCGCGCGCCTGACGTCACCGCAGACCCGAGAGTCTGGAGCTGCGAGTCACCTGATCACCCTGGCAACGCGCGCGGGGCGGAGCTAGGTGAGGGGCGGTGTCACAGCACGGGCCCCACCCCCAGCTTCTTCGCCTGGAGTTGCTGCCAGGAGCGCTCCCGGGCTGTTGGCGCCGCCTGGGTAGGAGGTCAGACTGTGGGAGTCCGTTGCCTGTCTCTGTGCTGGGACTACTAGGGACTGTTTCCCTTACGTTGATCCCTGACATCGGATCAGCTCTCCGAGGTTCCAACCGATACTGTCTCGCCGCTAGTGCGAGGGAAGTGGGACTGGTGTCCCTGCGGTACTCCGCCGAGTGCGTGGTATACCGGGTTCTCTATTGGCTGCTGCCTCCTGGCGTCGTCTGGGCCTAGACCCAACTAGATTCTGAGGTGGCAGTTTGCTCCCTGACCTGCACCTAGGACTGGGGCTGACGCTGATAACTAGACTGCTTACTGGCAAGTATTTCCCTATAAACCTCAAATCAAGTAGTACAGCCAATGCCCAAGAATGTAATAAGACTTCATCCTCATTAGGAGGGAGAACTGGAAGGCCTAGAGCCCAGGCTTCTATCCCAACAGGAAAAGAAATCTCTGAAAGGCTCCCATAGAGACTCCCAGCAAAGTCTAGAACAAGTTTTGAAGTCTGGCAAGGATTTTTTATTTTTCATTTTAGAAATTATTTTCTCTCCAGATTCCCCTCCTTACTAATTGTATGCCTGTGACTCTCCAGTCTCCCGAAATAGACTATCAGCTTCAAAAGGAATATACACCCACTTCTCACTTATAGTGGAGCCGCTGGTCGCATAGTGCCTAAGGCATTTGACTGTTAACCAGAAAGCTAGCAGTTCAAACCCACAAGCCACTCTAGAAAGAAAGATTGAGCAATCTACTTCAGTAGAGATACTGCCTGGGAAACCCAAGGAGGGGTTGCCATGAGTCGGAAACGACTTGACGGCAGTGAGTTTGGTTTGGTCTCACTTATAGACATAGTTAGCTTCCAAAGACCAGGTCGTTATGTGAAAATCAGCATTATGCAAAAATAAAGGATGACCACATTAGATCACAAAATGAAAGATGACTACATCATTACGTACTGTCAAATTACATCATTGCATATCTGCCACATTGCAGCACTACAGAACTGCCAAACCACTGAGAATAATGGCCCAGCCAAGTTGACACCTAACCCCTAACCATCACAGCCAGTGTTATTCTCATCTTGCACCTTGGTGTTCATTACCACCAGATGTATGTTGTTATTGTGCAAAATAGTAGGAAAGTAGACTTTCACTATTGTAAATGTGAAATGTCAGATAACGGGGCAGTTGGTAAGTGAAGAGTAGATGTATAACATCCCAATGAGGTTCCAGTTTGAGAGTCACTGCTTATTTCATTCCTTTACTTTTTCCTGAGTTTTATTTTAGGTTTACTCTCCTATTCCTTGCACTGCTATGGAGAATATATGTTATCCTTCCCTTTCTGAGTATAGGATTTTAGACAAATTATTTTATAGTTGACATCAAGGAAGCACTTTCTGGTGCCAGGCACTAAGCAATACCAGACTGACTGAGACGCAGTCCTTGAAGACCAACAGCTTATTGGGAGTGTGTTTTATATCCAAGTGCCATCTCTACTGTTTATTACTTACTCACTGGTTTCATTTAAGTGACACGTTTTAACTTTCATACATTTACTTTGAAAAGAAACTAGCATATAAATGGGAAAAAAGGTATCTGTGAAAGGTAGAGAAGAATTGTGGCTCTCTAGATACAAAGAGCTGTCCTCTGCCCAAGTCCCCAGAGGCAGAAGCTAGAGGGTAGGAAGAGACGGGAATAGGGCAGGGGCAGCCAGACCTGGGGTGTTTGACAAATCTGAGAGGAACTCTGAATGGGAGGGGAGAGTTGAAACTAAATAAGGTTTAGGGGATCCAGTGGCTTGGGGATGGGTTGCTGAAAGGGAGGGCAAGGTGAAGAGAAGCCGAGGAGGGGTGCTAACAGCATTAGAGGAAGGAAAGCAGAAGGACTGCAAAAATGAGAGCTGAGGGGAAGGAGGAGCAAGTAGGGAGAATTGGGCACAGCCAGTGTCTCCTCCGGACTACACAGCGGGCTGTGTCCTTTAGAAGCTGGAAGAAGAGAACAGCATTGCCAGTCAGTCTCTGAGGAGGGAAGGTCATCCATGCATACTCTCAAACCATCTCTGGACCATCAGGGGATATGAACTACTGATGCTGAGGGAACAGCAGAAATAGCTACACTCAGACAGTGCTCCTCAAGAGGCTTTGGGGCTGGCAGGTTTTCCAGGCCTTTATAGGAGTAACCACATGGTCCTGGGCACTAATCTGGGCAGAACAAAGTGACAAATGGGGGTGGAAGGCAGTTACGGCCATGGAAGGGAGGGAAGCTTAGCACGGCAGCTGGAGACATCTAGGGGCCATGCTGGGGGAGAGGAGATGATGATAGAACATGTTTTCATTAAGGTCTCTGGCCACTCCCTTTTTACTAAGTTGGTAGGACGAGGGTGTACCATCAGGGAAAAACAGAACATTTGCTACCCCACCCCCACTGATGAGGAAGGAACACTATTGTATGTGTAAAAACTCAGAGAATGTTGCTGGCAACCTTTAAGAACCAAAAATGTGGCCAGTTAGAACATCCCACATGGCTCTTTTTTAGGATTTTTAACTCAAGTCCCGGGACTAAGCAGTAGGCCAAGTATAGAAGTTTCTGGAGTTTCAACACCTTTCTTCACAGTAGCAGTACATTTCCATTCTTGGAGATAAAGAAAAATGTCTGTGTGCAAGACCCTGGCAAAGTATATTTCCAGCCACAAAAGCTGTGGTGGACTATCAACATTATTAATTCAGGTGAACCATCCAAGAACTGTAGAAACGGGGAGTTCCGGCAAGATGGCAGACTAGGCAGAAGGATTGCACAGACCCTCTTCAACAAAGAAAAGGGAAACC